>NW_006399792.1:14997038-15030787 GCF_000299155.1 Elephantulus edwardii | reverse complement strand
ATTATACATATATTTTATAGTCAGTTTAACTAATTAAGATTATTGGAGCTTACACAATAATGTATTCTTTCATATTTCCTCTGTATTGGCTTGCAAATTTATACAATATTGCCTTCCATACTTGAAATTTTGCGAACAACACTGTTCATCTCACAAAATTAGTTAAAAGTCTTTCCAGATGTGGACTTGATTAATAGAAGCTTACTAACTGTGGCTAATTACTGATAATGATAATATCACAAGAAAACTTCCTCACCAATGTCACCTTGACTTGTCCTGGCTGCCAGAATACAAAGAACCCTCACAATCCCATTTCAGTTTCAATCAAAATGGAAGGAGTATACCTCAGCTTTGCTTAAAAAGACTACAGGTAATACTAAGCTTTTAGTGTAAGATAATTTATTATCTATATGCATGTTAATACTAGACACCCCCCTGGTTTTATAGCATGAATAGATGACTTATACAGAACTAGAGTCTGACTATTCAAAATTACAGGAAGTAAACTACCTATCTCTTTGTACTTTTGGGGCTTCTTTTTTCAACTTAAATTCTTTTCATCACCTGAAAATAAGGAATCAAAACCAGCACAATGTGAAGCAAAACTTAAGTATTTTTAAATTATTATTATTTCATAATCACCTCCCATGAAAGAAATTCCCACAGGAGTCACTAACTTTCCTCAATGATGCCCTTCTCCAAAACTCTGGGGTGAGGTATACACAACTTCGTGATAAAATGACACTGAAAGTTAAATTCTTTAAATATGAGAAAATTGGTAATCAACAGCTGTAAATTATCTACTGCCGTTCTTACTTATTGTCTCGTAGATTATAATGCAGAGTAATGTAGATCAAAACAAAAGTTAAATAAATTTGAGCAAATACTTCACCTTGCCTCCTGTACATTCTTTTTGTCATTAGATTGATTTCTCCAATGCAGGAGAAAACTACTGTATATATAAAGGTCATATTGGATTTTAACCAAGTGGGCAAGAGAAAAAGCATTTAAAACTGTTATTAACAAATCCTTGTTTGTCTCTTTTACCCATTCCAGTTACTCTGGGAAATGATCAGTGTTGGGTGAATGTGGGAAAGGAAGAAGGCTCAGGGTTCCTCTGATATGTTGTAACAGAAAAGAAAGCAGTTATTTGCAGAGAAGCTAGAAAGATAAGACAATTGCGGGGGTGGGCGGAGGTCCAGAGAAATGGCTTGATTGTCAACAAAAAAAATTGATTTTTTTTTCAAACAGAGAAAAATATAATCTTGGCCGTCTTGACATGGCCTTTTCTTCTGTGAGGTTAAGTGTGATTATTATTAAAGAAGATGATTGCACATTGAAGTAGAATGATTTAAAGGGAATTATGATGGCTTAGTGGCAAGAAACTGCACTGCAATCCCAAAGGCACACGGCTTGAGGCCACCAGCTTCTTCATTGGAGAAGGATGGGCAGTCTCCTCCTGTGTGATTAACTGCCTCTGAAAACCCGTCAGAGGGTCAGCTATGGGTTGGCTCTGACTCGATTGTACATAGCAACAACATTCTATACTGTAGGCTACTATTGTCAAACTACATAAAACTTTTTAAAATTTATTTTGGAAAAACAATCTCATTTTGTAGAATTAGGGGTAAAGTAGTACAGAAAATGTTCTAGGAGGGTGGGAAGAGAAAACATGGATTTGGGCTAACACTGAGGATAAAAGGGCACTATCAGTGAGTCCTGTAAAGAGGGAATGATGAAATATTATATAGTTTATACTTATATAAAGTCAACATCAGTAATGCTGATTCTAATAAATGGTTAGCCTGAATGTAGGAATTGTGAATCAAGCTTTATGAACTGTAAAACATTATATTATTAATTAAATGTTTCTATAAAAGGGTGAAAGTCATTGCCATGGTGTCAAGACTGACTCCTACCTTTCTTTCCAGTGGGTTTTCAGGGACTGTAAACCACAGGGGGAGAGATTGCCCATCTTTCTCCCACCAAGCAACTGATGGATTTGAATGGAATACCTTTGGATAAACAGTGCAACTACTTACCCATGAGGCCACCAGAGCACCTTAATGTTTTTATGTTGCTGTTGTTAAGTGCCACCGAGTCCAGTACTACTCATGGTTATCACCTGAAGTGAAATTTAAAACACAATTCATTTTGTACAAATATTTTCATGGCAATGCTTCTAAAATAACCCAACAAAAATTAGATTATTGATACATCTCCAGTTATTGAGGAAGAGGACCATTTTCAAAGAGCTTTGTCACAAGAGTGTTGTCTACTGAGTTCTCTAGACTTAATTATCTTTTTGCTGCTGATGTCTTTGCTCCAGCAATCTTCTTCAAGTCTGTACTATTGAGTACATTTTCTACACTCTTTCTTTGGTAATGAGTATGGCCTCAGGGAGGGGACACATCTTTGCCACTGGCTGTTCTTCCGAGAAACGATTTTTTTTTTAATTTTCAGGGGACTGTGGTGGCATAGTGGTAAGAAGCTGCACTGCCAGCTGCTCCATGGTAGAAGGATGAGCAATTTCCTTCATGTGATTAACTGCTTTTGAAAACTCACTAGAGGGTCAGCTATGGGTCAGTTCCAACTAGACAGCACATAACAATGAACAAAAGATTTCAGGTTGTACCTTTTAAAAGTCTCAGAGACAATGGAATTAAACTATAATATGGAGGAAATTTCTATTATAATTAAAAGAGATCATATTTTGAGTAGTTTCTCTCTGTGAGTGAAGTGTCCATGTGAATGCTAATATCCTAGAAAAACAAAATTTATTTCGAGCATTTTTCAAAACATGTATTATGTATTCTCAACTAAATGCAATGTGCAAGACATAAAACTATGAGTACTAGATCAGAAAAAGTTGAGAGAAATCATTTATTTCTTCTTCTTTGGCTCTGGTTGTTGGTGCATATATCTGAATGATAGTGGTATTCACTGGACTTCCTTGTAAGCGTATGGATATAATCCTGTCACTCACAATGTTTTACTTCAAGATGGATCTAGAAATTACTTTTTTTACTATGAAGGCAACCCCATTTTTCCTTGTCTTTTCATCTCCGGAGTAATATATCATATGGTCATCTGACTCAAATTGCCCCATGCCAGTCCATCTCATCTCTCCAATGCCTAATATGTCAATATTTATGCGTTCCATTTCTTTCTTAACAATTTCTAATTTTCCTACATTCATAGCTCTCACATTCCAAATTCCAATCACTAGGGTCTGCTTACAACTGTTCCTCCTCCTTTGTATTTCCATACTTGATAGTTCTGTGATTCCAAACACATCAATTGCTGACAGTTTTTTTTTCTTGTGACCAGTGTCTCTTAAGTTTAGTTGTACTGTCTCCAAGGGAAGGTGACGTGTCCTGTAGAACTCCTGTGTAGATTATGTCTATCTGTGTTTCATTGATTATGCAAAGGCATTTGACTGTGTGGATCATAACAAACTGCGGCTGACTCTAAGAAGAATGGGAATCCCAGAACATTTAATTGTGCTAATGTGAAACCTGTACTTGGACCAAGAGGCAGTAGTCAGAATGGAGCAGGGTAACACTGCATGGTTCAAATTTGGGAAGGGTGTACGCCAGGGATGCATCCTGTCTCCATACCTTTTCAACATGTATGCAGAGCAGATTATCCGGGAGGCTGGGCTCTATGAGGAGAATTGTGGCATCAGGATTGGTGGAAGATCTATTAACAATCTGCGTTATGCAGATGACACAACCCTGCTTGCTGAAACTGAGGAGGACCTCATGCACTTGCTGCAGAGGGTCAAGGACTGCAGTCTTCAGTATGGACTGAGGCTTAATGTCAAGAAGACAAAGATTCTCACCACTGGACCAATTGGCATGTCAGGATGGATGGCGAAGAGATTTCCTGGCTACTGGTGCCAAGAGTGTTGACCGTGGAGCCGAGCAAACTGAAGCTGTGAACAATCTCAATCTCTTCCTATATGGACTGAAGCTCAACATCAAGAAAACAAAGATTCTAACCACTGGGCCAATTGGCAGCATCAGTATGGATGGTGAAGAGATTGAGATAGTTAACAGTTTTAGTTTACTTGGCTACACAGTCAACACTCTTGCTAACAGCAGCCAGGAAATCAAGACACAAATTGCATTGGGAAAGTTGGCTGTGAGGGACCTCTCAAGAGTACTGAAGAGCAACGATGTCAGACTGGAGACTAAGGTGTGCCTGATCCCGGCTATAGTCTTCACAATTATGTGCTATGCATCAGAGAGTTGAACAGTGACTAGGGTTGATAGAAAGAGAATTGATGCCTTTGAGCTGTGGTGCTGGAGAAGAGTGTTGAATATACCATATACTGCTAGGAGAACAAACAGGTTTGTCCTGGAGAGGGTGAACCCAGAATGTTCCCTGGAGTTAAGGATTCTGAAGCTTCGTCTGACATATTTTGGGCATGTTGCAAGGAGGGACTGGTCCTTGGAGAGGTACATCATGTTTGGCAGAGTGTAGGGGCGGCGAAGGAGAGGAAGACCTTTGATGAGATGGATCGATTCTGTGACTAGAGAGGTGGGAATAAGTGCATTTGAGATGGCTAGGTTGGCACAGGATAGAAGAGTGTATAGAGCTCTTGTACATAGGGTTGCTATGAGTCACAAGTGACTCAATGGCACATAACAACAACAAATTAATTGATAAATGCTCCACTGCAGCTCATGGTGCTATAACTTTCAGAGTAGAATTATATTAGAAAGTGCATTCAATGGTTGATTATTTAGACACAGATTACCAGGCATCGCCTCTGGAGCTCATCTTGGTGGTCAGGCACACAAATTACATATTATCCCCCAACTTTGAACATCGAATGATTTCATAGAACTAGAGCATAAGATTATTTTAAAAATTTGAACTATATCGCATCCTTATAGTCATGTTCCTCATATTCCTGCATTGTATCTACTTAAGAACTATTGTTGCTATGCACTTTCAAATCCAAACTAACCCATATCTGATTCTCCAAAGATTTTCAGAGGCAATTGATCTCACCAGAGGTGATTACTCATCTTCTTCCCATGTAGAAGCTAGAGAACTCTAATTGTGTGCCTTTAGGTTGGCAGTTTAATTTCTTACCACCAGAACACCCTGCATTTATCAGAATGTGTGCATATATATTATGAGAGAGAGAGAGGGAGGCAAGCAGGGATGGAGGAGGAGAGAGAAAAGAGCGTGAATTCTCTGGTAGCTCAGTGATATTCATGCTCTGAATACAGCTGTGCAGACAACTACGAGTGAGTCCCAACTCAATGGTACTTAATGAATATATATATATATACACACATATATTTGTTGTTGTCATTGTTGTTAGTTGCCATCGAGTCAAGTGCGATTCACAACAAGCCTATAAACAAAATATCTGAATCTAATCCTGTTGTCCTGCCCCATCCTCACACTTCCTAACACACAAGAGCCCATTGCAGCAGTCACAGTGTCAATCAACCTGGTTGAGGGTCTCCTGTTGCAGACCAAGGGTCCCAAAGATTGGAATAATTTTATAATTATTAATAATGAGACAAACAGCCAGGAATGTGATAGAGTAGAGAGCATAAAACAGGGGGCCAGCAGTTCTCAACTGAAGACCCCCAAGCCAAGCTTCTCTGTATCTTTATTGAAAATTACCAGGAAGTAAATCACAAAGAGAATTAAATGCAAATGAGGCCAAGCTCTTTCTATGGAAAACCTTCTGCTTGACTTGGGAAGGAGGGGTTCACAAATGCAAGAATTTGGTTTACCCTTAACTATTAACCTTAATGCCTCAGGGTGAACTCTAGCTCAGGAAGTAACACTCCCTCTGCAGGGGGCCCCTTGCTGTCTCCTGTTTTGCAGGAAACAAACAGCTCATTTTCTAGGATCTGCCACAAGAAAAATCCTAACTTATAAATCTGTAATTCCTTCAATTCCTAAACAAGGGTTTTCATATAATGTTTGGTATGAAGTCTGGCTTCCCATAGTCTCCCTCTCCTTTGCCGACCTTCCATCCTTCCCAATATCATGTCCTTCTCCAAGGAACACCACCTCCTAGCAATATGTCCAAAGAATGTGAGACAAAGCCTCATTATTCTTGCCTCCAAAGAACAATCTGGCTGCACCATCTCCAAGACATATCTGTTTGTTTTCTTGGGTGTCCATGGAATGTTCAGTGCTTTTCTCGAACACCACAACTGAAAGGTGTAAATTCTTTTCCTATCTTCCTTATTCATTGTCCAGATCTCAGATGCATAGCTAGTAATTGGAAAGACTATGGTCTGAATCAGACACACCTTAGTCTTCAAACAGACAACACAATAATTTGGAAATGTCTCTAACTGCAGATTTTCCCAGTGCAATGCATCTCCTTATCTCCTGACTGCTCGTATTAAGGGTGTTAGTTGTGAATCCAAGCAAGATGAAGTTATCGACCGTTTCAAACTCCTGTCCATCCATCATGACACTGCCTATTCCTCCAGTGGTAAAAATCATTGTTTTCTTGATATTTAGACACAATCCATACTGAAGGCTTCATTCCTTGACCTTCTGTAACAAATACTTCAAGTCTTACTTTCAGAAAGTAAAGTTGTGTCATCTGCATAACGCAGGTTGTTGATGAGTCTTCCTCCAATTCTGATGCCGCATTTCTCTTCATAGAGTTCAGCTTTTCAGGTAATTTGCTCATTATATAGATTGAATAGGTATCGAGATGAAGTACATCCCTGACACACTTCCTTCCAATTCCAAACCATGCAGTGCTCCCCTGCTCCTTTTGCACAACAGTCTCCTGATCCACATATAGGTTCCTCATGAGCACAGTCATCACTCTGGGATTCCCATTTTCTCAGTGTCAGCCACTTGTCATGATCCATAGTCAAATGTCTTTGCACAGTCAATAAAACACAAATAGACATTCTCCTGGTATTCCTTACTTTCAGACAGGATCCATGTGACATCAGCAATGATATCCCTGGTGCCATGACTTTCTCTTCTAAATCCTGCTTAATTCCTATCAATTCCCTATCTATGTACTGTTCCAGCTATTTCTGAATGATCTTCAGCGGTATTTTGCTCGTATGTGATATTAATGATATTGTTCGATTATATGGACCTTTTCCAGTCCCTTCGCCAGACAGTTACCCTCTAAATCCCCTGGAATAGACTGGTGAGTGCATCCAACTCTGCATTGGTCAATTGAAACAAGCTAGTTGTTATCATACATATGTATATAAACTATCTCTCTCTCTCATCAGTCCATAATTTGAGTTAATGATATATGTATACATATACAACATTGACAAGTAATTGACACACACATGTTGTTTTTACATACCATAAAGTCACCTGCGACTCATAGAGACGTTATATACAGCATCTCCAGGGTCTGCCCTGTCCTGATTCAGTCTGAATGATTCTGACACACCTACCTCCATTACCCCAGTTACTATATCAATTTATCTTATCCAATGTGTTTCTTTCATTCACTGTTTGTTCTTCTACCCTTCCAAGCATAATGTCCTTCTCCAAAGACCAGTCCCTCCTTGCTATTTGTCCAAAGTATGTGAGACAGTGCTTCAAAATCCTAGCCTCCAAAGAGAAACTTGGTTTCACCCTCTCTAAGACAGACCTATTTGATTGTCTGGCAGTCCATGGTATGTTCAAGATTCTTCTTCAGGACCACATCTCAAAAGCATTGGTTCTTCTGTTATCCTTAGTCATTGTCCAGCTCTCTGATGCATAGCAAGTAATTGTAAAGACCACGGCCTGGATCATGTGCACCTTATTCTCTAGACTGACATAGTTGCTTTTCAGTACTCTGGAGAAGTCTCTGATAGCAGATTTTCCCAATGCAATTGATTTTCTGACTATTTGTGCCAAAAGTGTCAATTGTGGAACCAAGTAGACTGTAATTGTTAACAATTTCAATCTCTTCATCTATAGTGTTGCTGTCAGTTAGCCCAGTGGTGAGAATCTGTTTTCTTGATGTTGAGTTTCAATTCATATTGAAGACTATTGTCCTTTACCTTCTACAGCTAGAGCTTCAGATCCTCCTCTGTTCCAGCAAACAAGGTTGCGTTATCTGCATAATGTAGATTGTTGAAAAGTCTTCCTTCAACCTTAATGCCACATTCCTCCCCATAAAATGCAGCTTCCCAAATGTTCTGCATATAGGTTGAAAATATAAGAAGACAGTATTTATCACTGAAGCACTCCTTTCCTGATATTGAACCACGCAAGGTTTCCTTGTTCTGTTCTGAAGACTGCCTCCTGGTTCAAGTATAGGTTTTACATAAGCACAGTAAAATGTTCTGGGAATCTATTCTCCTGAAGGTTAGCCACAATTTGTTGTGATCCACACAGTCAAATGCCTTTGCATAGTAAATGAAACACAGATAGGCATTCCTCTTGTACTATTTGCTTCCTGCCAAGATCCATCTGACATTGGTGATAACGTCTCTAGTGTCACAACCTATTCTAAACCCAGCTTCTTATAATATTCAAGGTTAATATTTTTTCTCTGAGTAAAAAAAATATCATATTTCTGGTAGTTATCTGTCAATTGGCTGTTCCAATCATTTCTGAATAATCAACCGGATTTTGCTTGTGTGTGGTATTAGTGATATTGTTTGATAATTTTTATACTCCTTTGTCTGACATACTTTGGGCATGTTGCAAGGAGGGGACTGGTCCTTGGAGAGGGACATCATGTTTGGGAGAGTGGAGGGATGGAGCAAGAGAGGAAGACCCTCGCTGAGATGGACTTATTCTATGAGTGGAGTAGTGGGAATGAGTGTGTTTGAGATGGTGACGTTGGCACAGGATAGAACGGCATTTAGGGCTCTTGTACATAGGGTTGCTATGAGTCACAAGTGACTTGATGTCACATAACAACACAACAATAATGTTAAGTTCGCTGTGTCTCAAGAGACACTATGAACAATGATTCTGAATCTCTTCATATCCAGTGCCAAATTTACTGTCCCTGACATACCTGATCCCATTGCCACGGCCGCTGTGTCAATCTATTTCATCCAAGGTCTTCCTCTCCCGAAAGACTTCATTTCCTCTTTCTCCTCCACCCTTCCAAGCACAATACCTTTCTCCAAGGACTGTTAATATCAATATCATTCAAAAATATGTACCAACAACTAAAGCCAAAGATGAGGAAATAGGAGATTTCTATCAACTTCTGCTAGGAGAGAAGCCTAATGAATGGGAAAGACTCAGCAGGAATGCTTCCAGGTCTAAAAGGCTAGAGGGGCAGTCACTTGGTATGACAACCCCTTTAACCTCCCTAAACTTCGAGAGTGACATCTGCTTCTTTAAACTCCCCTTGATGCTTTGAAACTGCTAATGAGAAACCATGACTATTCCTTTGTCCACTTCCCTGTAAAAAGCCCAGGACAAAATCTGCTCGGGTAGGTGGCTGAGTGACTTGGTCCGCTGAGTCCTGGAGGCACCAGGCGGGAGTGGATGGGCAGTGGCGGCGACGCCAAAGGCAGTGGCCAGGCCAAGGGGCAGGCGGGGTTCAGGTACAATGAAAGGCCTCTACACTGTCTGTGTTGTCCTTTTGGTGTTGGGGAGCTTTTCTGAAGCAAAGTTTGATGACTTTGAGGATGAGGACGACTTAGTGGAGTATGATGATAATGGCTTTGCCAAATTTGAGGATGTCATGAAAGATTCTGCTACTCAGTCTCCTCAGTGGGTGATAACCGCTGAGGATGATGATGAGGAGACCACTGTGGAATTGGAAGGGCAGGATGAAAACCAGGAAGAAGATTTTGAAGATACAGACACCCAGGAGGGGGACACTGAGAATGAGCCATATGACAATGAAGAATTTGAGGGCTATGAAGACAAACCAGAAACCACTTCCAGCAAAAAGAAAGACCCAATAACAATTGTCGATGTTCCTGCACATCTCCAGAACAGCTGGGAGAGTTATTATCTAGAAATTTTGATGGTGACTGGCCTTCTTGCCTACGTCATGAATTATATCATTGGGAAGAATAAAAATAGTTGTCTTGCCCAGGCCTGGTTTAACACTCGCAGAGAGCTGTTGGAGAATAACTTTAGTAGAGGATGAACGGACTAACAAAGAACCCACAAGCACAGGAAAGCTGAATCAGGAGAATGAGCACATCCACAACCTGTGGTGTTCTGGCCGAGTGTGCTGTGAAGGCATGCTGATCCAGCTGAGGTTTCTGAAGAGACAAAACTTGCTGAATGTTGTGGCCAGTATGACGAGGCCTGTTAGTGATCAAGTGCAAATAAAAGTAACCATGAATGATGAAGACATGGATACCTATGTGTTTGCTTTTGGCACACGGAAGGCCTTGGTGCTACTGCAGAAAGAGATGCAAGATGTGAGTGAGTTTTGCAGTGATAAACCCAAGTCTGGGGCAAAGTATGGGCTACCCGACTCCATGGCCATCTTGACAGAGATGGGAGAAGTCAGTGAGGGAATGACGGATTCAAAGATGGTTCATTTTCTTACACACTATGATGACAAGATTGCATCCATTCATTTTTCAGACCAGTTCTCTGGTCCAAAAATTATGCAAAAGGAAGGTCAGCCTTTAAAGCTTCCGGACACTAAGAGGACACTATTGTTTACATTTAATGTGCCTGGCTCAGGTAACACTTACCCAAAGGATATGGAGGCTTTACTACCCCTGATGAACATGGTGATTTACTCTATTGATAAAGCCATAAAGTTCCGACTCAACAGAGAAGGCAAGCAAAAAGCTGACAAGAAACGTGCTCGAGCAGAAGAGAACTTCTTGAAGCTGACTCATGTGCAGAGGCAGGAAGGTGCACAGTCTCAACATGAGGAAAAGAAAAGAGCCGAGAAGGAGCAGGTCATGAACGAGGAAGATCCTGAGAAACAGTGCACGCTGGAGGAAGCTGCTTTGAGGCGTGAGCAAAAGAAGTTGGAGAAGAAGCAAATGAAAATGAAGCAAATCAAAGTGAAAGCCATGTAACTCCAGCTGAGAGAGCTGCATCTTGGTGCCACTTTTAAGCTCTGTATTCACAGGAACACAAGTACCGTTTCTCATCAAAAAGTTCAGACACTCCAGTGATGGAGGAATCCTTACCTTATTGTCTGTTCTACTTTTGGTTTTGGAGTATTGCAGAAGTTGTAGATACATTAGAAGGGCTCTGTTTCAGTAATTTTCTTCCAGAAAATCAAACTATTTTTTTAAATTTCTTAAAAGGAATGATATATGAAATCTGTATAGTTTTAAAATATTTTTAAATTATAATATGAATCACCAGTGCTTTTAGTGCTTTGTGTTTGAAGAATGTCATGAAATTTATGGTTAGAGCATTAGCGTTTTGTTGAAACAGATAAAATGGGTATGAAGAATAATAAACCAAGATCCCACAAATAACTACTGATATTGCACAATAAATATTGCTTGGCATTTTCTTCTGTGTCTTACATTAAATTTGTAAAATAAGTGACATTTAGAACACTTTTTGTGGTATTGAAATTTCAGGGATTCAAACCATAATGTAGTACAGTATTTGTTTTGTAGGTGGGTGGTGTTAATACAAGTATTATAAGATATCTGTAGGTTTTAGAATACAGATGGTCCCCAGGTTACAAATGAGATTCATTTCCAAGTGTGTCTTTGCATAGAATTTTTGGTAAGTCAGACCCAGTATGTACACTTCTTATTTAGCCTTACATTATTTTAGCATAAGATTCCCTGATGACGTTGTGTGTGTGTAACATGTCAGACTGCTGACTAAAAGGTTAGCAGTTCAAATGCACCAGGGCTCCATGAGAGAACAGTCTCTGTAAAGATGTGTAGACCCTGAAACCTCATGAAGCATCACCCACTCTGAGTTGGAATCAACTTTACTGCAGCAGGTTTGGAGTTATAGTTTGGTGGAGAGTGTTTTTTGTTTTTTTAAGTAGATTTGGGTTTTGTTGTTTATTTACTACAAGGAAGGAGCCATTGTGTATTGGACTGCTAAGCCAGTTCACACCCACCAATCACTACAAGGGGAAAAAGAATGCACAGTCTCTTAAAGAGTTACAGCCTCAGAAACCTGAGGAGGAGTCACTGTGAGTCAGGAATGAATCCACAGCAGTCGGTTTGCCAGAGGAAATCTGGTAGCCCTGGTAGGTAAATCTGCTAACCAAAAGGTTGGCATTTCAAACCCACCAGCTGCACCTCAGAAGTGAGATGAGGCACTCTGCTGATGTGAAAAGGTACCACTGTGGAAACCCAAGGGCACTTGCAAACCGTCTCTCCTTACAGGGTCACTCTGAGTCAGCATCTCCTTGATGGACATGGGCTGTTTTAGTTTGTTCAAGGAAACTTTTCAGTTATTTAAAAGGTTTACAGTGCAGCAAGTGGAAGTCATTTTGATGTGAATTTTCTTGTAAGTAGGATTTGGTTCAATGTTTCCAACGTGAGAGTAGGAGTTGTCTATAAATTAGTGTTTTTGTAACTGGGGACTCACTGTTACATGTATATGGAAGATGCTAGAAATAGGTAGTATGAGAGTTTTCTCCTTTCCTAATGTCATGCACCAACAGTGTGAATACTGTATTTTAGGTGGTTGTATGATTGGGTTTTTGTGTTTTATCTCCCCCTTGAATTAACAGATGCCTGGAAGACTAACTACTTCACCTAGGTCTCACGTGTTCTTGGCTGCTACAGTCTGGTGGATGCTCATGGAGAAGCTGTCCTCTGATTCATTCCTGTATCCCTTTGCTTCCCCTTCTGCTTTTATCTCTTCCACAGCTGAGGGTGGGGATAGTCCTTCAGAGAAATAGCCGTGAATATGCATAAATAGACTTTTAAAACATAGCTTTCCTAGACTGTTCAGAGTTCTCTCTGCCTCTTAAGGAAGGCACCGTGGGAGAGAAGTCCATCTATCTGCACAAGCATTTGACTTGTTCAGATATCTGCATTTTATAAATGCTTCCTACTAAGAAAGCATTTTGTAAGTCACTGCTGTATCAGGTAATTTTTGCTGGGGATGTAAAAGAGGGATTTTGGAGGGGATGGAGCGGGTGGGTATTTTTTTGTAGATGCTTTATGTGCAAGTGTGTTTGTTCTGAGGCAATAGCAATCAGTTGCTGTGGAAAACGGCATGTACTGCTGCCTTTGTAACTGCATGGAAACTTTTTACATGAGTGTTTATCTAGATTAACGCAGAAATGTGAATGTAATATTATTTTTAACAGTTCATGAAATTAAGTTATTAGAAGAAAAATAACAAAATCTAATTACTTTAATGCTATATAATCCTAGAGTTAGCCTTATTTACAGACCTTTAAAATGCATTTTAGAAATCAAAAGTTGATATACATAGCTATCTTTTCATTGATAAAAGCGTTCTTAAAATCCCACACATTTGGACCATGGCAGCTAATTTTGTAATTTTAGCATTCATATGAACTACCTATGGATGTATATTAAATGAATTGAAAAAAAATCTGCTCGGGTAGCACGGTTATTTCTGGATGGTAGTCTTGCCACCACTCCACCAGCAAATAAAGCCTTTTATCTTTAAAACACAGGTGCTCAGGTGATTCTTGCTCTCCCTTGTGTCTCATCTTCCTGCCATACTGCAGTCTAAACTTGAACATGCAACCAAGATTCATTAATAATAATTGGTGACTGGAAAGTAGAAGTTTGGAACAAGGACCAGTAGTGGAAAAATATGACTTGGTAACGGAAATGAGGCTGGAGATAAAATGATAGAATTTTTGTACAAAGATTTATTTAAGACAAATTCAGTCTCTTTAAAAAAAAACCCAGCACACAAGCAGTGACTATGCATATAAACCTCACCTGATGGACTACACAGGAA
The DNA here is from genome assembly GCF_000299155.1 of Elephantulus edwardii. Lineage (NCBI taxonomy): Eukaryota > Metazoa > Chordata > Mammalia > Macroscelidea > Macroscelididae > Elephantulus > Elephantulus edwardii. The sequence continues at coordinate 15,016,948 of NW_006399792.1, read as the reverse complement.
TCAGATTTAATATATCTGTGGAAAGAATTACTGGAGAAACTCAATATCAGTTGTGAAAACCAGACCAACCAAGTACTGCCGGTAAAACAGACAAGCAGTTACTCATGTGTTAGTTGAGACTACAGAAATGAAAAACAAATTCATAAGAATAAAAATATGACCTTGAGTCTATCTCACCTGAATTTAAAAATCATCTCAGGAACAGGTTAAAGGCATTGCATACTAATGAACAAAGACCAGATGAGATGAAGGATGTTATAAAAAATATCATCCATGAAGAAAGCACAAGGTCATTACAGATATAGAAGCGAAAGAAATGAGCAAGAGGCATGCCAGAAGAGACTCTGAATATTACACGAGAATGTTGAGAAGCCAAAACAAAGAAAGCAATTAGGAAGTTAAAGAGTTGAACAGAGGATTTCAGAGGGCATCTTGTAAAGACAAAGTATTTTAACAAAATGCCCAAAGAACTGGACTCAGAATATAAAAGGGGAATAACTTGGTCTCTATTCTTCAAGCTGAAGAAAAAGAAGAAAAAATTCAAACTTTGAGTTGCAATACTGGATGTTGCTACAGACAAATTATTAAACAATACAGGAAGCATCAAAAGAAAATTGAAAGAATACACAGAATCAGTACCAAAAACAATTGGCTGACAGAGACGAATAATTAGCATATAATCAAGAACACATGGTATTATAGGAGGAAGATGAAGCTCCTCTGAAGGAATTGGTAAAAATAAGGCCCTAGGAACCGATGGAATACCAATTGACATATTTAAACAAAAAGATACAGCTCTCTTCATGTGCTCACCAGGTTGCACCAAGAAATCTGGAGGAGAGCTACTTAACCAGCTGACTGGGATAAATCCATACTTATTCCCATTCCCCAAAAAGATGATCCCCCAGAATGTGAAAATTATCTAACAATGTGACTAATATCACATGAAAACAAAATATTCCTGAACAATACCCAGAAATTACTGGACAGCACACTGACAAAAAAGTGATAGAAATACAAACTGGGATTAGAAAAGGCCATGGCATAAGGGATATCATTGTTGATGTCAAATGGATCTTGGCAAAAAGTAGGGTACTAGAAGGATGACTATTTGTGTTTTATCTACTAAACAAAGGCATCTGATGTTCCACTTTCCAGTTATTAAAGGAAATTTTCAACTGTTTTTCCTCATTTTTAATTACTTTAAATCTAGGCTCTATACTTTTGGCACCAGCAGCCAAAAATCCAAAGACTAATTTCATTGCAGCAGTTACTTTGTCAATCTACCTGACTGAGGGTCTTCTTCTCCTTTACCGACCCTCCACCCTTCCCAATATTATGTCCCTCTGCAAGAAATAACACCTTTTAGCAATGTGTCCAAAGTATGTGACACAAAGCCTCATCATACTTTTCTCCAAAGAGCACTCTGATTTCACTCTCTCTAAGACACATCTGTTAATTTTCTTGGCCATCCATGGGATGTTCAGTGCTCTTTTCCAACACCACAGCTCAAAGGAATCAATTCTTCTTCTGTCATCCTTATTCATTGCTCAGATCTCAGATGTGTGTTCTTCTTGTTGTTGTTAAGTGCTGTTGAGTCATAGATGACTTATATAGACCCTATGAATGAAAGACCTGAACACTTGTATAACTTTCATAATTTTTAGCAGGATTTATTTACCTTCCATGTTGGTAGTTTTCTAAGCTTTATTCTCTTGTCCTTAATCTCTAGTTTCACGGAATTGTGGTCTGAAAAAATATTTTATATTATTTCTGTGCCTTTGAAATTGTTGAGGTTTATACGTGTCCTAATTCATGATTAGTTTTGGAGAATGTGCCATGTGCACTTGAGAAGTAAAAACTAAAAACTACTAAAACAGTAGTATAACAGAAAACTGTTAGAAATACAAACTGTAGGTTAGGAAAAAGCTGTGACATTAGGGACATCATTGTCAATGTCAGACGTTGGCTGAAATCAGAGAGTACTAAAAGAATGTCTTTTTGTGTTATATAGACTATGCAAAGTCATTTGACTGTGTGGATCTCAACAAATTGTGACTAACATTCAGAAGAATGGGAATTCCAGAACTCATGCAAAACCTATATTTAGACAAGAAAGTAGTCATACTAAAAGAGCAAAGAAACTCTGCATGGTTAAAATCAAGAAAGGACTGTGTCAGGGTTGTACACTTTCTCCATAACTTCTCAGTCAATATGTGGAACAGACCAATCAGGAGGCTGGATCCTGTGCGAAAAATGTGGCATCAGGATTGGAAGTAGACTCACCAAAAACTTACGTCGCGGAGATGACACAACTTTGCTCACCAAAACAGAGGAGGACTTGAAGCATCTCTGCATAAGGCCAAAGATTGCAGTCTTCAATATCAACATCAGGAAAACAAAGATTGTCACCACTGGGCCAACTAGCAGTATTATGATGGATGGAAAAGAGATTGATGTTGTTAACAATTCCATCTTTCTCAGATCCATAATCAATACTCTTGGCACCAGAAGTCAGGAAATAAAAAAAAATGAGTTGCTTTAGGAAAATTTTCTGTCAGACACTTCAACAGAGCTCTCATGAGCAATGATGCCAGTTTAGAGAATAAGGTGTTCCTGATCCAAGCTATGGTCTTCTCAATTATTTGGTGTGCATCTGAGAGCTGGACAATACCAAAGGATGATGGAATAAGAATTGTTATCTTTGAGTTGTGATGCTGGAAAAAAGTATTGAACATAACATGGATTGCCAAGAGAATATACATATCTGTTCTGAAGAGAGTGAAATCAAGTTGATCCTTAGAAGCAAGAGCTGTGAAGCTTCATCTTACATATCTTGAGCATATTACCGGGGAAGACCAGTTCTTGGAGTAAGACTTCATGCTTGGAAGGGTAGAGAGTCAATGCAGAAGAGGAAGAGCCTGGTTGAAATGGATTGGCACAGTGACTGTGGCAGTGGGGGCAGGTATGTCAGAGACAGTGAGATTGGCTTAAGATAGGGAAGGTTCAGAAGTATTGTTCATAGGGTTGCTATAAGTCGTACTTGACTTGATTGTACATAACAATAACATTCCTACATTATGATAAATCAATTTGTCATATGTTAAAACAAGTTGATTTCCCAAAATTGACTATGTATGCCATTTTGATTACAGAATGAAGAGTTATTGATCCAACCCCAGTCAGTTGATTACAAATTCTAAATTAATTGCAGTTCAGCTAGTGAAACTGCTAGCTTTCATAATTGACTAGACAGGAATGCTAAAGAAAGCTGACGAAAGAAAAAAAACTTCGAGGTTCATTTAGAAAATTCTTGCAAAGAGGTTTAAAACATTGTTTCTTGGTCTTTAGAGTACATATTAAAAGTCTAAGGATCTTGTTAATGTGCAGATGCTGATTCTGAAGGTTTGGACTTATGTCTGGACTTGAACTTCTAACAAATTCCAAGGTGAAAATGATGCTGTTGAGCCATGTCTCCTTCTCTGAATAATAAAAGTTGAACATTTCTGTATTATAAAGTCTTCTCAGTTCCATGGAAATTAGATTAAGAGAACTAGAATTTGTAGAAAAGCTCTAGCATGTCTTTGCCTTCCTCCCTGATACGAAACTCAACCTTTATCTATTTATAATCAATCATCATCTATTTGTAATAAGAGAAGCACATGAAGTTTTCAAGAATGTAACACTTTTAAAATTAGCTTCAAGATACCTAGATTAACTACATTACAATGCTTGCACATATATGTAGTGACCAGTCTTCCAGTTTGCCTGGAGGATTGTCCTGGTTTGCCACAAAACTAACAAGTCCTGGAAATCCCTCAGTCCTGGCCATACTTCATAAAGCACATAATGGTTAAAGAGAACCAACATGGGCTTAAGGAGAGAAAAAAATCAATTTACTTTTTCTGGATACATCATCTTAAAATATTAGAATGTTTTAAGTAGAAATAAATTATTTTCTAATTTGGGAGATAAAAGAAGAAAAATCCATCTCATTTATTGCAATGTGACCTAAAATTTACTTGCTGAGATAAGCTGTTAAACTTGTGACTCTTCTTACTCTTAGTTTCTAAAAAGTTTAGCTAAAGAGCAAATGTTAAATTTAAGACCAAAAAATGGACTTTGTTTTGACTCTTTATTTATCTTTGCTTTGCGTTATCTATCTTCCTGGTTTTTCACATTGTTTTTGGATATATTATTAAAATTACTCAAAATATTAATGGAAGAGAATATCTTCTTTAAGTTATGAATGCAATCAATTTTGAGTCTTTAACTGTAATTTTTTTTCCATAAAATTCTTTTAATTTAGCCTAATATAATGGCACATCAACCAGTAATAGGTACATTAAATTGAATAATGATGCTCATATACACATTTTATGACACAATCAAATATCCTAATGCATTAATTCATATCAATCAGTTAATAAAATCAAATAGGAAACATTTCTCTATTGCTGCTAACTCGACTTATCTCATTTACTAATGAGGTCTCTGAAAAATCTTGAAACTAGATTCTCTGAACTTTTCGTCTGGGCTTTGACTATTACCCTAGCCTTTACTAAGCTGATTGGTAGGTAAATAAATTGAGAAATACCTAAAATCCATTTAATGTATCAGGCTTAAGTGGGATTCTTTTTGCCAAATTAATATCACAGTAAATAATACCAATAGTGTTCCAAGAATAACTTTAAAGGAGACACTCTACTCAAAAGCTATTGCTTTCAGTGCACCACTTGTTCACCCAAGGTCCTGACTTAGTCCCACAAGGACAAATATTGTATTAAACCATTATTGTTGAATGAATATGAGGATCCAAGGTAAGGGGAGGGTGGAAACAGGGAGACAAGGATGTGCAGGCGACCAGAGTGATTAAACTTGGGGTTGTACACTTTGATGGTTGGGGAGTGAGTAAAATTGGAAGAATCTGATGTGAAAAGCAATATATTTTCAAATTTTTTAAATAAACTAGTAAATTAAAAAAATATATAAAAAAGGAGAAAATTCTTCCAACAATTTTTGCTTTTCCATTTTTAATCTGGTTTCAACCAGGCTGCTCCTTGGAGGCAAGGATTCTGAAGCTCCATCTCACATATTTTGGGCATGTTGCAAGGAGGGACCAGTCCATGGAGAGGGCCATTATACTTGGGAGGATGGAGGGACAGCATAAGAGAGGAAGACTCTCAATGTGATGGATTGATTCAGTGACTGGGGTAATGAGGGTAGGTGTGTCAGGGACAATAAGGTTGGCAGAGGATAGAGCAGGGATCAGAGCTGTTGTACATAGAGTTGCTATGAGTCACAAACAACTTAATGGCCCAAAGCAATAGCAACATTTTTAATCTGGAATTCTTTGGTTGTTAGGTGCTTTTGAGTCAATCCTTGTTCCTACTAATAAGTACAACAGAAAGAAGCAGTGCCTGCTCACGTGCCATTCTCACAATGGCTGCTGTGCTTGAACTCATTCTTGAAGCCATTGTGCCCCTCCATCTTGTTGAGTTCTTCACCTTCCTAGTACCAAGCATGATATCTTTCTCTAGGGAATGGCTCTTCCTGATTGTTGTTAGATGCTTTCGAGTAGAGTAAGACTTACAGTAACCTTCAGAACAACAGCTCTGTATCTTGTCCTATCCTGTTCCATCTTCTCATCTGTGACATACTGGAGTCCATTGATGAAGCTTTATGCTAATAATCTATCTCATTGAAGGCCTTTCTTTTTTTTTCCCTGACCCTTTATCTTTCCAAGCTTAATGTCCCTTTCCAAGGACTAATTCTCCTAACAACATGCCCAAAACAAATGCGATGAAGATTCACTCCCCTTGCCACTAATGAATACTCTGGCTGTACGTTCTTTCAAACATATCTATTTGTTCTTTTCACAGTTCATAGGATATTTAGTATTTATGTCCAACACCACCACTCAAAAGCATCAATTATTATGTAATTCTTATTCATTTTCCAGCTCTTAGATTCATAGCAAGTGACTGAGAAAGACTATAGCCTGAATGAGGATAATCTTAGTTTTTAAACTGATGTCGTTGCTCCTCAATACTTTGGAGAGATCCTTGACAAGAGACTTTCCCAATGCAATATTTCTTGATCTCCTGACTGCTGGTGTTGTTGTTGTTATTATGTGCCGTCGAGTCGCCTGCGACTCATAGTGACCCTATGTACAACAGTCCTAAACTCCGCTCTGTCCTGTGACAATCGCACTGTCTCTGACACTCCCATCCCAATTATCTCAGTCACTGAATCAATCCACCTCATAGAGGGCCTTCCTCTCCTGTGCTGTCCCTCCACCCTCCCAAGCATGATGTCCCTCTCTAAGGACCGGTCTCTCCTCACAACATGTCCAAAATATGTTAGACGGAGCCTCTGCTCGGAATCCTTGCCTCCAAGGAGCCACCCGGTTTAACCCTTTCCAGGACAAATCTGTTTGTTTTCCTAGCAGTCCATGGTATTCTAAATACTATTCTCCAGCACCACAGCTCAAAATGCTGGTACAAAGGATATTTATTGTGGATCTTGTAAGATGAGATTGTTGTAAGTTGAGTCTTTTCTCCATCTATCATACCACTTCTGGGAGACATAGTTATTCATACCTGCATGGTATGGGGTCTGCTGAGACACTTTCTGCCACACATGTTGTAGCTCCTTGCTCCACCCTTCAGGAATTGATGGTATACCGATTGACATATTTCAACAAACAGATGCTACCCTAGATGTGCTCACCAAGTTGTACCAAGAAATGTGGACGACAACCACCTGGCCAACTGACTGGAAGAGATCTATATTTGTTCCCATTCCAAAGGAAAGTGACCCGACAGACTGTGGAAATTATCAAACAATATCATTTATATCACATGCAAGCAAGATTCTGCTGAAGATTATCCAAAATGACTGGAACAGCATATCAACAAAGAACTGCTTGAAGTGCAGGCTAGTTTTAGAAGAGGTTATGGTGCTAGGGATATTATAGTTAATGTCAGATAGATCTTGGCTGAATGCATAGAATACTATAGGAATGTCTATCTGTTTCATTGACTATGCAAAAGCATTTGACTGTGTGGATCACAACAAACTGTGGCTGACTCTGAGAAAAAAGGGAATCTCATAACATTTCACTGTGCTTATGTGAAACTTATACTTGGACCATGAGGCAGTTGTCAGATCAGAGCAAGGAAACACTGCATGGTTCAAAATTGGGAAGGGTGTGCATCAAGGATGTGGCCTAATGATAAACCCATGCTTGCTGAAACTGAGGAGAACCTGAAGCACTTGCTGCAGAAGGTCAAAGACTGCAACCTTCAATATGAATTGAAGCTGTACATCAAGAAAATAAAGGTTCTCACCACTGGGTCGATTGGCAGCATCATGAAAGATGGTGAGGAGATTGAGATTGTTCACAGCTTCAGTTTGCTTGGCTCTACAATCAACACTCTTGGTACCAGCAACCAGAAAATTAAAAGATAAATTGCATTGGGAATGTTTGCTGCCAGAGACCTCGCCAAAGTCCTGAAGAGCAACAATGTCAAGTGTAGAGACTAAGGTGTGCCTGATCCAGGCCATGGTCTTTGCAATTATTTGTTATGCATCAAGAAGTTGAACAATGACTACAGATGACAGGAGAAGAATCAATGCCTTTGAACTGTGGTGCTGGATAAGAGTCTTGAACATACCATCAACTGCCAAGAAAACAAATAAATCTGTCTCAGAGAGGGTGAAACCAAGTTTCTCCCTGGAAGTTAGGATTTTGAAGCTCTGACCTGTGGAACTGGGAAAAGAGAATTGAATATACCATGGACTGCTAGGAGAACAAACAAGTTCATCCTGGAGAGGGTGAAGCCAGTCTACTCCTTGGAGTCTGATATTCTGAAGTTTATTTTGAGCATACTTTGTACACTTTGCAAGGTGGGACCAGTCCTTGGAGAGGGATGTCATTCTTAAGAGGGTAGAGGAACAGCGCAGGAGAGGAAAACCCTTAATTAGAGGGATTGGATCAGTCACTGGGGCAATGGGGGAAAATGTGTTGGAGACAGATTGGCAAGTGATAGAGTAGGGTTAGGGGTGTTGTACATAGTGTTACTATGAGTTGCAAGTGACTCGATGGCACATAACTACAACAACATGTCTCCATGGCTGCATTTATTCCAAGATCAGTAATTGAAAAACTCATTGCCCTTGAGTCAGAACTGACTGATAGCTGATCCTCCAATGCATTTTCAGAGTCTTTAAATTGCACTGGAGGAGACTGTTTACCTTTCTTCTGCAAAGTTGCTGGTAGAGTCCAACTACCTGTTGTTAGGTTGACAGCACAACTCACTAAACTGCCCGAGCTCTAGTTTCCACATCCTAGTGACTAAAATATAGTCAAGTCAGGGATTCTGGTGGCCTAGTGGCAAGAAACTGGGCTGCGATCCCAAAGGTACGGAATTTGAGGCCACCAGCTGCCCTGCAGTAGAAGAATGGACAATATCCTCCTGCTCCATTTATTGCCTCTGAAACCCCACTGAAGGGTCAGATATGGGTGGGTTCTACTATACGGTGCACAACAACCACCTGAGCCATGCACAGTATAACCCAACCCTCAGAAGAACTAAGTCCTGGAGTGGAAGTATTATAGTTAACATAAGCAGAAAATATTCCTGGAACAAAGAGAATAGTACTAGGCAGCTGTAGCCCAGGAAAATACTGTCCTAAACTGTTTTCCTGAAAAACTTTCAACATTCTTATAAACCAATAAAAATTATAGGAAACAACCTTAAAAACAATATTCAGTCCAGTAACAAATCCTGGGTGTAGAATAAAATGCTATACAAGAAATGGTAAATATTACGACTATTTTGCCCTTTGAAAAGTGCCGTCAATTTTTTTCAACCTGTTATTCTGAGTTGACTTTCTGTATATAAGGTATTGCTGTTGTCATTTTACTTATTCATCACAAATAAAAGGTATACCAATTGGTTCTTTTTATTAGTTTAACTTTGTATTTAACTCTACTAGATTTAAAAGCATCATCAACAACAACAAAGAAACAACAACTCTAATTCCTGAAATCAGGGGAATGCTATTGTTAGCCTTCTTGTCTCATCTAAGTTCTAAATCAGTACCAGGATTCCATGTGGTCCTTCCTTTCTGGACTCTGACTTTGATTTCTCCTTTAGATTATTGTTGTTATGTACTGTCAAGTCATAACTGACTCCTAGCTGATCCTCCAGCAGGTTTTCAGAGTGTAAATCATGTGGGGGGAGATTGCCCACCTTACTCTCGCAGAACAGCGAATGGATTAAAAGTTTTGGAGTTGACAGAGGAACTCCTTAGCAGTAAGCAATCAGATCTCCTACGATATCCTTACATATTATGGTCAAAATCATACTCTATATAGAGTTCTTATTATCGAGGTTATTACCTTATTACCTTGGGATGGGTCCTTCATGTGCTTATAGGATGTTAAAAGTTCAATTACTGGAGCTGCTATTCTTGAACTGAAGAGAGATTCTTGGATTTGTACAAAGTGGAGGCTGTATTTCAGGGCTAAGCATTATTCTTATTCCTTTGATCAAATTTCTAGTGTGCTAGCCTACATTTTTCTTCAATCCATCCCCTCCATTGTCCTGACCATTTATTTCTAAAAGTAAGACTTTTGTTGCTTTATTAAAAAAGTATTTCTCTGAATGATCACTATTTTATACTCATGAGGCGAAGTGAATTAATTGGCCATGATGGCATGTATACAGAATTCTTTTTCAATATACAATAAATTTAGAAAGTCACTATGGTAGAGATGTTAGCCTCTAATATAACCTTCCCAATTATTCAAACGCATCATCTAATTTCAACCACCTGGTTAACCTGGCATCCCTTCTTCACCCTTGGACAACTGTGGCTCATCTGTGTAGACCATGTGTTCCCACTCAGGGCTTCCCATAAATTCTATCCCCACGCTCCAACTAAAGGACCAGTGAATTATTATGTGTGTATATAAGGACCTAGCACATACACATTAATGACTATCATGACATTTAGAAATGGGTCATTTTCCTCTTCCTCAATAAAGATAGACTTTGTAGATTTAACTCATTAATGTTGGAATTGTTTTTCTTCCTTACCATTATGCTACTGTAAAAATATTAAGTGTAACAAATGATTTGCTAGCTTTCATTAGTAATGAAATAGTAGGAAACAGCTTTGCTGTTTTATTTAGCAGGAAAAGAAAATCAGTTTCTCTAGCTTTCTTTTTATGCAGATAGAGATGCCTACTCATTTTGCAGACATTATTATAGAGGGATATCATTGATCATGTCCTCAGGGTAATAAATAATTACTCTACTAACGTATTGCTCTGAAAGAAACTGACATGAAGTAGTTTCAAATTAACCACTGCTAATTGTATGCATTGTTTCATACTTATTACTGCAATCTGATTAAAATGCTACTGAATAGAACTGGCAGGAAAGGTTTTTTCTGCTCTAATTTTACTTGTTTTATTTTAAAAATTGACTAAATGTGGATTTTTCATTGATTTAGAACTTAAAAATTTGGTGACCTAGAGAAACAGTCCACTACAGTACAATTTCTGTGGTACACTATGGCTTGACCATCATCAGATTTTGTATTTACAAGAGTTTCTGTTTGTAAAATAAACAGCTATTTTGATTTCTAATGAGAAAAATGTCCAGCATTTATCCATTCATAATGTATTTTAGATTTATAAGCAATAAATTTCTGGTATCACAAAATCATTTCTCTAATCTATTTGACACTAAAAAATTATACTTTATATTTTAAAATGTAGTTTGTAGGAATTGAGAAACAAAACTGTATTTTATACATACATACATACATATATATATACATATATTTTACATTTAAAAAAATCTAAATTACTTTAAATGGTGATTTTATAATAAAAAATTATAATTGTTTTTCTTATTTATATCCCAAGTTATTGTGAAATGTTAAAGGTCAAATAAAGGTAAATTATGCTTATAAAATGTAAAGCTGACCTGTTACTCCAATGAATGCTTATACCATGACTTCCCTAAATACAGAAGTAGGTTATATACTGAAGATAGTAAGTTTTGATGAAAGTTTTAAATGTAAAATTTTATAAATTTATTTATTGTTTTTAAAGCATACTTCATGCATCAAAAGTAAGTATTGTTATACTCATTTTACAGTTACTTATTTAATCATAACTACCTGAGACTCACTGGTTCAAATATTTCAACCACTCTGCTAGAGAAAGATGAATACTTTTCTCTTGTGTGATCAGCAGCCTCTGAAAATCTACTGGAGGGTCAGTTATGAGTTTGTTATTATTCGATGACATGTAACAAAGAAACATACAAATTTCAACTCTTCCCTAAATAAAAACATGATTTTGAAAGCCATAACTTCATAAGAAAATTTACTAAATTATTCTGGATATTTGAATGTTTGCAGACTAAGAACTAACTGCTTATTTGACCATTATTATCACTTAAACAATATGTATTAAGTATCTTGACATTCATGATTTTATTAAAAATGCAATACAAATGAATTGATTCTCAGATACTATTAAAGGTATAAATTTCACACTAGTAGTACTAATAGTACAGAGGTAACTTGTGGTCTCTGTGAAACTGAAAACTGTGACACTGATGTGTCAAATGCAATCATGGTTACCTATGGTAGACCGTGTCTGGTGGGACTCCCCGGTTGAAACAAGCTTGGAAGCAGGAGTGGCATCCACTTCCATAAATAGCTTGCCTCTGGAAACCCTATGAACCTGGAGAAAGGATGGAAGTCGCACACACAAGTGTTGAGTACTTTTGTTCATATGATCGCAATGAGTCGACCATGACTCAACAGCACTTAACAACAGCAATAGTACTTTCTATGCAAAAGACCTTTGTGGTTGTGCTAATTGTTATGTGCTCAATTACCTACAGATATGTTTATACGGTAAAATTAGGGAAAACAACTTCAAATATTCATTAGTATAATCAATGTGCAAAGATGAGTAATTTGTAAATTTCTACATATTTTCACAGTTTGAAATTGATTAAACATGCAATCAAGATGAATCATAATAGGAAAAGACTGAATACAAAACTTGGAGACATAGAAAAAGCACTCTTATTTGGAAAACATGACCTCTGTGACAGCATTAAAGCCAGAGATCACATGCTTTTTAATTGCTCGCTCCCTCTCTCTCTACACACACACACACACACACACACACACACACACACACGCGCGCGCGCGCGAAACCTATACTTACACCAAGAGGCATTCGTCAGAACAGAGCAAGGAGACACTACTTGGTTCAAAATCAAGAAGGGGGTCCATCAGGGATGTGTTTTGTCTCCATACCTTTTCAAACTGTATGCAGAACAGATCATCTGAGACTCTGGGCTGTAGAAAGAGGAATGTGGCATCAGGATTGGTGGAAGAGTCATCAACAACCTGCATTATGCAGATGACAGAACCCTACTTGCTGAAACTGAGAAGGACCTGAAGCCCTTGCTGCAGAAGGTCAAAGACTGCATCCTCCGATATGGACTGAAGCTCAACATCAAGAAAACAAAGATTCTCACCACCGGGCCAATTGGCAGCATCAGTATGGATGGTGAAGAGATTGAGATAGTTAGCAGTTTTAGTTTACTTGGCTCCACACTCAACACTCTTGGTAACAGCAGCCATGAAATCAGGAGGTGACTTACTTAGAGAAAGTCAGCTGTGAGTGACCTCTCCAGAGTACTGAAGAGCAAAGATGTGAGGCTGGAGACTAGGGTGTGCTTGATCCAGGCAATCGTCTTTGCAATTATGTGCTATGCATTGGATAGTTGAACAGTGACTAGGGATGACAGAAAGAGAATTGATGCCTTTGAGTTGTGGTGCTGGAGAAAAGTGTTACATATACCATGGACTGCTAGGAGGACAAACAGATTTGTCCTGGAGAGGGTGAAGCCAGAATGCTCCTTGGAGTCAAGGATTCTGAAGCTTCATCTGGCATACTTTGGGCTTGGAGAGGGACATCATGTTTGGGAGAGTGGAGGGATGGCGCAGGAGAGGAAGACGCTTGATAAGATGGATTGATTCTGTGATTGGGGTGATGGGAATGAGTGTGTTTGAGATGGTGACGTTGGCACAGGATAGAGCAGCGTTGAGGGCTCTTGTACATAGGTTCACTATGAGTCACCAGATTAGATAGAGATAGAGAGATAGAGATACAGAGATATATAGATATAAAGATATGTTGTTTGTTGTTGTTATGTGGCATTGAGTCGCTTGTGACTCATACATAGCGACCCTATTTATTTACAATAGCTATAAACCCTGCTTGTCCTTTGCCAATCTTTTTTATTATCTCTGATACACCTATCCTCTTTATCCCAGTGACACAATCAATTTATCTCATCGAAGATCTTCCTCTACTGCACTGTCCCTCCACCTTCCCAAGCATGATGGCCCTCTCCAAGGACTGGTCCCTCCTTGCCACATGTCCAAAGTATGTCAGACGAAACTTCAGAATCCTTGCCTCCAAGGAGTCACCTGTCTTCACCCTCTCCAGGACTAACTTGTTTGTTTTCCTAGCAGTACATGGTATGCAATACTCTTTTTCAGCATCAAAGCTCAAAGGCATCAACTCTCCTTCTATCATCTCTAGTCATTGTCCAGCTCTCTGATGCATAGTAAGTAATTGCAAAGACCATGGCCTGTATCAAGTGCATCATAGTCTCCAGACTGACATCGTTGTTCCTCAGTCCCTTGGAGAGGTCTCTGACAGCAGACTTTTCCATAAAATCCATCTTTTAATTTCCTGGCTTCTTGTACCAACAGTGTTGATTGTACAGCCAAGCAAATTGAAGCTGTCAACAATCTCAGTCTCTTCACCATCTATCATGATGCTGTCAATCGGCCCAGTGGTGAGAATCTGTTTTCTTGATGTTGAACTTCAATCCATACTGAAGGCTGCAATACTTGACCTTTTGCATCAAGGGGTTCAAGTCCTCCTCAGAAAGCAGGGTTGCATCATCTGTGTAAAGCAAATTATTGGAATATATATTATATATGTATAATGTAATACATATTTACACACACACATAAATATATATTGGTCTGTCCACTTCCAAAATGGCTTGCCTCGGGAAACTCTATGTACGAACAGTGCTCAGGCTGTTCGTACATAGGGTCGCTATGAGTCGTCTACAACTCGACGGCATTAAACAACAACAACAACAACAACAATATTCCAGCTGAGAGCTCTAGCAGCCTAGTGGCAAGAAGCTGTTTTACAAAATTGAAGGCACATGGTTCAAGGCCATCAGGTGCTCCATGGGAGAATGAGCAATCCCCTCCCATGTGATTTACTGCTTCTTAAAACCTGCTGGATCCTCCTGGATTTGTAGAATGAGTAGAGGATCCAGGAGGGGTGGGAGAGGCTGGAAGCAGAGGGATGTGGATGTATAAGGGGAAGAGGGAATTACTCATTGGATTGTACAATTTGTTGGGGGGGGGGTGAGGGAAATTGAAAGGCTTTGGTCAAATTTGTATTAGAGTTTTGTAAATAAACTAGTAAAAAAACTGCTGGAGGGTCAACTATCGGTCGATTCTGACTCTGTGGTACACAAAACCATATTCCACCTGAATTTAGAAAGCATTTAAGAAACAGATTTGAAGGACTAGCCAAAGATCAGACTTCATTACAAGGACAGGAAAGAAAGAAGAGAATGGATTATAGAAAAAGATTATGAAACTTGCTTTTGAATATAGAGAACTAAAAGTAAAATGATGATATTAAAGATAATAGATTTCAAAGGACTGCTTAAGAAGACAAAGCAAAGTATCATAACAACGTGTGCCAAGGCATGAATTTAGAAAACCAAAAGGGAAGAAGATGCTTGACATTTCTCAAGCTATAAGACCCAAAGAACAAATTCTAGCTTTGAGCTGTAATACTGAAGGATTCTATAGGAAAAATACTGAATGACACACAAGGCATCCAAAAAGGGTGGAAGGAATACATAGTTCACCTTACTAAAAAATAATTGGTTGATGCTCACTCAAGAGCACAGAACCGGTGGTGTAGAAAACAACAACAACAACAATAAAACAAATACAAGCTGCATAGAAGGAATTGAAAAAAAGTAAAGCTCCATAAATTGATGGGCTACCAAGTCAAGGGTATCTGAAAGCAGATGTATCCCTGGAGATTCTCGTGCTCTGGAGATCTGGAGACAGTCCTGATGGTTTTATGTTAAGCAATTTGGAAGATAGCTACCTGGCTAACCCATCAGGGGGGGGAAATTCATATTTGCATGTATCCCAAGAAAGGTAATCCAACAGAATATGAAAACTAAGAAATAATATCATTAATATATTGCAAAGTAAAATATTGTTCATGATAACGCAAACTGAAAAAAATGGCCAGTGCAGTATATCAACTGGGAACTGTTAGAAATTCAAGCTAGACTGAGAAAAGAATGTGGAATAAAACATACCAGTATTGATGTCAGATGGATCTTGGCTAAAAGGACATAATACCACAAAGATGTTTTATTCGTTATCCAAAAGCATTTGATTGTGTGTATCAAATAACTGGAAGAGATTGTATTTATTCCCATTCTAAAAATGGTGGCCCAGCAGAGTATGGAAATTTTAAAATTTTATCAATCAAGATCCTACTGAAGATTATTTAAAAACAACTACAATATTGTTCATCAGCAGAAAACTGCCAGGTTGGGTTTAGAAAAGACTGTGGCACTAGAGACATAGTAATCAAGATTAGATGGATCTTAGCTGAAAGTGGAAAGTGCCAGAGAAATATCTATCTGTGTTTCATTGACTATGCAAAGACATTTAACTGTGTGGATCGCAACAAATTGTGGCTAATCTTGAGAAGAATGGAAATCCTAGACCACATAATTATACTTTTGCAAAACCTATACCAGGAGGCAGTCATCAGAATAGAGCAAAGAAACACTGCATGGTTCAAATCAGAAAAGGAGTGAGTCAGGGATGTCTCCTATCTCCATACCTTTTCAGTTCAGTTTATATGTGGAACAGATCATTCCAGAGGCTGGACTTTATGAAGAGGAATGTGACACATGGATTGGAGGAAGACTCTTCAGCAACCTCTGTTATGCGGATGATACTACCTTGAATGCTGACACTGAGGAGAACATGAGACATTTGTTGAAGAAGGACAAGGACTGTAGTCTTCAATACTGATTGAAATTGAACATTAAGAAAACAAAAATTCTCATCACTAGGCCAATCAGCAGCTTTATGATGGATGGAGAAGAGATTGAGATTGTTGATAATTTAAACTTGCTCAGCTCCACAATCAACACTTTTGGCACCAACGATCAGGAAATCAAAAGACAAATTACATTGGGAAAATCTGCTGTCAGGGACCTCTTTAGAGTACTGAAAAGCAACGATGTCAGTCTGGAGACTAAAGTGCTCTTGATCCAGGCCATAGTCTTTATTATTTGTTATGCATTGGAGAGCTGGACAATGACTAAGGATGATAGCAGAGGTTTTATTCCTTTGAGTTGTGGTGCTGGAGAAGAATGTTGAACATACTATTGACTGCCAGGAGAACAAAGAGATCTGTCCTGAAGAGGGTGAATTCAGGCTGCTCCCTGGAGGCAGAAATTTTGAACTCCATCTCACATACTTTGGGCGCATGGCCACGAGAGACCAGTCCTTGAAGAAAGACTTCATGCTTGTAAGGATGGAGGGATGGTGCAGGATAGGAAGGTTCAGGATGAGATGAATTGATTCAGTGACTGGAGAAATAGGGTTAGGTTTGTCAGAGATGATGAAATTAGCACAAGATACAATGAGCTGGATTGACACAGTGATAGAAACAATGGTCTGGAGGATGGGGAAACTGATGATGGTGCAAGATAGGGCAATGTTTTGATCTGTTGTTCAATATGTGATTTGACAATAAATAACTACAACAACTCAATTATCAGGATTATTAGGAGTCGGTTCCTGGAGAAGGCCATCAATTCTTGGTCAGCAATAATGAGGAAGGCCCTCAACAAGATGGATTGGCAAAAAGGTTGCAACAACGCACTTAATGTCACAATAATTTTTAGAATAATAATGGACCCGGCAGTTGTAACAGGGTTTCTATGAGTCAGAGCTAGTTTTGTGCCCCTCACCAAAATAGGGAGCTCTTGTGGCCTAGTGTTAAGAAGGCTGAGCAGCAGTTCTGAAGACATGCAGTCTGAATCCACCAGTGGCTCTGACAGAAAAGGATGGGAGACCTCCGTTAGTGAGAATAACTGCCTCTGAAAACCCACAGGAGGGTCAGCTATGAGTCCATTATGATTTGATGATACATATAATAACAACAAAGTAGCTAATGGTAATATATAATTTACGAAGAAATAAATTTATTACATAAGTAAACAGATGGTCTTGTGAAGGAAGAAATAAAAGGGGGCAGAAGCAATCACTTCTACCTGGAATAAGGAAAGGTTTCATTGTTATGATGATTCTAGAGTTAAGAGAAGAGTTTATGCTCTATTACTAGGTTTGAAAAGCATTCGGATGAATTTGGCTACAAGGCAATTATGTGAGTTATTACCTAGAATTCTCTGTCTTCAAGACATTTCTACCAGAGGCCCATGAAAACCATTATTCTGAAGCATCTATCTATTGAGTAACTGCAATAAGAAAGATGTTAGATAGTTGATTCTGCTGGGCAGTCTAGCCAATTTTTAACTGTACCATAAAAGCGCCTGAGGATGCAGCTCGAGATTATTTTAGCTTGCTTTTGCAGAGCTGAAATCCCCACTCTGGTACAAATTTCTGCCCTGGTGGCATTGCATTGTTTTGCCATTTTCATTATGGATGAGTGAGTCAGCTAGCCTACAGGCTGAAGAGATAGGGGGGGGGAAATCCTGAATAAAACTCAACCTAGTTAGGATGTCTTCATCTATTTTTCAGTAGAGAAAAAAAATGCAGCTGGGATCAATGACTTCTATCAAAAGCAAGCATGTTGGGGGGATGTGTATGTCTGGATGTGCATGCACTCAAGTTTTAGAGGGCATGATAAAGACACAGACTAGGAAGTATCTGTTAGAAGATTTCTTTAGTTATTTTGCAAAACTTGGGTAATGACACTTCTGTAAAATGCACAAGCACATAAGCAAGCACAAAGATGTGTGAAATCAGAAAAGCAGCCAAATGCACATCAGAGCTGAAGAATGTCACAGTGAAATGAAGGAAACTTGTAAACACCTATTAGTATTTTTAGGTAGAGAATGTTCTAACATATTGCCGGTGGGTGCTGCCTATGCACTCATTTGCCTCAGCTTCAAAATCAGCTGATATTAAAGGTGCTTTGAAAACAATGAGAAATGACAGCTTTATTAATCTGGATGTGTGTGTAAGAACGTGTGTGTGTGCGCACACACACAACGTGTGACTGGCTGCATGTACAGACTGTGCATTTGTAATGCGGGCCTCGTACAGACGAGGGAGCCCTCTACTGATTAGAAGCTGTACTAGATGTAAACAGTAGAGGGGTTTTTAGAGCATTGCTGGTGTATTCTCCAAAAACTCAGACATTTAATGATTTTTATGAAATCATGAGAAAAGATGTTTTGCTTTTCAGGAAATGGAGATGTCAGTTGCCATAGACATGTGTGTGTGTGTGTGTGTGTGTGTGTGTGTGTGTGTGTAACACTTTTTTATTTAAACATAGATACCACTGCTCTTCAATCATTTAGTATGATACTACTTTGTTATAACAAATTACAAGTTATGATGTATTACAGAGATCAGACTAGCATTCATCTATTAGTCTACCACAGGTAATTTTATTTCTCCTCTTATACATGTGTTACTTGTTTTATAACTGGAAACCTTTTTTTACCATTAGCAAATTAAAAAAAGATCATTTTAAAGGTTGCAATTGGAATAAATGCAGATGAAAAGATTTAGATGGACAATATTTTAATATGATATAGTATTTAAATCATATTACTGTGTTCAGCTCAATATATAGTCAGACTATATAAAAATAACTATAATTATAGTACTTCTCTGTTCTGATACATAATTTTCAATGACATGCCATAACAAAATACTTGTAGTCCAAGGGTTTAAATAAAAGAGTGAAAGAAAGGAAAAATTATCTGATTGGAAATGCTACTTAGTTATCGCCACTATGATTGACCTATTATATGGCATAGTCTTTGTTACCTCGAACTTGTTGACTGTTGGTGTCAATTTGATAAAGTCATTAGCCTCTAACCTTCTTGAGACTGTGTACAACAGAGGGAAATACTGGTTGTACCTTACCCTTCAGTACCTTGCCCTTCTGTTTTTGCTATCATTGGACCCATTGTTACAAGTATTGTGTTAATCCATCTAGTCAAGGGTTTTTTTATTGCTGACTCTCTTCCTTACCAAACATGGTTAAATTTCTCTCAGGTCTGATGTCTTTTGATTATATGGGCAAAATATTATGGTTTAAATGTATAATTTTAAATTTTTATCTTTCAGAATTTTTCTTCGTATTAGGTGATTCAAAGTATCATGACTTGGGATAGGTGTGCCTTAGTCCTCAAATTTATATCTTTGCTTTTGAATACTTAAAAAAATGTCCCTTGCTATAGATATATTCAATGCAATCTATTGTTTAACTTTTAGGTTGCTGCTTCTAAAGACACTAATTATGGACTCAAGAAAAATGAAATCTTTGAAAATTTCAGCCTTCTCTTAATTAATTGTTTATTATTCCCATTTGGGATTTCCACCCTCCATTTATATTCCACTGTGTAATCCATATTGATCAAGGGTTGTGTCATCTGCATAACGCAGATTGTTAATAGATCTTCCACCAATCCTGATGCCACAATTCTCCTCATAGAGCCCAGCCTCTCGGATAATCT
>NW_006399792.1:14983090-14994408 GCF_000299155.1 Elephantulus edwardii | reverse complement strand
TTAGGGCTGTTGTGCATAGGGTCGCTATGAGTCGGAAACGACTCGACAGCACATAACAACAACAACAACAATCCATATTGAAGACTTTCATCTCCATCAATAAATGATTCACGTCTTCTTCCTTTTTAAATGGATTTTGGCATTCTTCATGTAAGATGTCTGTGATATCATTCCACAAACCGTCTGGTCTTCAGCCTTTCAATACATAAAATCTGTTCTTCTGATGGTGTCTAAATTTAATTTAATGAGTTATACCTAAAATGGTACTTTGGCTTTCCTGGAATTGCTTTAAGTTTCTTCGTCATGAGCTTGCCCTCTTTCAAAATCATTAAAATTGATTCCGCAAATGACACAACTCTCCTTGCTGGAAATGAAGAGGACTTGAGGCACTTGCTGAAAAACATTAAGGACAGCAGCTTTTGGTATGGATTACGAATCTCAAGGTCAAGAAAAAAAAGGTACTCACTGCAAGACCAGCAGTCAACGTTATGATATATGGAGAAAAAGATTGGAGCTGTCAATTATTTCATTTTTCTTGGCTCAACAATCAACAGCCTTGATACCAGCAGTCAGAAAATCAGGAGACTTAGTTCATTGGACAAGTTCACTGGCAGGAACTTCTCCAAAGTGTCAAAGAGCAACAAGATTAGTTTGAAGACAAAGATGCCTGAATCCGGCTATGGTTTTCCACGGTCTGCTATGCATTAGAGAGCTGGACAATGTATAACAGAAGGAGAATAATGTATTTGAGTTGTGGTGCTGGAGAAAAGTACTGAATATCCCATAAACTGTCAAAATAGCAAACAGATATGTTTTAGAAAAAGTGCAGCCAAAGTGTTCCTTGGAGGCAAAGATGGTGAAGCTTAGTCTTGCATGTACTTTGAATATATAGCTAGATGAGGTTATTTCTTGGAAAGGAACATCATGCTTGGAAAGATAGAGAGTCAGTGAAACACAGGAAGACCGTCAATGAGGTGGATGGACATGTTGACTTCAGCATTGATGAGGAGGATAGCACAGGATAAGTCAACGTTCAGGTTGGCTGTTCATAGTGTTGCTAACAACCATACTCAATTCAATGGTACCTAACAACAACAACAACAACTTCTAATCCTTCTTTAAGGGGGTAGTTCTTCCCCAGTTGTATTTCACGTGTCTTTGGACTTGATGGTTTCATCTCATGGCACCATATCAGACAATGTTTTGCTTCTATTTATAATGTTTTCATAGACTGCTTTGGGGGAAACTGATAGGTGATTCTGTCAAATCTTGATCTGGAAGCTCCACTGAATTCTCAAAGATCTCAACATGCTAAGGAGCAATTTGAAGACTAAGGTCCACTTGATCTGTGTGATAGTATTTTCAGTTGTTCCATATGCATTGAAAATTGGACAATGAATAAAGAAGATAAAAAAATCAGTGCTTTTGAACTGTGGTGTTGACAAAGAGTATTTAATGTTCCATAGACTTCCCAAAGAACAAACAAATCGTAGAAAAATGGCAACCTCCATGAAGGCAAAAATGGTGAAACTTCATCTCTCATACTTTGGATATGATATCAGGAGAGGTCAATCTATAGAAAAGGTAAAGTCAAGTTCAGGGAAAGAGAGGAGGTTCCACAGCAAGACAGATTGATACAGCGTCTATAACAAAGGGTTCCAGTGGGGGAGAGATCATGAGGATGGCATAGGATAGGGCAAGGCTTCAATCTATTGTTTATAAGGTCACTATGAGTCAGGAGGCAGTTGTTAGAACAGAGCAGGAATAAATTGCATGGTTCAAAATTGGGAGGGGTGTATGTCAGGGATGTGTTCTGTCTCTATACCTTTTCAATCTATATGCATAACTGATTTTCCAAGAGGCTGGGCTATATAAGGAAGAATGTGGCATCAGGATTGGAGGAAGATTCATTAACAATCTGTGTTATGCAGTTGACACTTGCTTGCTGAAACTGAGGGGGACCTGATGCATTTGCTGCAGAAGGTCAAGGACTGCAGTCTTCAATATGGATTGAGGCTCAACATCAAGAAAACAAAGAGTCTCACCACTGGGCCAATTGGCAGCATCATTATGGATGATGTAAAGATTGTGATTGTTCACAGTTTTAGTTTGCTTGGTTCCATAATCAATATTCTTGGTACCAGCAGCCAGAAAATCAAGAGACAAATTGCATTTGTAAAGTCAGCTGTCAGGGCCCTCTCCAGAGTACTGAAGAGCAATGTCTCAGTCTGGAGACTAAGGTGTGCCTGATCCAGGCCATAGTCTTTGCAGTTGCTTGCTATATATCAGATAACTGGACAATGACTAGGGATGACAGAAGGAAAATAGATGGCTTTGAGCTGTGATGCTGGAGAAGAGTGTTGAATATAACATGGGCTGCTAGGAGAACAAACAGGTTCACCCTGGAGAAGCTGAAACCAGGCTACTCCTTGAAGGCAAGAATTCTGAAGCTTTGTCTGACATACTTTGGGCCAAGAAGAGGAAGAACTTCAATAAGATGGATTGATTCAGTCACTTAGGCAATTGGGGTAGGTGTGTCAGAAACAATAAGATTGATACAGGATAGAAAGAGCGTAGGCCTCTTGTACATTGGATTACTATGAGTCACAAGAAACTCGACAGCACATAACAACAATAACAACATGAGTAGTAGTTTGTTTATGTGATGGCACCTAACAACATGAGTGATCCTGGGTCTTATAAATATTTTTAACAAAGTTTCCAAAACCCCAGCAATATACAATATACTGCAGTAATACAAACTGAGAGAAAATGGTGGGAAAATGCTGGTTAAATATTGTTTATTATTAGGATGCCAATGACTTTGACCTTTAACAAAAAATTAGTATTTTCTCTAAAGCTGGCTTGATTTCCCCCCTTTTTTTATAAGTTAAAATGGTTTCTGTGATTATTTTCTTACAAATGAACTATTGTCTAAAGTCTATAATTGTAAACCCCTAACTTTAGTTGAGGATGCTGTACACTGTCAAATATCTATGTTTTATATTATGTTGGCCAGGTTACTAAATAGGATGTGAATGTGATACAGTTTTAATATCAGACACATTTTCCCCACTAGCATTAATTTTGTTTCAGGGCTGATTTTTTTTCTCAGTGATCAATCATCATTTCTCCCTAAGTATGACTTATAATAATCTTTTATTGAGCTTAAAATGTGAAAAGATAAACCAAGACTCTTTGTTTCCCACTGATGCTATGACAGTAATATCACAACTGTGGTGGTGTAGTCTGTGGGGAGTTCCTCTGTTAACCCAAAGACAGAACAGACCATAGGAGGCTGGACTTTATGAGAAGGAATGTGGCAACAGGATTGCAGGAAAATTCACTAACAACCTGAGTTATGCAGATGGCACAACCTTGCTTCCTGAAACTGGGGCAAACCTGAAGCATTTGTTACAGAAAGTCAAAAACTATATTTCTCAATAAGGATTGAAGCTTTATATCAAGAAGACAAAGATTCTCACTACTAGGCCAACTTGCAGGACCATGATAAATGGAGAATACATTGAGGTTGTTATCAATTCAGCTTGCTTGGTTCCACAATCAACACTCTTGGTACCAGCAGTCAGGAAATCAAAAGACAAATTGCATTGGGAAAGTCTACAGTCAGGGATCTCTCCAGAGTACTGAAGAGCAAAGGTGTCTATCTGGAGATTAAGGTGCACCTTATCCAGGCCATGGTCTTCTCAATTACTTGCTATGCATCAGAAAGCTGGACAATGACTAAGGATGATAGAAGAATTGATGCCTTCGAGTTGTGGTGCTGGAGAAGAGTCTTGAACATACCGTGAACTGCCAGGAGAACAAACATATCATCCCTGGAGAGGGTGAAACAAAGCTGCTACCTGAAGGCAAGGATTTTGAAGTTCTGTCTCACATACTTTGGGCACCTCCCAGGAGGGACAAATCCTTGGAGAAGAACAATGTATTTGGAAGGGTGGAGGGACAGTGCAGGAGAGGAAGACCTAGGATGAGAGGTGAGACCCAGTGACTGAAGATGTAAGACTGGGTCTGTTGGAGACAATAAGATTGACTTAGGATAGGGCATTGTTTAGAGTTATTTTACATATAGTTGCTACAAG
This sequence comes from Elephantulus edwardii, assembly GCF_000299155.1. Classification (NCBI taxonomy): domain Eukaryota; kingdom Metazoa; phylum Chordata; class Mammalia; order Macroscelidea; family Macroscelididae; genus Elephantulus; species Elephantulus edwardii. The sequence goes on along the minus strand of NW_006399792.1, from coordinate 14,990,305 downwards.
TGACAGGTGACTCGATGGTACAAAACAACTACAGCATACCAACTAAGTAGATATGAAGAAACGTTGTTGTTTGCTGTTATGTGCTGTCAAGTCACTTGCGACTCATAGCAACCCTATGTACAACAGCCCTAAACCCTATTCTCTCCTGTGCTAATCGCACTGCCTCCAATACACCCACCCCAATTACCCCAGTCACTGAATCAATCCACCTCTAGAGGGTCTTCCACTCCTGCGCTGCCCTTCCACCCTCCCAAGCATGACGTCCCTCTCCAAGGACTTGTCCCTCCTTGCAACATGTCCAAAGCATGTCAGAGGAAGTCTCAGAATTCTTACCTCCAAGGAGCAGCCTGATTAAACCCTCTCCAGGATGAATCTGTATGTTTTCCTAGCAGTCCATGGTACACTTCTCCAGCACCACAGCTCAAAGGTATCAATTCTCCTTCTATCTTCCCTAATCATTGTTCAACTCTCTGACACATAACAAGTGATTGCAAAGACTGTGGCCTGTATCAGACACACCTTAGTCTCCAGAATGACACCATTGCTCTTCAGTACTTTGGAGAGGTCCCTAATAGCAGACTTTCCCATTGCAATACGTCTTTTAATTTCCTGGCTTCTTGTGCCAATTAGATGTGGATAATGTCCTTTGGAGGTGTGTAATATGGCAGCCTCAGGAAAAGAAGAAAACTACTGCTCTGGAGTTTATCTAATACTTGAGATTGATCATGCTAAGTCTGTGCTCTGTTCAATGATTTGGAATGGATACAATAAAATTTGGGCATAGATATAAAATTTGTACAGAGGGAATTTAATCTGTTTCAAAACAAAATGATTACATGTTACTTCTTTGAAAGAATAATTTAATATGCTGCATTCCCAATGAGTAAATTTAACTGTCTGGGAAAAAATAATCCATGGAATCTTATGCACATTCACCAGATGAAAAATACTATTTTAATTTAGAATACATTATTCCATTTCACATATAATTACTAAATAATGGATTTTTTCATATTATACAGTTTTCCATTTGAAAAAACAACAAATTTACCGTATATTTTCTCAGTAGATTTTTTTGAGTTCTAATAATTCCTCTTTATTCTTCATAAAGGTGTTGCTTTTCAGCACTTTTTAAATTTCAAGACTCTAAAACCCTTACAATTGACTGCCCTGAAAGAACACTGTTTCAAGGGTGCATTGGGCTGAAAACATAGTTCTGGTTCAAGAGCACAGTGAGCACAGAGATAAAATGCATCCGCCCGGCAAAGACCTGGCCGAGTCATTTGGCTGAGCATGTCAGAGCTCTAGTCACCTTCCCAGTCCACGAATGACAAGAACACATTTTCATCGTGTGCCCAATTTGTCCTCACTAGGCTGAGCTGCAAAATACTCTCTGATGCTTTTGGAAAACTCTTAGACAATTTGTTACTCTTCAGGCCCTATTTAATTTTCTGGACATTGGTATCCTTAAAAAGGTGACGTCTGTTGAAATTTGAATATTTAAACAATAAATTTATGATATAACACCAAAGAATGTTTCAAGATTAAATACAGTAATGCTGATAAATCATGTAGCTCAGAGTCTGGAAGATAGATACGGTATTTAATAGACATTATTATAAATTTCATGATTTGTCTAGGTTAAATACTTAAGTGTAAGTCAACTGTTTTTTAATAGCGGTGTGCAACACATACCAGTGTTAAATAAATTTCATTACTGTAGATGGCAGAATAACTAATCATACAATGGCCTAAAATCTTAAAATTCAACATTGGTAATTATTTCTTCTATCTGATTGAAGGAGTAAATGAATGACTGTGAAGGTACTTAATGGGCACTTCAACTATGTCAGGGTTTAGAGGATTCTGAAGACATTAGAATTCAGATTATCACAATTTAAAGTCAGAAATCTGGATTCAAGTTCTACCTCTTCTACTTAGTAGTTTGTATTTAGGTCTAGTTGAATCTCACTTGCATTATCTGTTAATTAAGTAACTTTGTACAACTTTATAAACAGTTCAAAACTCAGTTTCTTTAGCTGGCTAAAAATAGTAATAACATCATTATTAATTGTGAGAATTAGATGAGTTAATAATGAGTTCTTATTACAGAATCTGCCACATAAGTTTACAAAGAGAGGATAAATAATGAAAACTGTATTTAAATAGATGAGGGAAATAATTGCCTGAAAGAAGTAGGTTATGTATTATTTGATTAGATATTATTTGCATGACAACAATCCAGAATAAGAGGTGCATAGCAAAGTGGATTGGGTGTGGAGGGAGAGAGGAAATGAAACATTAAAAGAATCTTTTTAAAGAGAAAAGATAACGTGGGGGGTAGGGAAGAAAATGTGCAACAATAAATGAATGGAAATGCAAGTTTTCTGTAAACTTTCATTAAAATATCAATAAAAAGTAATGAGAATAAAATCCCCAAAAGTTATTGATTGTAATATACATTATAGTTATTGTTTTAGTTCAATTTACTCATATGAAAAACTGAGACAATGCAGCAATTTTGTCAAAATTATTTTTAGTATCAAAATAAATAATATAGTATATATAGCTACACACAAAGTTAAACCTTATGGTGCTTTAGGAGGAAGTTCAGGCTTCTCTGAAGGACTTGGCAAAAAATAAGGCCCCAGAAATTGATGGAATACGAATTGACATATTTTAACAAACAGATACTCTCCTGGTTGCACTCACCAGGTTGTGCCAAGAAATCAGAAGGACAGCTACCTGGCCAACTGACTGGAGGAGATCCATATTTATTCCCATTCCAAAAAAAGGTGACCTGACAGAGGGTAGAAATTATCAAATAAGATCACTAATATCACATGCTAGCAAAATCCTGCAGAAGATTATCCAGAAATGACTGTAAAAATACATTGACAGAGAACTATCAGAAATACAAGCTGGATTTAGAAGACATTTTGGGACTAAAGACATTGTTGCCAAAGTCAGATGGATCTTGGTAGAAAGCAAAGAATACCAGATGAATGTCTATCTGTGTTTCATTGACTATGGAAAGACATTCGATTTTGTGGATCACAGCGAACTGTGGCTAACCTTGAGAAGAATGGGAATCCCAGAACACTTGATTGTACTTATGCGAAACCTATAGTTGGACCAGGAAGCAGTTCTCAGAATGAGTCTTGGGGACTGGAGTTCCCCTCCACTCTGGAAGTTGTCTGGCTAACTGGGGGGAGGGCTGGCATCTCAATGGTGGCTCGGCTTGGTGGCAGTCAGGCAAGGTAAGTTTCTGGGGTCCTTTTGCTGTGTGTTACTCTTTTTGCCCTTCAAAAGTGGCTGGGTGGCCCAGAGCCTTAGAACAAGAGGAAGTAAGGATGGAACCCGTGGAGCCTGCGGAGCTTGTTCCAGGCAGTAGCTTAAAATCCTTTAGGGCCCTCGGGCCTATCTTTATTGTTTTTGGTAAAAAATTCTTCTAGATCATATAGCCCTGGCCTGTCCACTTGCTGTACAGAGAGAAAATTCGTAGTTGCTGTGAAACTGAACACTGTGACACTGATGTGTCAAATTCAAGATTGGCTACCCATGGTAGACAGTATTTGGTGGAGCTCCCCAATTAAAACATGCTTGGAAGCAGGAGTGGCATCCACTTTGAAATAGCTTGCCTCTAGAAACCCTATGAACCTAGAGAAAGGATGAAAGTTATACAGGAGGTGTCCAGGACTTTCATTCATAGGGTCGCCATGAGTCCCTACGACCCAACGGTCACTTAAAACAACAACAACATAGTTGAACCAAGAAGCAATCCTCAGAACAGAGCAGGGAAACACTGCATGGTTCAAAATCAGGAAAGGAGTGCATCTATTCCTTTTCAATTTATGTGCAGAACAGTTCATTCAGGAAGCAGGGCCATTTTATGAAAAGGAATGTGGCAGCAAGATTGGAGGAGGACTCTTCAATAACCTACATTATGCAGATGACACAGCCTTGTGCTTGCTACAGAAGGTCAAGGACTGTAGTTTTCAATATGGATTGAAGCTCAACATCAAGAAGACAAAGATTCTCACCACTGGTCCATGACAGATCTATGGCAGATGGAGAAAAGATTGAGGTATTAACAAATTAACAATCACAGCTTGCTCGGCTCCACAATCAACACTCTTAAAAGCAGTATTCAGGAAATCAAAAGATAAATTCTATTGGAAAAATATGTTGTCAGAGACCTCTCCAGAATACTGAAAAGCATTGATGTAAATCTAGACACTAAGGTGTGCCCAATCCAGGCCATGGCCTTCACAATTATTTGTTATGCATCAAGAAGTTGAACAATGACTACAGATGACAGGAGAAGAATCAATGCCTTTGAACTGTGGTGCTGGATAAGAGTCTTGAACATACCATCAACTTCCAAGAAAACAAATAAATCTGTCTCAGAGAGGGTGAAACCAAGTTTCTCCTCGGAAGTTAGGATTTTGAAGCTTTTTTTCACATATGTTAGGCACATGGACAGAAGAGACTGGTCCTTGAAGAAGGACACCATGCTTGAAAGGGTTGAGGGATAGTGCAGGAGAGGAAGACCCCAGATGAGAAACTGGGGCTATGGGAGTTGGTGTGTTAGAATTAGTGAGACTGGCTCAGGACAGGGAGGGTTCAGAGCTGCTGTACATAGGGTTGCTATGGATCACAGGTGACTCGACAGCACTTAACAACAACAATAACAACATTAAAAAGTTAATAGATATAATGAGAACATTAGTTAGAAAACCTACAGCTAGGAAAACATTTTTAAAATGATTTATTAAAAAGGAAATTAAGCTAAAATATTAAAACAACAGCAAAATTCCAACTCAATTAAATAATGGCAAAGAAGACAGTCAGATGGCAAAAACATCCAAACTCAAAGCAAAACAAAAACACATGAAGTAATTCTTAAGATCATTAGCTATAACTCTTGTTGTTATATGACTGCAAATCAATTCTGACTCATAAAGACTTCAAGTGTTGTTGTTATTGTTGGTGTCATTGAGTCAATCAACTATGTCTCATAGTAACTTTATGAACAACAATAAAAGATCTGAACTTTGCCCTAACTTGCACCATTCTAACATTTGCTGTCAAGTAGTCTTTGCAACAATTCATCTTGTTAGAATTCATCCTCTCTTTCGTAGACCCTCTATCATTTCCTAGCATGATATCTCTTTCCAAAGTTTTGTTCCTTCTGAGAATACACCCAAAGTAAGGGAGATGAAGTTTAACCATCCTTTCCTCTAGTAAGCATTCTGGTTGCATTTCCTCCAATACAAATTTGTGTGTTCTATTAATAGTCCATGAGTATTCAATATTCCTCATCAGCATTCGAGGACATAAATTCTTCTTTGGTTTTCCTTATTCAATTTCTAATCTGGTAGATGCATAGGAAGTAAGCAAAATGACCAGTGCTTGAAACACATCCACCATAGTCTTTAAACTGGCATCCTTGCTCTTTAGGATTTTGGAAAGATCTTTGATAAAAAGTTTTTCCAAATAAATATATATTTTAATTTATTGACTGTTATTATCATGAGTGCTGGTTGGATATCCAAGTAAAATGAAGTTATTGACAATTTTATTTTTTCCCCTCCATTTATCATGATGTTTTTTTATGGGTCCAATGGTGAGTTTTGGTTTCTCGATGTTGAGATGTAACTCAGACTGAAGGTTGTACTTGTTGATCTTCTGCATTGTTTCAAACTTTCTTAACTTTCTGTAAGCAAGGTTGCTTCATTTGCATAACACAAGAACCCAAGTGCATAACACCTGCATAATACAGAGCCCAAATATAAAAGAATGCAACATTACCTGGCCTGGACCATCTCACAATGGCTTTTCTGCCTACGGCCATTGTTGTAGCCACTGTGTCAATACATATTGTTGAGAGTTACCCAGAGAACATTCCCTCCAGATAGCATTACCAAAGTAATGTGCGATGAAATATTAACATTCTTAATCCCAAGAAACATTCCTATGCACTTCCGCCAAGATTTATATGTTTGTTGTTTTGGCAGTCCATGGTATATCAAACTTTCTTCACCAAAACCACAACTCAAAGGGATCAATTCTTCTTCAGTTTCCTTATTTGTTGTTCTACTTTCATACACATTTAAGGCCATTAAAAGGATCATGGCTTGGGGAAGGCATACCTTAGTCCTAATTGTGTTATTCTTGTTCTTAGCACTGTAAAATGGCAATTGGCACCAGATTTGTAAACTGAAATAGGTCCTTTTTTTCCACTCTCAACATATTTTTAATTTATTTATTTATTTTTCATTTCAATGAACATCTACAGAGATTTTGGAATTCCATTCATTCATTGTCACTCTCAACTTTTTATTGTGAGTTGAGTGGAGTTTTACAGAGCAGACTAATTTTCTTTTCAATAATTCATAGATATTTGGGATGAAAGGTATTTTTTTTAATATTGAAAGTGTTATATTTCATATTCTTTTCATTGTTGGACATTTTCTTCCCACTGTTCCTCACCCTTCTCTCAATGCTCCCCACATTGTACCCCTTGTTTCAGATTGTTGTCATGTGTATAATGACGAATCATATATTTCTTTTGAACAGTACTTTCCCTCATCTGATCTCAGGCACTGTTTATGTAATCTAACGCAACGTCCCCATCTGTTCTATTTTATAATAGTGGTGTTATGCAGTGTTTGTCCGATTATGACTGAAATATTTCTTTCAGCATAGTGTTTTCCAGGGACTAATGTTGTGTAATGGTTTACAAGTTCATTGTTTTCAATGCTGTGTTAACATTCACTGTGTGAATGTACCATAGTTCTTCAATCCATTCCTTTGTTAATGGGCACTGGGGTTGCTTCCATCTCTTTGCTAACGTAAATAATGAAGCAATAAACATGAGTGTGCATACATCTGTTTGAGTCATGGCTCTGGTTTCTGTAGGATATTTTCCCAGTAGTGGAATTGTGGGGTCAAATGATTTTTCTTTTTCCAACTTTTTGAGAAAATGCCAGATTACCTTCCATAGTGATTGTTCTATTTTTGAGAAAATTCCAGACCACCTTCCATAACGATTTTACATTCCCACCAGCAGTGAATAAAAGATCCAATCTCTCCACAACCTGATCAACATTTGTTATTTGCTGTCCTGTTGAATTTTGCTATTGTTGCTGGAATGAGATGATATCTTAGAGCTGTTTTAATGTACATCTCTCTGATTGCTAGGGATTTTGG
>NW_006399792.1:14959986-14982183 GCF_000299155.1 Elephantulus edwardii | reverse complement strand
TATATTAATAAAAAAAAAAAAGGTTGCATGTTCCCAGATAGAAAAACTCAGAAGGGAGGGAGGAAGGATAGTTGGAAAAGGTAAACACAAGGAAAAAATGGGAAGAGTATTGTTAGATCATGCCCCTCGGGCCTGCTTTTAATTGTTTTGGTCAAACATTCTTCTAAGTGATATAGCACTGGTCTATCAATTGGCTGTATAGACATAACTCATGGTTGCTGTGATGCTAAACACTGTGACACTGATGTCTCAAATGCGATAATAGTTACTTGTGATGGACAGTGTTTGGTGGAGCTTTCCAATTAAAACAAGCTTGGAAGCAGGAGTGGCATTCACTTCTGAATAACTTGCCTCTGAAACTCTATGAACGTAGAGAAATGATGAAAGTTGTACAACTGTTTAGGTCATTCATTCATAGGGTCACTATGAGTTGTCTATGACTCAACAACACTTAACAGCAACATTGTTAGGTCATAGAAATTTTAATCAATATCACAAAGCAAGGTGTGTTTGAATTGTTTAATGGAAACTCCATTCTTTGAACTTTCACTCAAATAACAAGATAGAGTTTAAGAACCTGTACACACACAAAAATTGAGAAATTATTTCCTTGGAAAAGAATTTCAATTGCAGAAGCTTTAAAACCTTTTTTCCCTTCAGGAGATTTGTTAATTTTAACAAATTTGTTAATTTGCTAAGAAAGTTCTTAAGCCTTTTATAACAAAATAAAATAATTAAAAAAAACACCTGCTACTCTAGTTGTTTGTTTTTACTATTGTACTGAAAGCAAAGAGTGGCAGAGGAGTGTCTCTCTGTGTTTAATCGACTATGCAAAAACCTTTGACTCTGTGGATTACAACCAGTTTAAGATAACCTTAAGAAGAATGGGAATCCCAGAACACTTGATTGTGCTCATGCCAAATCTACATTTGAACCAGGCAGTAATTGACAGAACAGAGCAAGGAAAGACTGCATGGTTCAAAATCAGGAAAGGAGAGTGTCTGGGATATGTGCTGTCTCCAATACATTTTCTTTTTTTCCCCCCAGTATACTTTCAATCTGTATGTGGAATAGATCATTTGGAAGGCTGGGCTTTATGAGGAAGAATGTGGTGTCAGAATAGGAGAAAGACTCATCAACAACTTATGTTATGCAGATGACACAATCTTGCTTGCTGAAATTGAGGATCTGAAGCATTTGCTATAGAAAGTCAAGGACTTTAATCTTCAGTATGGATTAAAACTTAACATCAAGAAGACAAAGATTCTCACCAATGAGCCAACTTGCAGTACCAAGATAGATGGAGAAGAAACTGAGGTTGTTAACAATTTCAGCTTGCTCAGTTCTTGACACCAGCAATTAGGAAATCAAAAGACAAATTGCATTAAGAAAACCTACTGTCAGGGACCTCTCAAAAATGCTAAAAATCAGTGATATCAGTATAGAGATTAAAATTTGCCTGCTCCAGGCCATGATTTTCACAATTACTTGCTATGCTAGACAATTACTAAGGATGACAGAAAAATTGATTTCTTTGAGTTTGTGGTGCTAGAGAAGATTACTGACAATATCATGGGCCACCAAGAGAACAAACAGATCTATTTTAGAAAGAGTGAAACCAAGCTGCTCCTTGGAGGCTAGGATTTTAAAGTTCTATCTCACATACTTTGAGCATGTGACCAGGAGGGACAAGTCTCTGGATAGGGACATCATGCTTGGAAGGGTGGAAGGACAACTCAGGAAAGGAAGATTCCAGATGAGATGCATCAGCGTGGTAACTGGGGTAATGAGGGTAGCGTGTGTCAGAGAAAGTAAGAATGGCTCAGAATAGGGCAAGGTTCAGAGCTATTGTACATAGGGTCACGGTGAACAGCAGGTGACCTGATGGCACATAACAACAACAGCACTATACCCTTTCAATGACAATGGGCTAATTCATTTAAAAAGAAACTTATTAGTGTCATGTAGACAGAATAGTCATGCCTGCTCATTCTCAGTTAATAGATAAAACACGGTATCTTGTTGCTACTCTTTTTTTTTTTTAATTGGAGTATATTTGTTTTATTTTTTCCTTTTTTGTATTTATTTCAATGAACATTTACAGAGATTTTGTATTTCTATTTATTCATTGTTGCACTTTTCTCCCCACCCACCCCAGTTCGCTCTTCTTGAAAAGCAAAAGAAAAACTCCTTCATTGGTATACAATTCCCCCGCATACCCCCTACTCCCACCCCGAGTATACATACTCCACTCTGCAACCCTCATTCCAAACTCTTAGGATAATCATAATGCCCTAAAATATATTGCTTTTAACCTCCTTCATCGGCTTCAATGCAGTATACATAATTCATCCAGTTTTTCTCATTCTTACCCTAACCCTGATGTCAGTCCCATTCTACAGCAGTGGCACTATGCAGTGTTTGTCCTTTTGTGACTGAGATATTTCACTCAGAATAATGTCCTTGAGGGTCACCCATTTTGAATAATATTGCATGAGTTCCTTGTTTTTCAATGCAGCATAGTATTCCATTGTCTTGTTGCTATTCTTATTATAGTTTGGATAGATATTCAGTCTCTGAAAATTTCATCTATTTAAAAATTCTCTGAAAATTGAAAATGTGAATGACTGTTAACTTTTTAAAATGTACCAATTAAAGACGTGATCATTCCATAGATAGTGATAGATTCTTCCATTTCCATTAGTATTGCCATATTTTCATTCTTTAATGTGTAGTTTGAGGACTGATCATGTTAAAGAATTGTTTGGCAGTTATATAGTCACTATTTAACATTATATTCTAGTTTTTCAATAGTTCGGGCAGATTTTCCAGAGAAATTTTCACAAGATTTCCATATAGATGCAAATTCTATCTTTTCTGTCAAGCATGACAGAACTCTTGATGTAAGCGCAAAAGATTATGCATAATATTTTAATAATTTTGTATTGATTTTTCACATTCTTCAAAAAATGCATGGTACCACTTATTGAAGGATTGAAGATACTAACAATTTCATTTTACTCATATCTACACCAACACCTATGATAACAACAGTTAAGAAATCAAAAAACAAGTGCTGCATTGGGAAAATCTTCTGTGAAAGATCTTTCCAAAGTGCTAGAGTAAGGATATCAGTTTAAAAATTAAGACATGTCTGACTCAAGCTATAGTTGTTTTTTTTTAATTGATTTCAATGAATCTGAGAGATGAACAACTAATAAGAAAGAGCAAAGATATACTGATACCTTTTAATTGTGATTTTGGGGGAAAGTAGTTACTATCAAATGAACTGCCAAAAAAGCAAGCAAACTGTCTTGGAGAAAGTATAACTAAGGTGCTCCTTGGCGGCAGCGTGATAAGAACTGACTTCACATACATTGCTCATGTTATCAGAAGGGGCCAGTACGTTGAAAAAGATACGCGTGAGAAAGGTCAGAAAAGAGAGGGCGACCCTCAACAAGATGAGTTGACACAGTGATAGTTACAATGGTTCAAGATGGTGAAGATGGCTCAGGATGGGGAAGATTCTGATCTGTTTTTTCATAGGTTTGTTGAGAGCTGAGTCAACTCAATGGCCATGATAACATCTAAATTTGTCTTCAAATTTGTGGTTATTTTCTATCATACCACTCAACTAAATCCCATACAGATTCGAATAATCTAACAATTAACAAATGTCATAAAGAGACAAAAGTTATGTTGGATATAATGAAATTTGGCACACTCATCTCTCACATGTCCTCATATGAAAATATTGTTTCAGTATCTACCATTAATTCGCATCTGTTTTCAAATTATGCTTTCCATAGGAAATAGTGTATAATCTCTTTACCTTAAATTCTTTTACTCCCAGTGACTTTCAATTTACTTTTATTGTGAAGATAATATCTATATTTTCAAATGCTGGAGAAGAGTCTTGCATATACCATCGACTGCCAAGAACACAAATAGGTCTGTCGTGGAGAGAGTGAAACCAAGTTTTTCCTTGGAGGCTAAGATTTTGAAGCTCTGTTTTACATACTCTGGGCATGTGGCCAGGAGAGACCAGTTCTTGGAAAAGGACATCATGGTTGGAAGGGTGGAGGGATAGCACAGGAGAGGAAGAACCCAGATGAGATGGATTGATACAGTGACTGGGGTAATGGGGGTTGGTGTGTTGGAATTAGTGAGACTGGCTCAGGACAGCGCAGGATTCAGAGCTGCTGTTCATAGGGTTGCCATGGGTTGCAGCTGACTAGGTGGCACATAACAACATTTGCAAATTCTACCAGTGTGTCTTGTAGTTGGATAACATTGAATCAACTCTAATTCATAGCACCTCTGTACTACAGAGAGAAAACATGCTTAATCATGTACCACTCTCAAAATCTCTTTTGTAGTAACTGTATATCTTCTGGTCAAGGATCTTCCTCCTCTCCTTTTCTGATTCCTTTTCAAAACAAGATGTCCTTTTCCAAGCACTGGCCCCTTCTGACAAAATTTCCAAAGTATGCAAAATTAAGCCCCAGTGTGTTTTATATGACTGTAATTCTTTGTTCTTTTTCATTTATTTCCCCCTTCTATGTATCTTCCAGAGAGTATCTGGATAATACAAATGATATTGCACTTGGCTGCTAACCGAAAGTGTGGAGACTAGAGTTAACCTAGAGGTGTCTGTGAAGAAAATCCTGATTATCTAATAAAAATAACTAAATAAAAATAAGCAGGCATTGAAAATCCTATGTAAAAGTTTTACTTTGACACACAAGAGATTACCATGAGTTGTAACGAACCACATCTCACTCAATTCAAACTCACTGTCACTGAGTCAAAGCCATCCATATTCCACTTGAATTTCCAAGGCTCTCAGTTACACAGGAGGAAATTTCTCATTCTTCTCTTTTGGAGCCACTGCTTTTGTGAATCTGAACTGTCAGAAAGGTGTGGCCTTTGGGCGTGCAGCACAATTCCCTATGTACTACACCACTGTTGTTGTTAGGTACTCTTGAATCACCTGTAATTCATAGTGACACTATGTACATTCTTTACACACCTACCCTTATTACCCCAGTTCCTGTATCAATCCATCTCATCCAAGGTCTTCCTCTTCTGTGCCGTCCCTCACCCTTCCAAGCATGATATCCTTCTCCAAGGACTGGTCCCTCCTGGCCATTTGCCCAAAGTATGTGAGATGGAGTTTCAAAATCCTAACCTCCAAGAAAAAGCTAGGTTTCACCCTCTGCATGACAGATCTATTTGTTTTCTTGGCAGGCCATGGTGTGTTCAAGCACCACAACTCAAAGGCATCAATTCTTCTGTCATTCTTAGTCTTTCTCTAACTCTCTGATACATAGCAAGTAATTGTGAAGACCATGGCCTGGATCTGGCACACCTGAGTCTCTAGACCAACATATTTCCATCTCAGTACTCTGGAGAGGTCCATGACAGCAGATTTTCCTAATGTGATTCGTCTTTTGGTTTCGTGACTGCTGGTGTCAAGAATGTTGATTGTGGAGCCAAGCAAGCTCAATTGTTACCAACCTCAATCTTTTCTTATCTGTCATGATGCTGCTAATAGGACCAGTGACAAGAAGCTTTGTTTTTCTTGATGTTGAGCCTAAATCCATATCGAAGACACCAGAGCTCCACACCACTACACCACTAGAGCTCCTTATAACTAATGATTCTACATTCTATATTTGTAATATCATATTGTCCACCCAATTATTTAAAATATAAATCTAGAAAAATGCATAAGGTTTGTGGTTTACTGATTCTCACAGCCAACCAGCCATCTTTTGGCATTCTATTCATTCACTGAAAGAAATATTTTAGTCCATTTTCCTCCCATTTTAATATCTCCTTGCCTTCTAGTCAGAAATAACTCATAGCTGACTTTCCAGTGGGTTTGGGGGGGGGGGCTAGAAATCGCAAGAGAGAAGATGGCATACCTTTCTCTCTCAAAGTAGCTGGTAGATTAAAAGATTTGACTGCCACTCCCTATCAGCTACACCAACCACATCATCTCCTATTTTTATAGTGAATTTTTATATTGGGGTCTGTATTCTTTGCCTTCTCACTCTCCTCTAGTCTAACCAACCACACTTAAAGAATTATGTTAATAAAGTATGCACATGGACATTTTTATTCACATATTCAAAATCCCTTAATGAGTTCTTTTGCTCAAAAACAAATCCATACATGACATGAGAAAATTTTAATGTTTAGGTGAGATTCTGTCTTTACAGACCTGATCATACAATTGCTCTCTTACTCATTATATTCTGTATGATTTGTTGTTGTTGTTAAGTGTCATTGAATTGAGTAAAACTCTTACTGACTCAATGAAGAACAGATCTGGACCTTGTCCTATGCTATATCAATCTTTTAATTTTAGATACACAAAAGCCTATTTGTGTATTCACCTGATTGAGGGTCTTCCTCTTATTTGTGCTTCCCCTCATTTTTAGTGCTCTTCTCCAAGGACTAGACTTTCCTAGCAACATGCCTAAAATTTCAAGAAGTATTGCTATCCTTGCCTCCCAGGAGCACATTGGCTAAACATTCTTCAAGACTTATATGTTTGTTCTTTTGGAAATTCACAGGATTCACCACTCTTCTCCAACGCCACAGTTCAAAGGTGTTAATTTTTCTTTTGTTATTCAATGGCACCTTTTAGCAGCATAATAAGTGATTTAAAAGATCATTGTCCTAAAGGCATCTTAGTCCTCAAACTAACATAGCAGTCATTGTTCCTCAGTAATTTGGAGAGGTCCCTGATTCTACACCTTCCCAATGCAGTATGTCTCCTAATCTGCTCCCTGCTGGTACCAAGTGTATTGATGATGGATGCAAATAAAATTAAGTCCAAGTAACATGCATAGCATGATAAAAGAAGAATTGATGCCTCTGACTTGTGTTGTTGGAGAAGAGTACTGAATATAAGGAGTTGCACGGCCAACCAAGAGGCATGAAGTTTGAATCCATCAACCATTCCAATCGAAAAAGATGGGCAATTTCCCCCTGTGTGTTTTACTGTTATATACTGTTAAGTTTCAGCAAGCAGGGTTGTGTCATCTACATAACACAGATTGTTGATGAGTTTACCTCCAATCCTGATGCCACACTTTTCCTCATAGAGCCCAAACTCCCGGATAATCTGTTCCACATATAGATTGAAAATATATGGAGATAGGACACATCCTTGATGCACACCCCTCTCAATTTTTAACTATGCAGTGTTTCCTTGCTCTGCTCTGATGACTGCCTGCTGGTCCAAGTATAGGGTTTTGCATAAGCACAATCAAGTGTTCTAGGATTCTCATTCTTCTCAGAGTCAGCCACAGTTTGTTGTGATCCACACAGTCAAATGTCTTTTCATAGTCAATGAAACACAGATGAACATTCTTATGGTATTCGCTGATTTCACCAAGATCCAACTAACATTAGCTACAATATTCCTAGTACCACCACAGCCTCTTCTAAATCCAGCCTGCACTTCAGGCAGTTCTCTGTTGATATGCTGTTTCTGTCTTTTTTGGATAATCTTTAGCAGAATCTTGGTACAACTTGGTGAGCACATCCAGGGAAGCATATGTTTGTTGAAATATGTCAATTGGTATGTCATCAATTCCTGTGGCCTTGTTTTTTGCCAATTCTTTTAGAGGAGCTTGAACTTCTTCCTTTATCACCACAGGCTCTTACTCATGCATTGTTTCATGAAATTATTCTGTGTTCACCAATTCCTTTTGGTACAATGACTCTGTATACTCTTTCTATCTTCTTTTAGTGCTTCCTGGATCATTTAATATTCTGCCCAAAGCATCCTTAAGTATTGCAACTCGAGGTCTGAATTTGTTCTTCAGTTCCTTCAGCTTAAGAAATGCTGAGCGAGTTTGGCCCTTTTGATTCTGACTCCAGCTCCTTGCACATTTCATTGTAATAGTTTACTTTGTTTTCCTGTGCTGCCCTCTGGAATATTCTATTCAATTCCTTAATATCTTGATTTCTTCCCTCTGCTTTTGTTTCTCCACACTCCCGTGCAATATTTAGAATTTCTTCTGACATCCATTTTGGTCTTTTCTTCCTCCTCTGTCTTTGTAATGACCTTTTGCACTCTTCCTGAATGATATTCTTGATATCCTCCCACAGCTCATCTGGTCTTTGCTCATTAATGTCCAAGGCCTCAAACCTGTTTCTGAGATGGTTTTGAAATTCAATTAGGATAGATTCAAGGTCAAATTTTGGTTCCTATGATTTAATTTTCCTAAGCCTCAGCTTGAACTTGTATATGAGTAGTTGGTGGTCTCTTCCACAATCAGTACCTGGCCTAGTTTCCACAGGTGATCTTGAGCTTCTCCAGTGATTCTTTCCACAGTTGTAATCAATCTGATTCCTATGAGGAGGACCTGAAGCATTTGCTGCAGAAGATCAAGGACTGCAGCCTTCAATATGGTTTGAAGCTTAACATCAAGAAAACTAAGATTCTCACCCCTAGGCCAATTGGCAGAATCATGATAGATGATGAAGAGGTTGAGACTGTTGACAGCTTCAATTTTCTTGACTCTACAATCAACACTTTTAGACCAGTGGCCAGGAAATTAAAAGACAAATTATATTGGGAAAGTCTGCTGTCAAAGTCCTCTCCAAAGTACTGAAGAGCAACAGTTTTAGTCTGGAGACTATGGCGCTTCTGATACAGGCCATGGTCCTTTCAATTACTTTTTAGGCATTTGAGAGCTGAATCATGACTAGGAATGATAGAAAGAGAGTTGATGCCTTTGAGCTGTGATTCTGGAGAAGAATATTAAATATACCATGAACTGCTACGAGAACAAACTGTCCTGTAGAGGGTAAAACCAGGCTGCTCCTTGGAGGCAAGGGTTCTGAAGCTTCATCTGACATACTTTGGACATTTTGCGAGGTGAGATCAGTCCTTGGAGAGGGATGCTATGCTTGGGAGGTTGGAGGGACAGCACAGGAGAGAAAGACACTTGATGAGATGGATTGATTCAATCACTGGGGTAGTGAGGATACATGTGTCAGAGACAATAAGATTGGCAAGGGATAGAGCAGTATTTAGGGCTGTTGTACATAGGGTTGCTATGAGTCACAGGTGACTTGACAGTACATAAACAACAACCACCACCACCACCACCACCACTGAGTTGAAATCAACCCATAACTGACTCTCCAGTGCGTTTTCAGAGGCCATGACTCATACAGGAAGAGATTTTCCATTCTCAGCTGGTAGACTAGAACCACATGCCCGAGAGATTGCAGTGTAGCTTCTTGCCACAAGGCTATTAGAGCTACCTCTAAAAATCTGCTGGAGTGTCCACTAGGAATCATTTCTAGTTCAACAGTACACAGCAACACAGCATATTATAGGTGTATTTAGTAATTACTTCAGATCCTCAGTTTTAACTTGAGCATTCCCACTGAGTCTCTAAGACTCTTCCCAAATATTTCTGTGCCATTTTCTTGACAGTCTCTTCTAGCCATTTCCTTCTGGAGTTGCTCAACACCACAGCCCTGCTTATGTGTGCCTGTTGTACAAGCATGCTTGTAATTCTCAGTTTCTTTTCCAACTTCTCTCTGCTACAAGATTGGCTGTTTAGTTCTTTGAGGAATTTTGTCATTTATGTGTTTTATTCTTATACTTAGCCTATCAGATAGTAATTTGTCACTATTCATTTTGGTATAAATAAATGACTGGTTAAGTATACCATAAACAAACTGGAAGATAAATCATCAAAGATTTTTCTCTACTTCCACTTTAGATAAAACTCTCTAGAGTGGTAAGAGAGTAGCTAACTAAAGGAAGCATTCATTTTTCCCCCAAATGAATAATTCTCTACACTTTGCTTTTCCATGTGGCCATTAATTGTATTAAACACATCAGTCAAATACATTTTGCTTCACATCAGTCAAGTGTAGTCAGTCTTATTTTGTCCGTAGTTGGTAAGAATAGACTTTAAATTTCCTCATAAAAATAGCATCTAACATGCAGAAAACAGGATCCCTAGGGATAAAGTATCTTACATTATTTCGGGTTGATTCTTTCTTGTCTAAATTCTGGCTAAGCTGGGTTTTCAACTCCAGGACTTAAAAAGAATTGTTCAAAGCTAAAGTGAACACTGTGTTTAACCTATAAAATAAGTAAAATAGCAGATAGATGATTACTAAGGTGTAAGTTAACTACTCAATCTATGAGGGTGCTCTAGTGGCCTAATGGTAAGGACAAAGCTAGATAAAGTTTAGTCCAGTGATTGAAGATCACTGAAGATCATCTTCCTCCTGTGCTGCATCACATGAAGCTTATCTCAAGATAGTCCAGGACTACACTCCAACCCCTACAAGCCCTGTGCTCCTGATCTCACAGCTTTCTCTGCCTTCTGGGTCTGTTTAGTCACTGATTGAGGCTTGAGGCTTCCTATGAGAACTTTACGTGTTCATGTTCCCTGCTCCTCAGAGATGAAGTCTTCTGGCACAGCTCTGCTCACTTTGGGATGTCACGTAACTTATGTGCATTTCTTTCAAACATTCTCTCAGACGTCTTTTTCTTGCTTGCTTTCCCATCCCACAACAGTTTAGAACTGCGAGTTTTGATCACGGAGAAGCTAGGAATCCAGAATAATCACTTGACTGTAGTGCTGCCTATTTATATTCCAAGAGGCTGTGGCCACAGAGGAGACTGATCCACCATGACTGATGAATGAAATGTGCCCACCAACAGGAGCGAATAGATGGCATGGGGAAGTGAAGTCTAGCTTCCCAAAGGCCAATGCCACCATGCCTAATGCATGAGATAATCAGATAGTAGATTTTTCTTTTAACTATTATAATGAGATAGTGAGGGATAGGTACAATATTATTGTTGTTTTCATGTGCCATCAAGTTGAAGCCAACTCATAGTTGACCCTTAAGCAGGTTTTCAGAGCCTGTTAATCACACAGGATGAGACTACCCATTTTTCTCCTACAGAGCTGCTTATGTATTTGATCACCCTAACTTTGCTTTGACAGTGTAACTCCTAGAATGTAGTAAATAATGTTGGGTTACTTTTTACTTAAGTCACTTCTCATAATTCTCCTACCTCTATTCAATTTAAATAATAAAATGGTGTGTGTGTGTATATATATATATATATATATATATATATATATATATAATAAAGACAAAGAAAGTTATCACAGGCTTTACAAACTAGATCCTCAATTTTAACACTTGTCAAAATTATTAGCACTTATCACATTGTAAATTGCTATTCAAATAAGGCATTTATGTCTGTGCCCATATAATAGAAATGTTACTTGACCCAGAAACAATTCCTCCTGGAAAACATGTGCAATATCCACTCAAGAGGCATTTAGATGCTTTGTTTTAACAAGACTTGCTTTTCCTCTTGGGCGAGACTTGAAACCAGAGCCATGAGCATTTACGTTGGTTAATAATTCCCAGACATATTTTTGGACAAGACACAGAGAATTGCCTTCCGTCTCAGCCCATTTCCATTTGGCTAATTTTCCTGCACCTGTTAAAATTGCTCTGCCTGCTGAGTGGCCTCCATACTCTCTAGATGTTTTGTCCCAAAATACAGAATCATGTGTCTGTGCTTGATTAAAACAGTGGTCTGTCCTGCCAGGGTGCTTGGCTCTATTTTTTCAGTTCACTTGACACAGAAGTCACAAACTGGTCTCAATGCTTAGAGGTTCAATGTGTTGAAAGATATTATAGATAGGTATTATGAATTATTTGTGTTTCCTCAAAATATATGCTCCAAATCTTTATCCCTATGGTAAAGGTAAGGAATTGAGCTTACAACCCAAAAAGGAGGTGATTTAAATCCACCAACTGCTTCATAGAAGAAAAGTAGGCAATTTCCTCTTTAGTGATTTACAACCTCTGCAAACCTGCTTGAATGCCAGCTATGAGTTGGTTCCAACTTGATGGTACATGAAAACAATATCATACCTGCAGCTTTACTTCCATGTGGGAATGGGTTATCTTTGTTATTATAACAATGATTTTAATGAGATATGTGTTAAGTCAATTTATTTTAAAGTATGAACTCCTTAAGCAAGAAAATGAGCAGAGAGAGAAGTTGCTGTATCCATGAAGATCACAAAAGAGCCAAGAGATAGAAGTTCCCCCTGAACCCACACAGAGAGAAAGCTTTCACATAGAACTAGTCTCCTGATTTTTAATTTCTAGGCTTCTTATTGTGAGAAAATAAATTCCTGTTCTATAACTTACTCTTAGAAGCAAGAGTGGCATCCACTTCCTAAACAACATGCCTTTGGAAACAATGAACTTTAAGAAATGATGACAGTTATAAAAAGGCTTCAGGGTCTTTTGTTCATAGGTTCGCTATGAGTTGTGCTTGATTCATATCATGAGTCAACATAGCGTGCAATCAACAACAACAACAACAACAACAACAACAACACTAACTCACTTGCTCATTGAGACTCTATGGAGCTGACACTTACTCGTAGCAGACCTTCCATTGATTTTCTGAGTACAAGGGCACAGAAGGAAATTGCTCACCTTTTTCCCTTGGAAACGAGAAGATTCTCTCAGTGGATTTGAATTGCCAGAGAGGCCTATGACTTTTGCATTAGCAGCACAGCTCCTTTAATTGCCATGGACTTGGAACTGACTGGGAACTGACCCTCTTGTGAGTTTGGAGACTATAACTTGTTCAAGAGATTGTCCTTCTTTCTCCTGCAGAGCTGCTGGTATGTCTGAACCAATAAAAAGATGCTACCTTTGGTTTACCAGTATAAATCCCTATGTACGACGCCTCTAAAAGTCCCCTCTGTCGAAAGAACAGACTAAAGGCAATATATGATTGGGTATTATGGTTATCACAAGAGTCCAGAATGAAAGTTGCATAGTGGAGTGTACTCAGGGCGGGATAGGAGGGGTGGGAGCGAGATGGGGGATTGTATACCAATGAAGGAATTTTACTTTTCAAAGAGAGGAGTGGACTGGAGGGGAGGGGTGAGCGGGGAGAAAAGTGCAACAATGAATGAATGGAAATGCAAAATCTCTGTAAATGTTCATTAAAATTAATTTTTAAAAAGTTAAACATAAAATAAAAAAGGTCCCCTCTCTTACAGGAGCACTAGATGACTCATGGGAGCTCTAGTGGTCTAATGGTAAGAAACCATGCTGCAATCCAGAAGGCATCCAGTTCAAATCCACTAGCTGTTCCTTGGGAGAAAGATGAGTATTCTCTTCCCATTTGATTAAGGTGCCTCGGTAAACCTGCTGGAAGGTCAATTAGGGGTCAATTCTGACTCAGTGATAAACAACAAAAACAAAATGACTTATGGATGTTGCTCCATAGCCCTCTGATATAAATATTGCTCTTTGAAGGATCATTGTAAAAACCTAATAATTAGCTCAGCTACAAATAATGCTTAAACAAACAAACAAAAAAAACCCCAAACCCAACCTTTTATTGATGACTTAAAAGAGGAGCGTGTTTATTCATTTCTTTTTCACAGTCTCAACTCTATAGATAAACAGTTCAGATAGGCATACAGAGACCCAGAAGCTACACTGTAATCTCAAATGCACACGGTTCAAGTTCACCAGATGCTCCCTGGAAGGAGAATGGGGAATATCCTCTGCTGTGACTAAATGCCTCTGAAAACCTGATGAAGGGTCATCTCTAGGTCAGTTCTGACTCCGCGGTACACAACAATAACAGAATTATCTTTACATATGATCTTTTGTCCTCATGCTTCTTAGGCGGCCAGAAGGCAATAGTCCAGGAATAATGAAAGAGAAAGAACAAAAAACAAAGAACCTTTCTTCAAGTATAGCTTTGCCACTTAAATTAAGAAGTGAGACTCCTCAAGACTCTTGCTTTGATATGTGTGTGGCATCTAGCCGTCTCTAACTTCATAGAATGCTATTTGTTACCCTTAAATAAAACAAGAGTCTATTAGTAAGGAAGACTGAAATAATGCATTTTGGATAGGTTTCTCATAGCTGCATTCTAAGCTAGTGTGTCACATATTTTCCATTTCCCTATTAGGCTAGTTCTCCACCCTTTTTAACGTTACTGTTTTTACTCCAAGAGCTGACTTCTAGGACTGTATTCAACATACTCCCGTGCTTTTAATTTAGACCATTTGATTCTGACCACATCTCAGTTCTTCTTTCGCCCAGTGAAACTTCACTTTGTCCTCTAAGCCCTGGATTTATGTTCTGGCCCCAAATTTGGTTCCTTTAATGGAAGATTTAAAGACCAGAGTCCATCCAGAAATGCTTCAGAAGAAAAACTTGCAATTTAATAAAAAAAAAAAAAATAATAATCCACCACCATAAGAAACCTTGTGGTGTAGTTCTACTCTGGCATTGTCATGAGTCAGGATAAATTTGGTGATAGCTTTCTTTTCTTTTATAGTCTTTCATAGTCTTTGGCACTAACTTGCACTGTGTCGTGCTGCTGCCAGAGATTAAACACCTCAGGTGTGGAGTTTTATTTTGTGTCTTTGAGTCTCTCTTTCAGAGCATATTTTGTGAACATTCTAAAATGTTTTCAAGAAACAAGCAAATGGGCCAAGGAGGGGGGAATGAAGCCCAGAAAAATTTTCCCGAACAGCCACCTACATTATTAGAAAGGAAGTAAGTTTAAGATTATAAAGCAACTTTACACGATCACTAAATAAAATCTTGAAGAAAATAACAGGAATTCTTATAATTATTGGTAATGAGAGTACAATGGAGTCATTTCAAAGCATAGAGTAGTTGTTGTGTATTTTTATGTGCTCTTAAATTAACTACAACTCAGAGATCATATGAACAACAACTCTGAAGCTTGCCCTATCTTGAGCCAACCTCATCATTTCTTATGTGTACAACTGACCTCATCATTACTGTCACTGTGTCAATCCATCTCATCTAGGGTCTTCCTCTCCTGCACTGACTCTCTATCCATCCAAGCATGATGTTATTCTCCAAGGACAGGTCCCTCCTGGCAACATGCCCAAAGTATGTGAGACGGAGTTTCAAAATCCTTGTTTCCAAGACGCATCAGAGCTTTACTTTCTCCAGGACAGACCTGTTTGATCTTTTGGTAGTCCATGTTCAGTATGTTCAATATTCTCTTCCAGCACCACAACTTAAAGGCCTCATTTCTTCTTCTGTCGTCTCGTCCTTACTCATTGTCTATCTCCCAGACACAAAGCAAGCAATTAAGAAATCATGGCCTGAATGAGGATCACCTTAGTCTCCAGACTCACATCATTGCTCTTTAACACTCTGAAGAGGTCCTTGACATCAGATTTTCTGAATAAAACTCTTCTTTTGGTTTCCTGACTACTAGAATCAAGGGTGTTGATTGTGTATCTGAGATAGATTAAATCGTTACAACCTCAATCTTTCCCTCATCTATCATTATAAGGCCTATTGGTTCAATAGTGAGGATCATTGTTTGTTTGATGTTGAGATGCATTTCCACACTGAAAACCACAGTCCTTGATCTTCTGTAGCAAATGTTCACAAGCATTGTTGTAGTTGTTATGAGGTATAAAGCCAGAAGCTACCATTGTTGACCCTCAAGTGGGTTTTTAGAGGAAGTAAATCACACAGGAAGAAATTGCCCATCCTTCTCTCATGAAACAGCTAGTGGTATTGCTGCACTGCTTTTATCAGTAGGCTACCAGGGCTAACTTCAAGAGCATTAGGGTAGTTATTTTTCTTCTTTGAAACCATTATTGTTGTTGTTGTTATGTGACATCTAGTCAGAACTGATTCATAGCTGACTATGGATTTTCAGAGGCTGTAAATCACATAGGAGATTGTCTATACCACAGACGTACTGGTGAATTTGAAACACCTGCCATTTGGTTAACAATGAAGCTCCTTACTACTAGGTCACCGGAATTATGCCCTACATTAAAACACAGTTTTACATTGAAGGAGCAATAATTTAAAAAGTAACATTGTGATAGACAAGGTTCAAATCCAAATTACATAAGAACAATCAAATATTATAGAAATGGTTCAACTGGCATGGGGGTCACTAAATGACCTTCACAAACACCCAAAGGGGAAGAATACATTGTCTCAAAGACTTAAAAGAAAATAAGCAATTTTATGGAGTCTATTAGAAAATTAACAGGTTACTACAATTCAAGTTAAAAAAATACTCAAGATATAATTTCTTTAAGCATGATAGTTAGTTCTTCCCAGGTAAATTCCCCTCTGACTTTTAGCCTTGTAACTAAGGACCCTGCTTCAAAGTTCTAGGTCAGTGTTACAAAGCACTTTTAATCCTAACAGTTATGTGTGCCTCCCCTCTCCATTTCACCAACAAAGCTAGGCTGAGGCCCAGGACACTGGTTGCGTAGAGCAGCAGTTCTAGTTCAGCTCTGTCTCACACTTGTCTCTGATTCTCTGCTATCTCTGCAGTGGCTACTATGTCTCAATCTTTGTCTTGCTCTGTGTAGAGCAGGAATCGGTGGCACAGAAGACCTCATTGTACTATATTACTTCTCTCTTCAAGGTAGTTGTTAAGTACCATTGAGTTGCTATACTTGAGCCCACTCTTACTGACACTGTGTTAATCTATCTCATTAAAGTCTTATCCTCTTTCAGTGACCCTTCACCTTTCCAAGTATTAAGTCTTTTCCAAGGATGGCTCCTCTTAACAACATGCACAAAGTATTTGTTCTTTTGACAGTCCATGGGATAGTTGGTACTCTTATCCAACAACATGACTCAAAACCATAAATTCTTCTGTCATCTTTATTCATTGTCCAGTTCTCGGAGACATAGCAAGTGATGGAAAAGATAATGCTCTGAATCAGGCACGCTTTAGTTTTCAAACTGACATCATTGCTTTTGAGTATTTTGGAGAGATTCTGGCTTTCCCAAGGCAATACATCTCCTGATCTTCTGACTGTTGGTACTAAGAGTACTGAATGTTGATTTACTAAGATGAGACATTACTTTATCATGATGTTTCCCCTTGGCTCAGATGTAATGACATTTATTTTACTGATTTTGATATGTAATTCATATTGAAGGCCACAGTCTTTGACCTTCTGAAATAAATGTTTCAAGTCCTCCTCACTTTCAGCAAGCAAGATTGTGTCATTTGAATAATGTAGATTATTGATCCGTCTTCTGCCAATTCTAATGTCACATTCTTTTCCACAGAGGTCAGCTTCTGAAATAATCTTTACATCATACAAACAAATAGTTCTGGAGAAAGGATACAACCCTGATGCACATCTTTCCCAATTTTAAATCAGGCAGTGTTCCTTTGCTCTATTTGCGCAAGACCCTTTTGGTCTAGGTGTAGGTTTCGCACAAGAACAATTAAGTGTTCTGGAATTCTTATCATTCTCAATGTTAGCCATAATGTGTTATGATCCACGCAGTTAAATGCCTGTATATGGTCAATAAAGCACAAATAGGCGTTCTTCTGGTATGCCTTGCTTTATGCCAGGATTAATCTGATATAAGCAATAACATCCCCGGTGTGACAGCCTCTTCTAAATTCAGCTTGAACGTCTGTAGTTCTCTGTCTGTAGTTCTACAGTTCTAGCCATTTTCAATGATCCCTAAACAGTATTTAGCTTGTTGTTCTTGTTGTGTACCTTCAAATTGGAACCAACCTGTAGCTGACCCTCCAGCAAGTTTTCAGAGGCAACTAATCTCACGAGAGGAAAAATACCCATCCTTCTGCAGAGCAGCTGGTGGATGCAAACTGCATGCCTTTGGGATTGCAGTATAGTTTCTCACCACTAGGCCACTAGAGCTCATATTTTGCTATTTTTGTTTGTGATTTTAATGGTATTGTTTGATATTTTCCATATTCTGCTGTATTACCTTTCCTGGGAATGATAATAACGATGTAAAGTAAGTCAGCCAGGCAGCTGTCTTCCGAATTTCCTAGCATAGACTGGTGAGCTGTCCAAGGCTGTCATTTGAAACATTTCAACTATTTTCTCATCGATTACCAGGAAATTATTTTTTGTCAATGCTTTCAGTTCAGCTTGAATTTCTTCCTTCATTACCTTTGGCTCCTGATAATACGGTATTTTCAAATATTCAGCGCAGTCTAATTCTCTGGGTACACAGACTATGTGTCCCTTCCATATTTTAAAAATTATTTCTGTTTACACTAGTTTGCATTCAAAATTCATATACATTGTGTTTCATTTCTATACATTGTATTTCATACACTCCTTTATTCATATTGTCTCTGATGTTATCATTTCCATATTTTATAAAATTAATCACCATTGATCCATTCTCACCATTACTCCACATTTTCAGGTCCTCACAGGATCTTTCCTAATGTTTTCGCTCCTTCCCTCTGCCCATCAAACTCTGCTAACTCTGATTCCCACCCTCATTTCTGCTGCCTTCCCTTTTTAGACTTTTGTATACATCTTAATAATATTTATCTTTTTACAATAACGTTCTTATGCAGTATTTGCCCTTATGAGTCTGAGTTAGTTCACTCACCATAATGTCCATGTTATGTAATTCTTTTAGAAATCATTATTCCTGAACGCTGCACAGTATTCCATTTTGTGAATATATTATAATTTCTCAATCCATCTTCTTTTGATGTTTCCTGAATCACTAAAGATTTTGTCGATAGCACCTCAAAGTATTGCAACTTGATACTTGAATTTAAGTTATCTCAGCTTGAGAAATGCTGAGCGAGTTCTTCCCTTTTTATTCTCCAATTCTAGGCCTCTGCACATTCCATTATAATATTCTGTTCTAGTTTGCTTTGTCTTTCCAAGATGTGCTTTGAAATCTTCTGTTCAGCTCTTTTATTCCGGCATCTTTTCCCTTTGTTTGGCTTCTCAAGTTTTAGGGCAATTTTGAGGGTCTTTTCTGACATTTATTTTGGTTCTTTCTTTCTTCTCTTTTTAGTGACCTTTTGCTGTCTTCATGGATAAGATCCTTACGTCTTCCCACAACTCCTTTGGTGTTCAGAGTCCAGAGTGCTAACCATTACACTATGGGGCTCCCCTGGTGTTCAATGCTTCAAATCTATTCAGATGATTTTGAAACCTAGCTGGAATAGGCTCAAGATCATAATTTTTTTTCTCATGGACTTGTTTTCATTTTCTCCAGTTTCAATTTGAACTTGCACATGAGTTAGTCACTGGTCTGGTTTTGACTGTAGTATTGTGCGTCTCCAATGGTTTCCTCTCCGTTCTCCCACAGATATATTCAATCTAATTCCTTCACAGCATGCCTAGTGAGGTCTATGCACAAAGTTAGCATTTGTGGTTGAATAATCACTGAATGTACAAAGTTAGATTATTTTCTTTCTGACCCCATTTTAGTCATCAAGTCCATTCTTTCCAGCTATCCTTCCTGCTTCATTATTTCCAACTTTAGCACTTTGATCACCAGTTATCATAGATCACCAGTTAGCTCAGAGATTCACATCAAATTCAAATCTTGGCTTTATCAAATGTACTCTCTAATTTCTGTTCACTTATCTAGAATGAGAATAATAACATTTATTTTGGGGTCAGTAATGACTAATGATTAATATAATGGACACTATATAAAACATAAATTCATTGCAGTCAGCCAGAAATAAAATTCATAGCTGATTCTCCAGCAGGTTTTGGGGGCCTTTAAATCACAGAGATCTCTCCAGCAGAGTGGTTGATGGATTCCAAAGGCCAGAGAGTTAGCAGCACAACTTCCTGTGGACTATACCATCACAGTTATTATAATTCATGGCTGAGAATTTTATCTCAAAACAATGTACTTAGCAAAGAATATGAATTTTTTTCAGGTAGGAAATTTTGTTTGTGAAATTAATTTTTTGATTAATGGCATTTCAATAATTACTTTTGATTTCTTGGGAAATGAATAAAAAAAGAGGAGGAAATTGCTAAAGAACCAAGTGAATGAATACAAACTATCAACTTACTTATTATTTGAAAAGGTATTTCACTCAGTGTACGGATGATGTAATTTTTTTTTCCATCCTGACAATTTATATCTGGCATCCAAATAAGGGAATATCTGAACTTTGGAAAAGTTGCTTTTTACTTGTGATTTATCATCTTTTAGTATTGTTTTTGCTTCTCTTCTCAGACCTCTTAATGTACTGTTTTAAACAAATAAAATTTCCCACAAAGTACTAAATGTACTTTTTAATGATTCTAAATAGAAAATCTTTGCAATTAAATTTTACACATAAGAAGAAATTTGAAGCAACAAGATCATGCCTTAGTACTTTCCTTAGGGTTGTTGTTTGTTTGGGTTTTGGGTTTTTTTATTTTTTATTTTTCCCTCTTTGGTCTCTTATTTCACCCCTAAAATAATAATTTCTAGTTGATTTTATTTATGATCATTAATTATAATTCTATGCAAGCAAAGCAGTCTATGATGAGCTGTTCATTTTGAGCAAAGAAATGAACTCTAATTGCTGCAACGTGTCCCCAGTTTATTAGTGCTGTTGACAACAAGACAGATCAAAACGATATAAATTATATGTTTGTGTGCGTTCATAAAACTCATGAAAACATTAATCTGTGGAATGGTAGAAATCCCCAAGCCTGAAACTACACTAAATAACCAAATAGGATGAAAATTGTGTAGATCAGGGCTCTGACATATACTTTTATGACTCCAGAGATCTAATTTATGAACATTGTTACAAGGTTTTTAATGGACTGAAAATGAAGTCAGATTAAACTTCTTCCTGATGACATTAAAGCTCCAATCACAGCATATAGACCAATAAATGTTACTTTTTAAGTAATAAATGTCCCATCAAAACCCTTTTAATGTGAATGAAATTTTAATTGAGAATGTTTTGGCCTCTAAAGAAAATGATAGCATCCTATTACTATATATGACTTGATTTCATTTTATTTAACATACAAATTTTGAGCTCTTTGTTTATTGTGGAAATCATATAGAAAGGAAACCGTCTCCAAACTCCAGGGGATCATAACCTATTGGTGCTGTTAATAGAGGAATGTACCATCATTTTATGTGCCACACAAGATATATCTAACAAAAAGTCTCTGCCAAACAATTATAAGATATCATTGTTTTGACAGTGAGGTGCACAGAAATTTCAGAGTGGTGAAATATTATTCATTCTAGAATCTACAAAACATGATAGTGAAGAACTATAATGCATCCTTGACTATAACAAAGGCTATGATAAAGGTACAATGTGCCCTAAGAATGTTGTGGTGGTGGTTAGGTGCCGTAGAGTTGAGAACAACTCTGAGTGACTGTATGAATGGCACATATGGACTTTAGCCTATTCTGTGCTATCCCTACAATCTCTGATATACTTGAGCCCATTGTTACAGTCATTGTCAATCTACCTCCCTGAGGAACTGTCTGACTTTCTTTCAATGATCTTTCCAAACATGATGTCATATTCTTAAGACTGCCTTTTCTTAATAACATGCCCAAAATATGTGAGATGAAGCTTTGCCATACTTACC
This sequence comes from Elephantulus edwardii, assembly GCF_000299155.1. NCBI lineage: Eukaryota > Metazoa > Chordata > Mammalia > Macroscelidea > Macroscelididae > Elephantulus > Elephantulus edwardii. Next base: position 14,960,722 of record NW_006399792.1, on the reverse strand, counting down.
TCCAAGGAGCAGCCTGGCAGCACTTTCTCTAAAAGACACTTGTTTGTTTTCTTGGCAGTCCTTGGGACTTTCAACACTCTTCTCCAACACAAATGAAAGGCATTATTTCTTCTGTCCTTCCTAGTCATTGTCTTTCAGATGCATTACAAGACAATGAAAAGACCATGGCCTGAATCAGGTGCACCTTAGTCTTTAAACTAATATCATTGTGTTTTAGCACTTTAGAGAAGTCCTTTACAGCAGATTTTCCCAATGTAAATGAAAAAGGAGCCAATTCCTTATGGGGGTGGCAGTGGCCATCTCTGATTTCTATCGTGGTACTAGGGATATTATAGCTAATGTTAGATGGATCTTGGCAGAAAGCAGAGAATACCAGAGGAATGTCTCTCTGTGCTTCATTGACTATGCAAAGGCTTTTGACTGTGTGGATCACAACAAGCTATGGCTGATTCTGAGAAGAATGAGAATCCCAGAACATTTAATTGTGCTAATGCTAAACCTATACTTGGACCAAGAGGCAGTCGTCAGAATAGAGCAAGGAGACACTACATGCTTCCAAATCAAGAAGGGAGTCTGTCAGGGATGTATTTTGTCTCCATACTTTTTCAATCTGTGTGCAGAACAGATCATCTGAGACACTGGGATGTACAAGGAGGAATGTGGCATCAGGATTGATGGAAGAGTCATCAACAACCTATGTTATGCAGATGACACAACCTTGCTTGCTGAAACTGAG
>NW_006399792.1:14957101-14959335 GCF_000299155.1 Elephantulus edwardii | reverse complement strand
TTGGCACAAGATAGAACTGCATTTAGGGCTCTTGCCCATAGGGTCCCTATGAGTCACAAGCGACTCGATGGCACATAACAACAACAACAAAGGGAAACTTTCCCCATCAATAATATCCATAGCATCAAATAAATAGCTGCTAGGTCAGACATACCCCACCCGCCATGCTCCTGCATATATTTCCACAATCACTGAGTTCTATATTCATTGTCGATTTACAGATTGTGGTTATCAAGAGTAGGGATTATTAGGAAAGTAAGTTGGAGAGTTGAAGAGGTAAGGAATATCAACCAATGCAAGTCCAAGTTTTAGCCCTGAAGTTCCGAGGCACAACTCCTCAATTAGTCCAGGCTTTAATTTCAGTTCAAGAGTCAGCTTGTCCTTGCATTATCCAGCAAGAACAGCAAAACCTTTAACTGCAGCCCTTTTCTCAGGGCTCCTTTAGTAACCCCTTGCCACAATCTCTCTAATAAATAAAGCCACAGTCTCTACACCATCACCAGAGTCTCTCCACCTGGGTCTCACTCTCACCAGGGCCTTGCTCTAGTCTCTCTCAAGTCTTGACACCCATATGAGAAGCACTCTCTCTCTTATCCTAGTTGCACATCTGTTGATTATTTTCTAAGACCATGTGTCTGCAGTTAAGGTAGCTGGAACCAGAAAAGACTAAGTAAGGTAATGGCTCAAAAAGCCTACTTTGGCCGGACACCATGGCAACACATCTTCTGATCTCTTGGCTGCTGTGCTGAAAGTTAGGTTAAGTAGATGTTCATTCTTAGTGTATAAATCTTTGAAAAAGGACTTGGTTTAGATTTGTGCAGAAATGTTGAAAAGCATTTAGAAACTATAGGGTTGATATATAAGAGTTTGAAAAACTACAAGAATGATATAAATTAACTATAAGATCACATGAGAAATGAGAAACAAGTAAAACAATTGTCAGTTTAGAAGCTTTGTTCTTATGAAAAATTTCAAAATATTTTCTTGAAACCTGTTTACGTGACTATCTTGAATTTTTCTATGTATCAAATCCTAAAGATTGTGGGGGTGGGGGAAAGAGATGCAAAAGTCAGAGAGGAGGATTTATTTGGAGAAAATTACCCAAGTTACTTCTTCACAACAAATGTAATGATAATGGTTTGTTGTTTTTTTTTTTATTTAGGTTGTTTATTTTTCATTTCAATGAACATTTACAGAGATTTTGGGATTCCGTTCATTCATTGTTGCACCCTTCTCCCCCTTCTCCCCACACAAAACCCTCCCCCCACCCCGTTTGCTCCTCTCCTTAAAAAGCAAAAGAAAAACTCCCTCATTGGTACACAATGATAATGGTTTCAATGGGACCACTTACGGGGTTTCATTTGTGCCCTCTCCAGTCAGCAATATGGTGGGATAGTCCTAGACTCTGGCCCAGGAAAGCAGCAAAAGAATGGGTTCATTCAGGGAAAAATTTTGTTCTTCTGTTTTAAACATTGAAAAAAAAAAAAAGTAAATTCCATGGAGAACACAGAATTTAAGATTAGTTGATTACTTTAAAAATGAATTTTCCAATAATTGTCTTATCCAATATTGGTCCTTATGATACAAAGTTAATTCACTAATTGTGATGCTTTCCTATCTCTTCCAAGTTACATAGTATTTTTTAAGATCGTTGCTCCTAAGTGCTGCATTACACTGCTCCATTGTGTGCATGTACCACAATTTCTCAATCCATTCAATTGTGGTTAAATATTTGGGCTGTTTCCATGTTCTTGTGAACATTGCTGTACAGATATCCATTTGTGTCTCACTTCTAATTCCCATGGAGTATATTCCTAGTAGTGGAATAGCTGGGTTATATGGAGTTTTTTTTTTTTAAAGAAAGAAAATACAAGAATAATAGCTGATGAAGTTCCTTAATCAAAGTTAAGTGATGTTTAGATGTTCTTTACAAGATAAGGAAAATCTGTGAGGGTTTTTTTGTTTTTGGGGTTTTTGGGGTTTTTTTTGCATTAAAGGAAAAATACCTTTCCAAAAGCCGTAAAATTTCTGTGTAATCTTTTTCACAAGGATTTTCACTGGCGTATCTTTTTTTTATTAAATTTTATTAGTTTTAATGAACATTTACAGAGATTTTGGATTTTCATTCATTCATTGTTGCACTGTTTTCTCCACCCTCCTCCCCAGTTCATTCTTCTTCCCCCCCATGTCTGTTTTAATTGTCCAGTTGCCACAGTGCTTGTCAAAGCCAGTTC
>NW_006399792.1:14916184-14956406 GCF_000299155.1 Elephantulus edwardii | reverse complement strand
TAAGATGGGTTCAATAATGTATGCTGCTCTGGCATATCTTTTTTATATGTTGTGAGGAATAGAACAATTAGTACACTATTAAAAGTAAAGGGAGTTATCCAAAAGGTTAGCTTTCCAAACAAGTGGACTCTAGCTCTGACATGCTGTGGAGGTCCACTGAAAGCAAAAGTTCAAGGAAATCAGAAATAACCACTTGAAGGAGAGTCTTTGTTAGCTACAGGAATTGGCATTCACTGGGTTAACATGAAGAATCAACTGAGCCACACTGAGAGAAGAAGAAACCTTATGTCAGCTCTGTCTTGGCCTTCTGGAAGTTATCTGTCAATGTATTATTATAGTCATTCTGCATAACCTTCAGCAAGATTTTACATGTATGTTTTAATGATGTTGTTTGGTAATTTTCACATTCTGTTGCATTCTCTTTCCTGGAAATGGGAAAAATATAGATCTCTTCTAGTTAGCTTGCTTGGTGGCTGTCTTCCAAATTTTCTGGAACAGGCTGATGAGCATGTCCAGGGTGTTAAACTGTTGTTGAAACGTTTCAATTGTTTTGTTGTATGTGCCATCAAGTTGCCTATGACTCATAGAGACCCTATATACAACAGCCCTAAACCCTGCTCTATCCTGTGCCAATCTTATTGTCTCTGACATACTTACCCCAGTTGCCCCAGGCACTAAATCAATCCATGTCATTGAGGGTCTCATGTATTATATCAGATATTTTTGAGGTCTAATTTTTTGACACTGTCTTTAGTGCAGCCTGTACTTTTTCCTTCATTACCATTGGTTCTTTCTCATATATTACTTCTTGAAATTGTTCCGTATCAATCAATTCTTTTTTAGTAGAGTGACTGTGTATTCCCTTTATCTTGAATTTGGTTTTCATTTCTCTCAGTTTGAGAAATGATGTGTGAATTCTTCCCTTTTTATTTTTCTGAGTCTTTGAAGTTTTCATTATAATACTTTGCTTTATCTTTCTTTCTGCTCTTTTAAATTGGCTCATCTCTTTTATATCAGCATTGTTTCCCATTGTTTTGACTTTTTGATGCTCTAGTGCAATTTTCCATCTCTCCTGACATCTGTTTTGTTCTTTTCTTTTTTTCTCTGTATTTTTAATGACTTTTTGCTTTCTTCATGGATGATATACTTGTCATCTCACAACTTATCTGATCTTCATTCATTCGTATTCAAACCTATTCTTAAAATAATTTTTAAATGCAGATGAGGTAGACTCAAGCTCATATTTTGTTTCTTGTGGACTTGTCTTCTTTTCATTTACCTTCAATTTGAACTTGCACATGACTAATTGCTTATTTGTTATGCAATTAATACTTGACCTCGTTTTCCTAAAATTGAGTCTCTCTGATGATTCTTTGAACTGATGTAGTTAATCTGGTTCCTGTGCATCAGATGAGATCCATGTGTAAAGACACTGTGTTTCTGTATTTTTTCAAAGGTATGTGCAATGAGTTGTTTTGTTTATGTGGAGATATAATCCACACTGAATATATTTTCATCAGTAAAAGTTTCAAGTCATCTTCACTTAAGGCAAACAAAATCACAGATTGTTAATGAAACTTCCTCAATGTGGAAGCCACATTGTTTTCCATATAGATGGATCGATCTGTGAGTGGAGTGGTGGGAATGAGTGTGTTTGAGATGGCTAGGTTGGCACAGGATAGAACGGCGTTTAGGGGTCTTGGACATAGGGTCACTATGAGGACCAAGAAACTCGATGACACATAACAACAACAATAGCTTCTTATATTATTTGCTCAGCACCCAGAGTAAATAAGTATGGTTAAGAACATAACCATAATTTTAAACCAAGCAGCATTTACTCCCTTGTTTCATTTGAGTAACTATGTCTTAAATGATACATAAATTCCATCTATGTTCTGCAAAGTTGAGAGTCCTGGAATTCCCATTCTTCACAATCATATCCATATTTTGTTATGACTCACAGTCTAATGCCTTTGCATTGTCAATAAAATACAGGTGAACATCTTTTTAATATTTGTGTTTTCAACAAAGAGACAACTGGCATTCCCCCATGATATCCTTGCTCTACTTCTTCTTTGTCCAGCCTGAATTTCCAGGTTGATGCACTACTGTAATGGTTTTATTATCTCCCACAAAATTATGTATGATAGGATAGGTGAGGACAGGATTAATCTATTGTTTATAGGGTTGTTTGTTGTAAGTCATAGTCATAATAATTAGCAACAACTCTTAACAACAAACTGCAACAACACAATATTAATTATATTACTTTATAACTTTCATGTTCTATTCAATCAGATTTCTTTGGATGAGATTCAAGTTTGATTTTTGTTCTAAAATTGATTGGCCAGACAGATCACTTTAAGATTTTTTTGTCATATGAGAATCTTTGGTACTGTGTCCCTTTGTTGAAACAGCTGGTATTCCATCAATTTGTGGAACTTCATCTTTGATACTGCTTAAATCAGTATATAACATAGAACTCAGTGGCTTTAAACACCACCAAAATGATTGTTCAAAATACCATAGGTCAACTAGAATTTTTTGGGTCTTGCAGTGGGGATCTCCATATATTGATATTGAGTTGAGAGTTATATAATCAGGTGTTGTGATTTTGACTGTTCATTCTTACATATTTGGGATTCCTTTGACCAGTAGTTAACTCTGAATAAGCTCAGTTGTTCTTCACATTATTTAAAGACATATAAGATAAAGCAAGTTCAATTGCTGAATATGAGTACCTTTTAAGGGCACTAAATAACAGTGCCTTTTAAAGTTTACTCTGAAGCTCTGATGGTGTAGTCCATAAGTGCATGTTCCAACCCAAAGGAGGTTGTAGTTCTAATACACCAGCAGTTTTATGGAAGTAAGATGAACAATCTCCTTCTGTATGATTTACAGTCTTAGAAACCCCTCCAGAAAGGTCAGTTTAAGAACTGATTGCAACTCAGCAGCAAAGTTTTCTTAGAATATCTGAACACAAGTCACAAGGCCAATCCTTGAGTTGAAATTTGAAGAACTTCACTACTAAGGCCTTACTTTCTGTCAATCTGGCTTTAAAATTCTCATTGAGTAATGACCAGTAACGGAATCTGATGGAAACGACCTATATGTAAATGAAGCAAAATTAATTATGAGATGCAAGTGATTAATTCCATTTCAGGCAAAACTTGTGGAAAAGTTTGTGGGAGTTTTACCATAGATAAGAATTATATCAGAAAAGGGAAAAATATGATTTGCATATACAAATGGAAACTTGAGTGCACATATGTGAAAAAGAAGGCAATATCTTCTGTGTGTTTCTGACTTATTACATCTTCTAAGGAGGCTGGTAAGAAAGAAATAAAATAAAAATTATATGATCTACACTGCTACTTACTTTTTTATCATTTCCTAAATGCTATTTGAAGGGATGCCACAGAAACCAAGGGACCATGATAAGCAAAAGAAGAATATTTAAAGTCATTGTACTCAAGGATCATAGAAATGTTTCAAACAACATACAGAATCACATCTCCTCTAAATAGGAAGTCAAGAATCTTCTAAATACTCAAGCATCTCTAAGTCACTTTACTTTCTGTATAAAAATTATTTGCTCAAAGTTCTTGCTATAGTTGTCCAAAATTCAATGACTAGTGTCCTTAAGAGAGTAAAAACCCAGGGATACTCGGAGGTAAGAAAGAGGTGAGACAACGGAGGTTAAAACCAAGGAACATTAATGGTTATTGACAGTTATCAGATGCTAGGAGAGGAGCATAAAAGATATTGTCCCTTAGCTGCCAGTAGGGATTAATCTAGTTTATACATTGATTTCAGATTAATAACCTCAAGAACTGTGTGAAAAGAAATTCCTATTATTTTAAGCCACTAAATTTGTGATTTTCAATGACAATACTGGGAAACTAACACACATTGTTCCTGTTAACATGCATTTTGCAGACTTTTAGTAAAAAACAGTTAAGTATAGACAACTCATAAGGAATAATAGAGAAGAGAATAAGACATAAGAAACACAGTATAAAATTTTTTAAAATGTTAAAGATAATTCAATGACAGCTTTATGAGGAAAAGGATATATTAACTAGAACTTGAAGCACAATAAGGAAAATGAGTAGATTATTCAAGACAGAGGGAGTAAAGTTTATTAAAAGACAGAGATAAAAATAGCTTATCTTACACACAGGAATAGAAAGTAGCTCAAGAAAAGAATGTATTAATGAAGAATAAGATGTTTGAAGATCAAAAGGGCCAAACTTGTTGGACATTTCTTAAACTGAAGGAACTAAAGAACAAATTCAAGATTTGATTTTCAATACTTAAGGATGCTATGGGAAAAATGCTGCATGATACAGGCAGCATTGAAAGAAGATGGAAGGAACACACAGAGCTATTGTACCAAAAAGAAATGGATGACACAGAAGAATTAAAGAAACAACATATGATCAAGGGGCAATAGAACACAATTAGATTAGACTAGCAGATATGGTACTGGAGGCTGAGGCCTCCTATTGGGAGACTCAAAGGAGGAGGAAAAGTTGCAAGAAGACACTAGTGATTGGAAAGTGGAATGTGAGAAGTATAAAAGTAGGAAAATTGGACAGTTAAGGAAGAAATGCAGCATATAAATATTGACATTCTGGGTGTTGCTGACCTGAGATGGATTGGCTTGAAACATTTGAATCAGAAAATGATGTGATTTACTAGGCTGTAAAATGGAAACAAAAAAGGTAAGGAAAAGTGAGGTTGGATTCATAATTGAGAAGATCATTTCCAGGTTCATCCTGAAATATAGTGTTGTAAAGAACAGGACAATATCCATATGCATACAAGGAAGACTGTTATTACCACTGTCATTCAAATATATGCACCAACTACCAGAGCCAAAGAGGAGGAACTAGAAGATTTCTATAAACTTTTGCAGTCAGAAATTGATCAAATGTGCAACCAAGATGCATTAATAATAATAGGTGACTAGAATGTAAAACAGAGTATAGAAATTATCCAACAATATCACTAATATCACACACTAGCAAAACCCTGCTGAAGATTATCCAGAAAAGACTTGAACAGTACATTGACAGAGAAGTACCAGAAATACAGGCTGGGTTTAGAAGAGGTCATGGCACTAGAGACATTATTGTCAATATCAGATGGATTGTGGCAGAAAGCAGAGAGTACCAGAAGAATGTTTATGTTTCATTGACTATGCAAAGGCATTTGATTATGTGGATCACAACATATTGTGGCTAACCTTGAGGAAAATGGGAATCCCAGTACACTTGATTGTGTTTATGTGAAACCTATACTTGGACCAAGAAGAAGTCCTCAGAACACAGCAAGGAAATAGTACATAGTTCAAAATCAAGAAAGGAGTACATCAAGGATACATCATGTCCTCAAATCTTTTCAATTTGTATGTGGAGCAGATCATCAGGAAGCAGAGTTTTATGAGAAGAAATGTGGCATCAAGATTGGAAGAAGACTCATCAACAACCTATCATATGCAGATGACACAGCCTTACTTACTGAAACTGAAAAACTGAAGTGCTTTCTGTAGAAAGTCAGGGACTGTAGTCTTCAATATGGATTGAAGTTCAGCATCAAGAAGACAAAGATTGCAAGCACTGTGGAAGGTGGTATGGCGCTTTCTCAAAAAGTTGCAAATAGAGGTATCATTTGACCCAGCAATTCCACCACTAGGAATATATCCCAAAGAGACCATAACTGACACCCAAGCAGATATACGCACACCCATGTTTATCGCAGCTCTGTTCACAATAGCAAGGAGTTGGAAACAACCCAGGTGTCCATCAACAAATGAATGGGTAGAGAAGCTGTGGTATATTCACACAATGGAATACTATGCTGCATTGAAAAACAAGGAACTCATTCAATATTATTCAAAATGGGTGAGCCTGGAGGACACTATGCTGAGTGAAATATCTCAGTCGCAAAAGGACAAATATTGCATGGTGCCACTGCTGTAAAATGGGACTGATATCAGGGTGGGGGTAAGACTGAGAAAAACTGGATAAATTGTGTATACTGCACTGAAACAGATGAGGGACTGAATAATCTAAAAGAGATGTATGATAGGGTATTATGGTTATCACAAGAGTCCACAATTAAGCTTGCATAGTGGAAGGTATTCGGGGCGGTGGGAGGGGTGCGGGGGGATTGTGTACCAGGGAGGGAGTCTTTCTTTTACTTTTGAAAGAGAGGAGCGAACTGGGGGGCGGGGGGAGAGGGCTGGGTGGGGAGAGAAGTGCAGCAATGAATGAATGGAAATCCAAATTCTCTGTAAATGTTCATTAAAATTATAAAAAAAAAAGACAAAGATTCTCACCACTAGGCCAATTGGCAGTGCCATAATACATGGAAAAGATATTCAGTCAGGTTTTTAGCAATTACAGCTTGCTTGGCACCACAATCAACATTTTTAACACCAGCAGTCAGGAAATCAAAAGATGAATTGTTGAGAAAATCTGCTATCAGGGACCTCTCCAGAGTGCTGAAAAGCAAAGGTGTCAGTATAGAGATAAGGGTGTATCTAATTCAGGTCATGGTCTTTGCTATTGTTACGCTTCAGAGCACTGGACAAGGACTAAGGATGAGTGAAGTAGAATAGATGTCTTCGAGTTGTGGTGCTGGAGGAGAGAGGAGAGTCTTGCACATACTATGGACTGTCAAGAAAATAAATAGTTCTGTGTTGGAGACAGTGAAACCAAGTTTCTCCTTGGAGACTAGGATTTTGAAGCTTAGGATTTTGAAGCTCTGTCTCACATATTTTGGGCATGTGGCCAGAAGAGACCGGTCCATAGAGACGGACGTCATGATCAGAAGAGTGGATGGACAGTGCAAAAGAGAAAGAATTGATGAATTGATAGTATCTGGGGCAATGGGGGTTGGTGTGTCAGAATTAGTGATACTGGCGAAGGGCAGGGAAGGGTTCAGAGGTGCTGTACATAGGGTGCAGGTGACTCAATGGCACAGAACAACAACGACAACACACTATACTGGTTGGTTTTTTATTTAAGCCTCTTGTTTAGAGTTAACAAGACATGGGGGGGGCCTCTGTATTTAAAAGTTGATTGTTATATTTTGTTACAGTACACTTCTATCAATATGCTGTACTGAGGTAACCTGGCTTTCTGTGATGCTGAACCTTGTGTTATTAGGGTGTTAAATGGTATAACAGTTACCTATGGTGGACAGTGTGTGGTGGAGCTCCCAGTTTAAGACAGGTTTGGAAGCAGGAGTGGGATCAATTTCCTAAACAACATGCCTCTTCTAAAAACTCTATGAACTTTGAGAAACAAAGTTATAGAAAAGCTTCAGGTCTCTAGTTCATAGGGTTGCTATGAGTTGTGTTCTATTTGACTGCAATCAGCAAGCAAGCAAAGAATGCAAAAATTGGAAACAAGGAAGAAGGATAAAAATAATCCAAAAATAGATGTGATAGAAATGACGCTGGAGTTAGAATGATAGAATTTTGTACCATCAATGATTTATTCACTGCAAATACCTTTTATAAGAAACACATACAACGACTACACACATGGGCCTCATCTAATGGTCTACACAGGAATCAGACTGATTACATCTGTGGGGTCATTGGAAAGCTCAGTATCAGGTGTGAAAATTAGGCCAGGTACTGATTAAGGAACAGACCATCAACTACTTATATCCGATTTTGAACAGAAGTTAAATAAAACTAAATCAATCCCACAAGAATTAAAATTTGACCTGGAGTCTATCTCACCTAAATTTAAAAAGAACCTCAAGTTCAGGTTTGAGGTCTTGAACACTAATGAACCAGATGAACAGTTGGAAGATATCAAGAATATCCTCCACCATGAATACAAAGGATAGAGAAAAGAAAATAAAGAGGAAGAAGAAAAGACAGAGATGGATGGCAGAGGAGACCTGGAATATTACACTAGAGTCCCAAGAAACCAAAGCAAGTGTAAGAAACCAAGAAGTTAAGGATCAGCACAGAAGATTTCAAAAGGCAGCTCAGGAAGACAAAACAAAGTATTATAATGGAATGTGCAAAGAGTTGGAGTCAGAGAATCAAAAGGCATAAACATGCTCAGCATTTCTTAAGCTGTAGGAACTGAATAACAAATTCAAGTTTTGAGTTGCAATGCTTACAGATGCTAAGGGCAGAATATTGAGTGATATAGGATGCATCAAAAGAAGATGGATGGGGTGTATAAAGTCACTGTACCAAAAATGATTGGCTTGAACATAAGAATTTCATGAAACAGCACATGATCAAGTGTCAATGGTGATGAAGGAGGAAGTGAAAGCTGCTATGAAGGGATTTGCAAAAGCCAAGGCTCCAAGAATTGATGAATTACCAACTGACATATTTCAGCAAAGAGATGCTGCCCTGGATATGCTCATCATTTGTGCCAAGAAATCTGGAGGACAGCTTCCTGGCCAATTGACTGGAAGAGCTCCATACTTATTCCCATTCCAAAAAAGAGTGAACCCACAGAGTGTAGAAATCATTGAACAATATCACTAATATCATGTGTGAAGTCACTGGATTCTGAAAGGTGGGTTCTTCTTATTTTGATTGAAGGTTGGGTGTGGACTGATTGGTTAGTTTTATTTCACTCATAACTGCGTTTGGGCTGATTAGACTTGGTGGATTTGGCTAACAATGAGCTGCTGGCTGGAAGCCTCTTGTTTAGAGTAAATCTGGACCAGGGTATTTAAAAGTTGGTTGGGCCGTGGGATCTGATGTTAATTGTGTTTGGAATGAACATTCTTCTAAGTGGTACAGGACTGGTCTGTTAATTTGCTCTACTGAGGTAGCTTGTGGTTGCTGTGATACTAAACGCTGTGTCACTAGAGTGCCAAGTGCCATAATGGCTACCCATGGTGTACAGTGATTGTTGGGGCTATCAGGTGAAGACTGGCTTGGGAGCATGAGTGGCATCCACTTCCTAAACAACATGCCTCTGGAAAATCTATGAACTTAGAGAAATTACAGTAGTTATAGAATAGGGTTCAGGTACTTTGTTCACTGAATCATTATGAGTTATGCTTGACTCAACAGCACAGCAACAACAAAACAACATCACTAACATCACATGCAAGCAAAATCTTACTGAAGATTATTAAAAAAGACTGGACAGTACATCAACAGAGAAGCACCACAAGTAAAGGCTAGGTTTAGAAGAGGCTGTGGCACTAGGGACATCATTGCTAATGTCATATTGATCCTGGAAGAAAACAGAGAGTACCAGAAGAATGTCTATCTATATGTTGTTGACTATGCAAAGGCATTTAAGTGTGTATCACACGAATTTTGGCTAACCTTGAGAAGAATCCCAGAACACTTAATTTTGCTCATCCAAAACCTATACTTCGATTAGGAAGCAGTCATCAGAACAGAGCAAGGAAATACTGCTTGGTTCAAAATCAGGAGAGGAGTGTGTCAGCGATGTGTCCTGTCTCCATACCTTTTCAATTAATATGCAGAACAGATCATTCAGGAGACTGTACTTCATGAGGGGGAATCTGGGATAAGGATTGGAGCAAAACTCATTAACAACTTGCATTATGCAGATGATACAACCTTACTTGCCAAAACAGAAAAAGATGTGAAACATTTGCTACAGAAGGCCAAGGACTACAGTCTTCAATATGAATTGAAGCTTAACATCAAGAAAACAAATATTCTCACCACTTTGCCAACTGACAGCACCATGATAGATGGAGAAGAGATTGAGGCTGTTAACACTTACAGCTTGCTTGGCTCCACAATGAACACTCTTGATACCAGCACCTAGAAAATCAACAGACTAATTGAATTTGGAAAGTCTGTTGTCAGGAACATCTACAAAGTGCTAAAGAGCATTGTTGTCAGTCTAGAGACTAAGGAGCACCTGATCCAAATCATTGTCTTTGCAATTACTTGCATTGCATCAGAAAGCTGGACAATGGCTAAGGATGACAGAAGAAGAACTGATCCTTTGAGTTGTGGTGCTGGAGAAGAGTGTTAAACCTACCATAGACTGCCAAGAAAATAAATAGATCCTTCCTGAAGAGGGTAAAACCTTGTTGCTGTCTGGAGGCAAGGATTTTGGAGTTTGGTCCCATATGTTTTCAGCATGTTGCCAGGTGGGGCCAATCCTTTAAGAAAGATAACATGTTTGGAAAGGTTAGGGACAAGGTAAGCGAGGAAGACCCTGGGTGAGATGAATTGACACAGTGACTAGAACAATAGCAGCAGGTGTGTCTGGGCCAGTGAGATTGACTCAGAATAGGACAGAATTCAGAGCTATTTTGCATAGGGTTGCTATGAGCCGCAGGCAACTTGATGGAGTTGAGGGGATTGTATACCAATGAAGAAGTTTATCTTTTGCTTTTCAAAGAGAGGAGCAAACTGTGGGGAAGGAGGTAAAGAAAAAAGTGCAACAATGAATGAATGAAAATCCAAAATATCTGTAAATGTTCATTAAAATTAAGAAAATAAAATTAAAAAAAAAAAACAAATAGCAACAACAATGCTTAACTGTGTGTATGTGAAACCTGTATGTAGACAATGAAGGTTCTGTGCAAAGAGAACAAGGGAACTTTGTTGCTGTTACGTATCATCAAGTTGAATCTGAGTCATAGCTGGCCCTCTGATAGGTTTTCAGAGGCAGTTAGTAGCACAGATTGCCCATCTTTCATCAGAGGAGTAGCTGGTGAACTCAGTGTGTTTTCAGGATTACAGCTCAGCTTCTTGCTGCTAAGCCACCACAGCTTCCTAAAATAACTTTACATGGTTTAAAACTAAAAGCATGTTCAGGGTTATTTTCTTTCTCCATATCTATTCAGTCTGTATTCTGAGAAAATTACTCTAGAAGCTAGATTCTTGAATATGAAGAATGTTACATTAGGATTGAAAGAAGGCTCATCAGTGACCTTCGTATGCAGATGACATAACCTTGGTTGTTCAAAGTGAAGAGGACTTGAAACACTTGCTAAAGAAAACAAATACTGCAGCTTTCAATATAGATTGCATCTCAACATCAAGAAAACAGAAATTCTCACCACTGAGCTGATAAGCAACATCATGATAGATGGGAAAAAGATTAAAACTATCAAGAACTTCACATCTTACTTGCCTTCAAATCAATACACTTGGTACCAACAGTCAGAGATCAGGAGATAAATTGCATTGAGAAAGTCTGTGGTCAGGGACCTTTCTAAATTATTGAGGTGGTATGATGTTAGTTTGAGGACTAAGGTGAACTTAATTCAGATCATGGTCTTTTCAACCATTTACTTTGCTGCTGAGAGATGGACGATGAATAAGGATGACAGGTGAAAAATTGGTATCTTCAAACTATGAAGTTGGTGAAGAGTACGTACCAAAGAAACAAAGAGCTATGTCTTAGAAAAGGTGCAGCTTGAATGCTCATGGGGTCAAGGATGGCAAAGCTTCAACTCATATACTTTGCACATGTTGTTAGGAGAGTCTATTCTTTTGAGAAAACATCAAGCTTTGAAAGATGAGGCATAACAAAGAGAAGAAGACCCTCAGTCAGGTGGATTGACACAGTAACTGCAGCAATGGGCTCAATCAGAGGTTGTGATTTTGGCACTGGATAGAACAGGGTTCAGATCTGTCGTTCTTGTGGTCATTATGAGTTGTACATGACTCAAGTCACCTAACAATAACATACTTTGGACCTGCTACTTGGAAAGGCTATTCTTTGGAAAGGGACATCATGCATGGAAATAGGGAGGATGAGTGGAAGAAGACCATCAATAAGATCTATTGATTGACACAGTGACTTCAGCAATGGGCTCAATTATTATGTCAGAGGTGAAGATGATGGCACATGTTAGGGCAGGGTTCAGGTCTGGAGATAATAGGATTGCTATGAGTCATGCTTGCCTTGACAGCACCCAACAACTAAAGTCAAACCTAAAGTTTGAGCACATGTATCTTACAAAGTCCCTGTAGTTTTTGAAAATATAAAACTTATTACAAGGAAAGGAAAAAAGGGACATACCTTAACTTATTCTGAGTACAACTAATTTTGTATGGTTTATCTCATTTGCCTTAAAATAACATTTTGAGGTAGCATATATTTTTAAAGGAATTATATCAAACAAGGAGTCTTAAAACTTTTTATGTTGACTTCACATTGCTTTCCAAATTAATGGGAAAGTGCTTTTGTCTTGAATGGAGTACAGTTAGATGCCCTTATGAATACATTATTAATTGATATCAGAAATAAAAAATAAGAATATTACACATCATTACAATATTCCTTGTAAACCATTGAAAGATAAAAAAGTGATGAACACAATATTTCAATATTTCTTACCTGATGAGTCTCAGTTGTTTCCAATAGTATGAGGGAAAGAACATGTTATCCTCATAATGTCATGCATTTAGTCACAATTAATAATTTCTTTTTCTCTTTAAGCATTTATCAACATCTCACTGTTTTTGAATCCAAACAAAAGGTTTTGATTTCTGATTTATAAATGAGGAAACTTAGGCTAAGAGATGGGAGAGTGATTCAGGCATTCAGATGAGAGTCATAATTTCATCTAGTTCATTTAACTCAAAATCATTAGCATAACCTCCAAATAATTTCTCATCTACGGTGGTAACTAGTTGCCCAATCTGTAATGGGTAGCCACAGTTTTTCACCTTAAATTTTCACATTGCACTTGAAGTGAACCATCTCAGCATTTCCACCTAGAACTTAACATTTCTTTTCTTATACCTGGCTCATCAATTTTCTCTCCAGACTGGTATCTGTTGAAATCTCCCAGTTTTACTTTAATTGGTGTTGGTGACATGTGGTCTCTGATAAAAAGCATATTTTCTTTGGAGATTGCAATCATCCGTTGGGCCAATTTTTCTTGGCCCCTCCATCAAGCTGAACTTCTTTGGGAAAAGAAACAGCAGCTTGTGGGTTATTAAATGCCAGGGAACTGAACTTAAAAAAAAAGGATAGAAAAAGTCACACAGGAAAACAACTTAAAAATAAATTTACAAAATGTGTGTATATGCATAGACTTGTATTCATCACTCAATGCACGTATAATATATATACGCAGAGCTAATTTGAGTATGCGAACCACTCAAAGGGCATGATTTTTGCCCATAGCCTATTTATTCCAAACATAGCTAAGTGAGGAGGCCAAATATAGAAAGTGCTGCTCCAGGGGCCCTACGGCCTATATAGAATTTAAACTCAAATGATTTGCAAAATCACTACTAAGACAGCTTGCTCATACTGTCAGCGTGCCAGCACCAGAAGCTTGTCGTATATTTTTGTCTTGGCAGATGCACATTCTGTTATAAAGGTCTGTTCAGCTGATGTCTCCCTTGTTTTCAGGTAATGCTCGGCCCCTCTTTGCAGAGGGAGGAGTGTGTGAACCCAAGTCACTTCTCCATATCCTGAAGAGGGAGGGTCTACACTTTGACTCTGCTGGTCACATTGGGGTTCTGGTTTACCTCCATTGAAGGCTCAATTCTGCTCTGTGAAACTGCAGGTCATGAGTTCTCTCACTTCTTTCTCTTTTCATAAACTAATTTTTGTGTCTAACATTTGCCAAGGCAGAAGAAAACAAACCTGGGTTCCTGAATATCAACAATGATTACATTTCTCTAGAAGTTACCTTAGTTTGAGGAGAAGTCCCTCCTCCTTTCTTTAATAAATTAAAACATGGTTTCCCAAACTGATTAGCATAGTTTTTAAGCCACTCTGAAGTGTTTGTTAGGCTTTGCATGCTGGTCTCCATATGCCTCTTTTCAATTACATGTGCCGCCACAAGTATGGCTAAATGAAACGCTTCTTTAAAAACAGAAAGCAAACTGTTAGGCTTTGTGCAGCATAACTAGTTAGAGTGTGACATCTCAAACTGCCCTGATTTCTTCACTGAACTGCTAAATGTTCTGTTTGCAGAAATAGCCATTAAAATGTATCTTTAAAATTAGATGCTCAGTGGGGGGATAAAAGCGGGAGGTAGGGAAATGATAAGGGATTAAAGTAACAGGAAATGGAGTTTGGAGGATAGGTGGACAAGATTTTCATTATTAATGGTAGCATCAGCAATGATAATAACAACAATACTGTCCTTTATTGAGGAATCTATAGGTGCTTGGATGGTAATCAAAAGTTTAGAGTTACCTTAGAAAGAAGGGCTAGGGATCCTCTTAAAAAAATCAACCATTGAGAATCCTACAAATCAGTGTTGTTACACATAGGGTTTCATGAGATGGAATTGACTAAAACACTACTGATTTGCAGAGTTTATTTATATCTGTCCTTCCTCCTCTCATGTAGGGTTTATTGAAAACTTTTTGTGTGTCAAGAATTATTCTAAGACCTACATGTTATGTATTAGGCTAAGTTATTAATATAATTAATCCTCATAGAAATTAAACATTGTTACATGCCGTCAAATTGATTCAGACTCATAACCATTCTTATAGAACAGAGTAGATTTGTTCCATCGGATCTGTAATTTTTGCAGGAAGAAAATAACAAGTCTTCTGTGTATCAAAGTTACTCATGGATGGAATCTGTGACCATCTGGTTGGCAATAGAATGCTTAATCTTTGTGCAGGTACTATAAACTTACAAATATAAAACTGAGGTAGAGGGATTTATTGATTTTTCTGATGTCAAATGATGTGGAAGGAACAAAGCCATGATCAAAGCTAGGCAGTCTGTCTTCAGAGCTTGCATCTTATTTTAGACTTCTTGGAGAAACATGTGTGCAGATTGTATCCATCTTAGTTTCATTTTCATTAAATTTGAGTAAGAACCAACTCATAGTTGACCCTCCATGGTGTTTCCATGGTTAGATGAGAGGATTTATAAATCAGATGATGGGTTTGAACCTCTAGAGAGGTGGACCTTTAGGTTAGCAGTGTAACTCCCCATGAACTATTCTCCAGAGTTCCCTAAACATTATATAAGGAAGCTTTTTATTCATCTGTGCTTGTACTGTTATACTGGGTCACATTACTGCGTTACAAACTCTGTATTGACCTTTAGAGTGTTTGTCACGTCTAGTGCTCAGGAAATGTTTGTGTGATGAGTGAATGAATGAATATCCTACTTTTTATAAAATACCATAAATAAACCAATTAGAGTTTATTACAAAGATATCAGTTGGATAAAACAAGCAAACACATGGACAAACAAAACACGATTAACTTCTCATTTTCTTAGCTTAAAAGGGATTGCAATGTTGTAAGAACACACATATGCACACATTCTATTGAGAATCAGAAACTCGAGTTAAAGATCTCAGTTCAAAACAACCACAAAATCCCCACTTTGGGCCTCCGTTTCTCTGTTTACCATATAAGGACTCTTATTGGAGCAAACATACTTAATTCTGAAGTTCTGTAATATTTTCGAACAACTGAATTAGAACTCAACCTTCTTTGTTTTTAATTAGAAACTAACTCTTGAGTGTTGATGTAATTGATCTAATTTACCCATTTACGAGTATAGAAAACCCTTCTTTCATAATGGTATAAAAGCATTGTGAAAAAAAAGACTGCTATAAGAAAACAGGAAGAATATTTCAGGTTTTTGTAAATAAAGTGAGAGAACATTCAGATAAAAGGGGATGTTTTCAAGTTCAATAATGTTTCAAATTCTAAGTCTCTGCTGTGGAATTATATCCAAATTATAACCATCGTCTTCAGTTTTCTGCCTCTGTAAGCTAGAGGAGACAAGTTCCTCCAGCTCTCTGATGCATAGCAGGCAACTGAGAAGACGTTATGGCCTAAATCAAGCACGTCTTAGTTTTCAAACTGATATCATTACTTTTCAGCATTTTTAAGAAGTCCCTAACAGTTGAAATGACCAATGTAATATGTCTCCTGATCTCCTAACTGTTGATACCTAATCATAAAGATTCCCAACAATGTCTGGTACATAACAAAAGATACATAAAAATTAGAAATGCAAAAAAATTAGTATTAATTTTTCTTACTGCAATGATTTGTTTTGTTGTTGTTATTATGTGCTATCGAGTCACTTGCAACTCATAATGACCCTATGTACAAGAGCCCTAAACCCTGCTCTATCCTGTGCCAATCTCGCTGTCTTGGATACACCTACTCCCATTACTCTAATCATTGAATCAATCCATCTCATTGAGGGTCTTCCTCTCCTGCACTATCCTCCACTCTCCCAAACGTTATATCCCTCTCCAAGGACTGGTCTCTCCTTGCAACATACCCAAAGTATGTCAGACAAAGCTTCAGAATCCTTGACTCCAAGGAGCAGCCTGGTTTCATCCTCTCCAGGAAAAATGTGTCTGTTCTTCTAGCAGTCCATGGTATATTCAACATTTTTTCTCCAGCATCACAGCTCTAAGGCATCAAATCTCTTTGTATCATCTCTAGTCACTGTCCAACTCTCCAATGCATAGCATGAAGTTGCAAAGACTATGGCCTGGGTCAGGTGGACCTTAGTCTTCAGCCTGACATCGTTGCTCTTCAGTACTCTGGAGAGGTCTCTGACAGCTGACTTTCCCAATGCAATTAATCTCTTGATTTCCTGGACGCTGGTACCAGGAATGTTGACTGTTGAACCAAGCATACTAAAACTAAATTATATGCTTTAGAATCATCAAAACTTCAATTGTACTCTCAGTCAAAGGTTGCAGTTCTGAAAATATTGTGTATTTTTAAAAAATATGCAGTAAATGATAATTTGAACATAGTAGGGGAGTTGGTCCTTCAACAAGATGGATTCACACAATAGTTGTACCAATGGGCTTCAGCCTATCAGAGATTGTAAGGATACTGTATGATAAGGCAAGGTTCAGATCTGTTGTTCCTAGACTCATTATAAGTAGTAATTGACTCAGTGGCACTTAGCAACAAAAACAAAAGGGAAGTTGATTATATAATGGAAAAATAAACTAAAGAACATAGTCTTGAGATAAGTGCATCCTCAAACTTGTTTAAATGACTATTTTACATTGAAAATAAAGATGGGGTGTAAAGTAACATAAAACTCATACGTACCATATCCACAGAAAATGCAGAGAACCATCCAAAGGTGGTTTTACTATTTCTGGAATAGAATTTTGAGTTATGGGTATACCTTGCTCTGGGAAATCCAGACACATGGAAAACCAGATTTATACATATGTTAAATTATTTTAAGGGTTCTCTGAGCACCAATGCCATCATCCATCAACGTGAAGCTGCTTCTACAAATGTGCACACATTTCCTAAAAGGATTTATAATCCAGCCAATACGGTACATTTTGAATGTGTTACAGAAAGGACAGATTTACAGGAGACAATCTGCCTTCGTGATGATTGCATATTGTGGCATTTCTAGTCCATATGGATCAGTAAGACTTGGATAGCAGGCATTTGACCTTCAAAATCATGCAAATGAGAAACCAGACTTCTACTCTTACAGCTGGGAATGTTAGTGGGACTTCTTTAGCTTATTCAGGAGGCACTGATTAAAATGCAGTTTGACTTCTAAAATTATTGAGAAGATTTTTTTTCTTAAAAAAAATGCTTTACTTTTCCCCCACTGAAAATGATTTACCACATTCCCTCTGGCTAACCTTCGCTCATTAGCACTCAGAACTCAAAGGCTGATCATTTAAGAGAGAACTTGCTAACTTAGAGCCACAGGCTACCTATAAACAAGACTTCAACCCTTTCTGTTCACGCCATCGTTAATATCCAGTAATAACTTCTGAAAATTTTTGAAAAGGTCTCTGTGTGGCTTTTGGTCAGAGGCCTGAGGAAACTACATTTTCTCACTGCAAAACCTGGATCATGCCAGATAGAATCAGACTGTTTATCTGGCAATGCTAATTTTCTAGGTTTATAGTGTAACAATTCTACAAGATTACTGGAATAGAATCACAAGACGTTATGTCTGTTAATCAGCCAATTTTATTTTTTTTTTCCATTTAAGAATTCAGTGCAAAATGGTATCACATTCTCTAGAGTACAGACAAGACTGTGCTTGAATAAATTTACTTTGCCAAAGCAAAAGTAGTATAAAATATAAGAAATCTCAAGACTGAGAGAAATAGTTTCAACAGTTTCCCTCTTTGTGATTTAGAGCTCTGAGAACTTTGCAGGAGTAGGAAAACTGGAAGAAGCTGCAGATATCCTGTGTTCGCTTTATGACAACCTGGAGACAACAAAAAAACTCAGTTATAGATGAGAAGGGAAAACCCTAAAAACAATATACCCTTCTGAACAGAGTTATCCACTCCACCTATCCTCCTACCTTCAACCACCTCAGTTAACGTGTAAATCTTCTAAAAATTGGTGGGTTTGGGCTTTTGGTTGCAAGTGTTCACACTTTCACAATCTAATTCTTTTCAGCTTTTCTTTTTCTGTGTTGATACCATGTGTTTTTAGCAATGGATGGTAAGCTGAAATCAAGAAGTAAAATGTGGGCCTCTCCAAAGTACTGAAAAGCAATGGTGTCATTCTGGAGGCTAAGGTGTGTCTGAAACATGCCATGGTCTTTGTAATCACTTGCTATGTGTCAGAGAGCTGGACAATGATTAGGAAGGATAGAACAAGAATTGATGCCTTTGAGTTGTGGTGTTGGAGAAGAGTATTGAATAAACCATGGAATGCTAAGAAAATGAACAGGTTCACCCTGTTGTTGTTGTTGTTATGTGCTGTCGAGTCGTTTGCGATTCATAGTGACCCTATGTATAATAGCTCTAAACCCTGCTCTATCCAGTGCCAATCGCACTGTCTCTGACACACCCATCTAGATTACCCCAGTCACTGAATCAACCTACCTCAAAGAGGGTCTTCCCCTCCTGCACTGCCCTTCCACCCTCCCAAACATGATGTCCTTCTCCAAGGACCTGTCCCTCCTTACAACATGTCCAAAGTATGTCAGATGAAGCCCCAGAATCCTTGCCTCCAAGGATTAGGCTGGTTTGACCCTCTCCAGGATGAATCTGTTTTCTTGGCAGTCCATGGTACATTAAATACTCTTCTCCAGCACCACAGCTCAAAGGCATCAATTCTCCTTCTATCCTCCCTAGTCCTTGTTTAATTCTCTGATGCATAACAAGTGATCGGAAAGACCATGGCCTGTATCAGACACACATTAGTCTCCAGAGACACACCGTTGCTCTTGAGTACTTTAGAGAGGTCCCTAACAGCAGACTTTCCCATTGCAATACGTTTTTTTTATTTCCTGGCTGCTGGTGCTAAGAGTGTTGATGGTGGAGCAGGGAAAACTGAAGCTGTAAACAATCTCAATCTCTTCGCCATCCATCCTGATGCTGTCAATTGGTCCAGTGGTGAGAATCTTTGTCTTCTTGACATTGAGCCTCAGTCCATATTGAAGGCTGCAGTCCTTGACCTTCTACAGCAAGTACATGAGGTCATCCTCAGTTTCAGCGAGCAGGATTGTGTTATCTGCATAACGCAGATTCTTAGTAGATCTTCCACCAATCCTGACGCCACACTTCTTCTCATAGAGTCCAGCCTCTCGGATAATCTGCTCTGCACACGGATTGAAAAGGTATGGAGATAGGACACAACCCTTGCGTACACCCTTCCCAATTTCGAACCATGCAGTGTTACCCTGTTCTGTTCTGACAACTGCCTCTAGGTCCAAGTATAGGTTTCTCATTATCCCGATTAAATGTTCTGTGATTCCCATTCTTCTCAGAGTCAACCACAGTTTGTTATGATCCACACACTCAAACGCCTATGCATAATCAATGAAACACAGATAGACATTCTTCTGGTATTCCCTGTTTTCAGCTAAGATCCTTCTAACATCAGCTACAATATCCCTATTACCACAACCCTTACTAAACCCAGTGAATAACCAATATCATTCAGATATATGCACCAAAAACCAGAGCCAAAGAAGAAGAAATAGATGATTTATACCAACTTTTACAGTCGGAGATAGATCAAACATGCAATCAAGACGCGTTAATAATAATGGGTGACTGGAACGCAAAAGTTGGGAACAGAGAAGAACAATCAGTAGTTGGAAAACATGGGCTTGGTGACAGAAATGAAGCTGGAGATAGAATGATTGAATTTTGTATAATCAATGACTTATTCATTGCAAATATGTTTTATAAGAAACATAAACGCAGGTTATACACATGGATTTCACCTGATGGTATGCATAGGAATCAGATTGATTACATCTGTGGAAAGAACCACTGGAGAAGCTCAATATCAGCTGTGACAACTAGGCCAGGAGATGATTGTGGAACAGAACGCCAACTACTCATATGCAAGGTCAAGCTGAAGCTGAGGAAAATTAAAACGAATCTACAGGAGCCAAAATATTACTTTGAGTTCATCCCACCTGAATTTCAGAATCATCTCAGGAATAGGTTTGAGGCCTTGAACACTAATGAACGAAGACCAGATGAATTGTGGGAGGATTTCAAATGTATCATCCAAGAAGAGTGGTCATTATAAAGACAGAAGAGGAAGAAAAGACTAAAATGGATGTCAGAAGGAACTCTGAAGATTGCACTGGAGAGTAGAGAAGCCAAAGAAGAAGGAAGAATTCAAGATACTAAAGATCTGAACAGAAGATTCCAAAAGGCAGCACAGAATGAAAAAGCAAATTATTACAATGAAATGTGCAAGGAGCTGGAGTCGGAAAATCAAAAGGGCCGAACTCGCTCTGCATTTCTTAAGCTCAAGGAACTGAAGGACAAATTTAAACCTCGAGTTGCTATAATCAAGGTTGTTTTAGGCAGAATATTGAATGATCCAGGAAGTATTAAAAGAAGATGGTAAGAATATACTGAGTCGCTGTATCAAAAGGAACTGGCAGACACAGAAGAATTTAATGAAATTGCATATGAGCAAGAGCCTATGGTGATGAAGGAAGAAGTGCAAGCTGCTTTGAAGAAAATAGCAAAAAATAAGGCCCCAGGAATAGATGGTATACCAGTTGACATATTTCAGCTCACAGATGCTGGCCTGGATGTGCTCACCAAGTTGTTCTAAGAAATCTGGAGGACAACCTCTTGGCCAACTGACTGGAAGAGATCTATATTTGTTCCCATTCCAAAGAAGGGTGACCCAACAGAGTGTGGAAACTACAGAATATATCACTAATTTTACATGCAAGCAAGATTCTACTGAAGATTATAGAAAAAAATGACTGGTTCATCCTAGAGAGCGTTAAACCAGGCTGCTCCTTGGAGGCAAGGATTCTGAAGCTTAGTCTGACATAGTTTGGACATGTTGCAAGGAGGGACCAATCCTTGGAGAAGGACATAATGATTGAGAGGGTGGAGGGACAGTGCAGGAGAGGAAGACCCTCAATGATGTGGATTGATTCAGTAAGTGAGGTAGTAGGGGTAGGTGTGTTGGAGACAATGATATTGGCACAGGATAGAGCAGAGTTTAGGGCTGTTTTACACAGGATTGCTATGAGTCTCAAAAGACTCGAGGGCACATAACAACAACAACAACCATATGAATTTGGAGGCAAGTACATGGCCCACATATGTCTCATGGAGCCCAGTGGCAAGATTGATGGGAAAAGTTCCATTTAATCAGATTTATGCAGATAGACTTTCTGCATGAAACAGTGGCATGCAACCATAGTGATAGTGCCTTCCTGACAAACCTGAGAAGCTGAAAACATTACTAGATCCTAAGGATCACAAAAGGGTGAAAATTTTGTTTATTTTGTTTACTCTTGCTTGAAGATTGTGCTTTTTGCAACCTTTAACAGAGTGTGAACTCTTCATTGACAAAAGATATATCTTCTTCTATTACCAGGCTCTTTTCTCATAACTCAGTTTAACTAGTTTTCAAATGAAAATTTCTTTCTGCCCACATTTCATCAGCTATTAATTTTGGAGTTGCAAATTTTAGACTTTCCAGACAATTGCTTAGAATTTTTGCTTTGCAGAGGTTTTTTTCCCTAGGTGATGTTTCTGGTATACTCAGATTCTAAAACTGCCAATAGTAACATTGATGTAGTTATGTAACATTGAATAGACCGTGACTAATAGTGACCCAATGCACAATAGCTCTGAACCCTGCTCTATCCTGAGTCAGTTTCACTGTCTCTGACACAACTACTCCCATTACCCCATTTAAGGTGTCAATCCATTTCATACAGGGTCTTCCTCTCCTGCGCCCTTCCTCTCCTTCACCCTTTCAAGTATGATGTCCTGATCCGAGCACTAGTCTCTCCTGGTAACATGCCCAAAGTATGTCAGATGGAGCTTCAAAAGAGTAGCTTGGTTTCAGCTTCTCCAGGAGAGAGCTGTTCTGTTGACAGTGCATGGTATATTCAATACTCTTCTTCAAGCACCACAATTCAAAGGCATCAATTCTTCTTTTGTCACTCTTGGTCATTGTCCTGTTCTCTGATGTGTAGCAAGTAATTGTGAAGACTATGGCCTGGATTAGGCGCATGTTAGTCTGTAGACTAACTATTGTTGATATCTAAGTATCATTGATTTTTAGCACTCAGGCTAGGTCCCTGACAGCAGATTTTGCCAGTGCAATTTGTCTTTTGGTGTCCTCTTGTGACAAGTGTGTTGATTACGGAATCAATCAAGCTGAGTTAACAATCTCAATCACTTTTCCATCTGTCATGGTGCTGCCAATTGGCCGAGAGGTAAGATTAGTAACATTAGATGAGACTTACTAAGAATTTATGTTCCTAAATTCCTTACCTATATTTCTGCTTATGTTAGCCCTCAGAACAACCCTATGAAGTAAAATGTATGATTGTTCTCATTTCATATTAGATAGCATAAAGGCTCAAGAAAGAAACTTTGGTAAGAAATTATGCTGCCAATGTCAAGTTATGTGGTACAAATCCACCAGCTACTCTGTGGAAGAAAGACGTGCTGTCTTTACTGCCTCTGAAAATCCACTCAAAGGTCAGACATGGATCAATTCCAACTTGATGGTACACAACAACAACAAAGGCTCAAAAGGCTAAACCATTGTCAAAGGTTCATATTTGACTGATAATAATACTTACGAATCAGAATTTGAGACCAATAAGTCTGTCTCTAGAACCAACAATCCCATAGCATATATGAAGAGGGAAAAGACTATATTGATGGATATTTACTCTTAGTATTGGACTGCAGCCTTCAGTATGGACTGAGGCTCAATGTCAAGAAGACAAAGATTCTCGCCACTGGACCAATTTGCAGCGTCAGGATGGATGACGAAGAGATTGAGAGTGTTCACAGCTTCAGTTTGCTCGGCTCCACAGTCAACACTCTTGGCACCAGCAGTCAGGAAATCAAAAAGCGTATCGCGATGGGAAGGTCTGCTGTCAGGGACCTCTCTAAGGTACTCAGGAGCAACAGTGTCTCTCTGGAGACTAAGGTGTGCCTGATACAGGCCATGGTATTTGCAATCGCTTGTTATGCATCAGAGAGTTGGACAATGACTAGGGAGGACAGAAGGAGAGTGGATGCTTTTGAGCTGTGGTGCTGGAGAAGGGTACTGAATGTACCATGGACTGCCAGGAAAACAAACAGATTCATCTTGGAGAGGATTAAACCAAGCTACTGCTTGGGGGCAAGGATTCTGGGGCTTCGTCTGACATACTTTGGACATGTTGCCAGGAGGGACGGGTCCTTGGAGAGGGACATCATGCTTGGGAGGGTGGAGGGACAGCACAGGAGGGGAAGACCCTCTATGAGATGGACTGATTCGATGACTGGGGTAGTCGGGATGGGTGTGTCAGAGGCAGTGCGGTTGGGGCAGGATAGAGCAGGGTTTAGGTCTGTTGTGCATAGGGTCGCTATGAGTCGGAAACGACTCGACGGCACATAACAACAACAACAATTGATATTATTGTTATTTTAGGGGCCCTTGAGTCTAGTATAACTTGTAGCAACCCTATGAACAACATAGCTGAATCCTGGTCTGTTCTGCAAGTTATCCCAGTGATCAAATGCACTGCCTCCTTATCATTCCCAATACATTCACGCCCTTTCCTGCAGACACTGTACCACTCTAGCTGAGAATCTTCCTTTCTTGAGGATCTTTTTTGATCCTCCACCTTTGCAAGAATGAGTTCCTTTCCAATGAATAACTACTGCTAACAAGGGTATTCTATTTTTGATAGTTTTGAAAAATTGATATCCTAGGTAAAAATATCATCAGTAGAAAATGGAAAATCTCTATCACATAAATGTTCCTTAATAGGAAGGTAAAAGAACAGTCAAGAATTTAATTTTTCAATTACAAATAACAACAAGCAAGAAGGTGATAAACAGAAATGCATTGGAGTAGGTGACTCATCCTCTCACGAGTCTTAGTTTCCCAAGGTATAAAGAAACATATAAAAGTGTTCTATGGTTGCTCCTAGCGCTAACATTATATGACCTTTTGATCACTCTTTAAAAATTGTTGTTGTGAAATATCATTGAGGAGAGTATGATTCATAGTGACTCTATGAACAACAGATTTGAACCCTGTCCTATCCTGTGAGCCATCCTCACAATCTCTGACACAATTAAGTCTATTGTTGAAATAACTGTATCAAACCTCCTGATTGAAGGTCTTCCTCTCTTCTGTCATCCCTCTACCTTCCCAAGCATGATGTTCATCTCTTAGATATAACCTCTCCTAGCAACATGCCCATATAAAGCTTTATCATCTGTGTCTCCAAAGATCATTCTGGCTTCACTTTCTCCAAGATATGTGTTTGTTCTTTTGGTAGTCCATAGGATAGTTAGTGCTTTTCTCTAAGGCATAGATTCTTCTGTCATCCTTATTCATTGTCTATCTCTCAAATACATAGCAAAGGACTGAAAAGACCATGGCCTGATTGAGTGCACCTTAGTCCTCATACTAGCATCATTGTTCCTCAATAATTTGATTTCAGACTTTTCCACTGCAATTTGGCTTCTTGATGTCCTGACTGCTAGTAAAAAAGTGTAATGATTACAAATCCAAGTAAGATTAAGTAATAGATAATTCTACCATTTTCTCCATCTATCATGATGCTGTCTATCAGTCCAGTGATAAGGTGTTTTGTTGGTTTCTTTCTTTCTTTTCTTGATGTTGAGACACAATCCATATTGAAGGACGTAGTCTTTGACTATGATATGTCTTCGTGTTTTTCTTTTGGGGTCTTTTCTATACGGTGAATGCTCAGCTTCTTGAATGTATATTCTCTCATTCTTCATTATGTCTGGGAAGTTTTCTTCTAGCAATTCTTCCACCACTTTTTCAGGGCCTTTACTTCCCTCTTCATGTTCTGGGATTCTGATGATGCACATGTTATTTCTCTAGATGGTGTCCCATGTTATTCTTAGGTTTTCTTCTTTTTTCCTTCTTTTTTGTGATTCAGCTTTTTCCTCTATTAGATCAGTAGTGATAATTGTATCTTCTGTTTTACTGGTTCTGTGTTCCATCTCTTCAACTCTGTTCATGGGTCCCTCCATCATGTTGACTGTATCTGAAACCTTGAACCTCATATTTTGGGTCGTGGTTTCTTGTTTTTCCAGTGCCTCTAATGCTTTGTTTTATCTACATTGTTTGGGATTGTATTTTTAAGCTCCTCCTGATTTTTGCTTGCAGTGTCCTATAATTCTTCAAGTTGTTTTTCACCCATTGAAAATATTAAATCATTGTTCTTTTAAATTCTATACAGAAAGTTCCAGACTTTCTGGATTCAGGAAATCCAGTGCTAGTGTGTGACCTTTTGGGGGGATGATATCTTGCTTTGGGCTTGTGTGGGGAGTGAGCTAGCCTGCTTCTTTCAGGACATCGCTGTGGGAGAGTGTTTCATGCTTGAGATGATAGGTGTTTCTTGATCTGAGGTGTTTCTTGAAGGTTGGGTGTGCATACATGCTGATGCACATGGGGCCAAGGGGACGGGGAGATGCACACACAGACGCACGTAGGGGAGGGTGCATATGTGAGACCTGAATGAAAAACCAGGAAGCCTTAGTTTTTCCCTGGAGAACTGGGTCTGCCACCCCAGTTGTGCTCCATCTGTTTCACTCCCTCCTGCTTAAGGTGATAGGGTCCCACAATTGGTCCAGCAATCAGCCATGATCTGCTCTAAGTATCTCACTCATATTCCCACTGTCCTGCTTATTCCTGATGGGTGGGTTCCACAAAGACTTGCTGCTCCCTGCTGAGGCTCACTGCTCCACTCCAAGGCATGCTGTTCCCCACTGAGGCACACTGCTCCTCAAAGAGGTTCACTGCTTCTGCAGCTCCCAAAGTATTTTAATAATAGTTCTCAATCAATTTCCATCTATCCTGCTTGTTCTGTGCACATTGCTCTGTAGGGTTGTTTTTTTGTTGGGTTTTGTTGTTGTTTTTTTTATTTTTTTTAAACTCAAACAAAAATTTAAAAAACCACACACAACTCACACAACCTGTATCCATCTCGCCACCTGTGTGCCTCTCGCCACCTGCATGTCTCTCTGAAGGCTGTAGTCTGATCATCTGCATCAAACATTCCAAGTCCTCCCCACTTTCAGCAAGGGAAGTTGTGTCATCTACATATCAAAGGCTATTTTTGAGTCTTCCTCCAATCCTGATGCCCCACTCTTCTTCAGTCTAGCATCTCAAATAATCTGTTCAGCATACGTATTGAATAGGTATAAAAGGAATACAACTCTTATACACACCATTCTTAATTTTAAACCATGTAGTGTTTGCTACTCTGTTTGCACAATAGCCTCTTGGTCTAATTATAAATTTTGTATGAACAATTAAATGCTACAGGGTTCCCATTCTTCTCAATGTTAGCCATAATTTGTTATGATCTATACAAATGCCTTTGCATAGTCAATAAAGCACAAATATATATTCTTTACTTTCAGGCAGAATCCATGTTACATCAAAAATAATATCCTTGCCCATTACCATTATGATTTGTTATTACCATTATTGTTGTTATTAGGAGTAATTCAGTACACTCTTATTTGTAATAACCTTGTGTACAATAGAATGAGACTCAACAAAATTTTCTATCATCCTTAATATCTCTGCTATATTTAAACCCATAGTTACAGTGAGTATCTCAATCAATCTTATTGAGGTTTTTCCTATTTTTTTCCTTTTCTTATCCACTACTTTCCTAAGCATGATATCCTCCATGCACTGACCTTTCCTAACAACATGCACAGAGTACATGAAATTGTTTCATCCTTCTTGCTTCTAAAAACCACTCTGACTTCTTCTAAGAGATTTTTTTTGCTTCTTTTGCAAGTCCATGATATGTTGTTATTTTTACATACTCTTAAGCTCAACATCAAGAAGACAAGATCATCAGGCCAATTTGCAGCACAATTATAAATGGAGAAGAAATTGAGGTTGTTAACAATTACAGCTTGCTCAGCTCCACAATCAACACTCTTGGCACCAGCAGTCAGGAAACCAAAAGAATTGCATTGGGAAAATCTACTTTCAGGGACCTCTTCAGAGTACTGAAAAGCAATGATGTCAGTTCAGACCTACGGTGTGCCTAATCCAGGCCATAGTATTCACAAATACTTGCTATGCCTCAGAGAGTTAAACAATGACTAAGGATGACAGGAGAAGAATTAATTCCTTCAATTTGTGGGGTTCTGAAGAAGAGTCTTGAACATACAATGGACCATCAAGAAAACAACTAAGTCTGTCTCAGAGAGAGTGAAACCAAATTTTTCTTTGGTGATTAGGATTTTGACATTTCTTCTCATATACTTTGGGCATGTGGGCAAGAGGAGCTGGTCCTTGCTCAAGGACATCATGCTTGGAAGAATGAAGGGACAGAATAGGAGAGGAAGATCCTGGTGAGATGGACTGATACACAACTAGGGAAATGGGGGTAGGTGTGTCTGAGTCAGCAGTGAGACTGGCTCAAAACAGGGCAGGCTTCAGAACTGTTGTACATAAGATCAGTGAGTTGCAGGTGACTCAACTGCACATCACAACAGCAACAACAAGTCGACTAAGATATCTAGTAAATCTATGAACAATATATGGAAAGTTTGTCCTATACTGTATGAATTTCACTATATCTGCTATACTCAAGTCTACTTTCAGTCATTGTGTCAACCCATCTCATTCAGTGTCCTCCTGTAATTAACTAACACACTACCATTCCTAGCATGATGTCTATCTCCATGGATTGCTCCACTTTTTTAATAGATCCAAAGTAGATATTATTATATTTTAGAGGAACATTCTTCTAAGTTATACAGCACCCTTCTGTCAATTTGCTGTACTGAGATAATCTGGGTTTGCTGTGATGCTGAACCTTCTTCTTCCATTGGGCTGCCAAATGTCATAAGAGTTGCCCATGGTGGACAGTGTTTGGTGGAGTTCCCAGTTTAAGAGCAGTTTGGAAGCAGGAGTAGCATCCACTTCCTAAACCTCATGCCTCTGGAAACTCTATGAACTTGGAGAAATGACGTTAGTTACAGAAAGGCGTCAGGTCTTTTGTTCATAGTGTTGCTATGAGTAGTGCTTGATTTGACGGCAATCAACAACAACAACAACAAAATAGGTGAGATAAAGTTTCACAGTCCTTACTTCTAAGGAACACTCTCTCTTTTTGTGGATTTGAACCTTCTGATCCTTCCTTCCTTCCTTCCTTCCTTCCTTCCTTCCTTCCTTCCTTTCTTCTTTCTTTCCTCTAGTTTATTTATAAAATTAAAATACATTTTGAAACAGATGAGGGAAAGAACAGATTAGAGGTGGTATATGATTGAGTATTATGGTTAGCACAGCAATCCAGAATTAAGGTTGCATAGAGAAGTGTACTCGGAGTGGGGGGTGGAGGGGAAGGGATGTGGGAATTGTATACTAATGAAGGAATATTTCTTTTTTTTCCCTTTTCTTTTTCTCTTCGGAGGGGGGAGTGAGCTGGTGGGGAGGGATGGGCAGGAAGAAAAGTGCGGCAATGAATGAATGGAAATCCAAAACCTCTGTAAATGTCTATTAAAATTAATAATAAAAAATTCAAATACATTGTTTTCAAGAACAAATTCTTTCCATTTTCTTCACGTCCCCCACCCATAAACCGCATGATTAATCCCTCTCATCTCCTGCACATTCTCATCCTTCTGCTTCCAACCTCTCCCACCCCTCTTGGATCCTTATACTAATTCTAAAATAATGGTTTTATATATTATTTCTTTTTGTGTGATTGAATTTATTCACTCAGCATAATGCTCTCCAGTTCCTCCCAATTTAGGTAATAATTTACAAAATCATGGCTTCTGTGTGTTGCATAGTATTCCACTGTGTGAATGTAGCATAATTTCTCAATATATTTGTTTATGGTTGGACATTTGGGCTGTTTTCATGTTTTTGAAATGGTGAATAATGCTGCCATTAACATTGGTGTATAAATATCAGATTAGCTCAGTTCTCATTTTCTCAGGGTATATTCCAAGTAGTGGAATAGCTTAATCATGTGGAATTTCTATGTTCAGCTTTCTGAGGGAGAGCCAAATTGCCTTCCAGAATGGTTGTACCATTTTACAATCCCACCAAGAATGTGTAAGGGTTCCTTTCTCACTCTGGAAAATGTTTTTGATGTACAGATCAATTTAATCTTTAGAAGTTCCCATGCATCAATTTTATCCTCTTCAGATTGTGCATTTCTGGTTGTATTTGGCAACCTCTTGTTACCTTGGATTAGTGCTTCTAACCTTGATTCCAGTCTGGTTTTATGAACATTACAGTTTGGGACTTTACTCCCAGGTCTCTGATCTACCTTGAGTTGATTTTTGTGTATGGTGTGAGATGTGGATCCTGTTTCAGCTTTCTGCAGGTGAAAGTCCAGCTTTTCCAGCACCATTTGTTGGAAAGGCTATCATTTCTCCATTTGATTTCCTTGTCAAATATCAGTTGACCATAGATAGCTGGGTCTATTTCTGGGTTCTCAAATCTATTCCATTGGTCTATGTGCCTGTCATTGTACCAGTACTATGCTCTTTTGGTTACTTCTACTGTGTAGTAGATTTTGAGGTCAAGGAGGGCTATGCCACCCACCTCATTTTTGTTTCTCAGAAGTGTTTTGCTTATTTGGGGTGTCTTGCCTCTCCAAATAAATTTGACAATTTCCCTTTCAATCTACTTGAAAAATGAATTTGTGATCTAGATTGGGATTGCACTGAACACATAGATTGCTTTTGGTAGGATTGCCACCATCACAATATTGAGTCTTCCTATTCATAAACATGTTACATATTATCTTTTCTTTAAGTCTTTTATTGTTTCTTGCAGAAACGCTCTGTAGTTTTCTTTGTATAGGTCTTTTGTATCTCTAGTTAGGTTCACTCCCAAGTATCTCAATTTGTGGTTGTCTATTGTAAATGGTATTGCTTTCTTGATTTTCCTCTCTGAGTTCTTTTTTGTTACTGTAGAGGGATTCTGCTTAGTTTTAGATGCTGATCTTATATCCTGCTTCTCTACTAAATTGGCCTATTAACTCTAAGAGTTTTGGGGTTTTTTTGTTGTTGAGTCTTTGGAGTTTTCTGTGTACACTATTATATCATCTTCATATAGGAACAGAGTAATCATCTCTTTGCTGATCTGGATGCCCTTTATTTCCTTTTCTTGTCATATTGTGCTGGCAAGCACTTTCAATACAATATTGAAAAGAATTTGTGACAGCGAGCATCTTTGTCTAGTCCCTGTTTGTAAGAAAACTGTTTTTAGCCTTTCTCCATTGAGAATGATGTTGGCTTTTGGTGTTGCATATATGCTTTTCACCATGTTGAAGAAATTCCCTTCTATTCCAATTTTGCTGAGTGTCTTTATCAGGAAAGGGCATTGAATTTTGTCAAATGCCTTTACTGCATCAGTTGATAAAATCATATGGCTCTTATTATGTATCTTTTTAATATAGTGAATTATTTTGTTTTTCTTATGTTCAACCATCCCTGAATGCATGTTATAAAGCCCACTTGATCCTGGTGAATTATTTTTTTATGTGCTTTTGGATTCTATTGGCTAGGATTTTGTTAAGGATTTTTACATCTATATTCATGAGAGATATTGGTCTATAGTTTTCTTTCTTGGTTATATCTTTGCCTGGTTTTGGTATTAGGGTTGTGCTTGCTTCACAGAATAACTCTGGAAATATTCCTTCTTTTTCAATTTTTTGAAATAATTTTAGTAAATTCTGACTGAATGTTTGGTAGAATTCAGCTGTGAAGCTATCTGGTCCAGGACTTTTTTTATGGGGAAGTCTTTTTCTGACCTTTTCAATTTCTTCTCTTGTGATGGGTCTGTTCAAGTATTCTATATCTATCCTTGTCAATTTGGGCAGGAGATACATTTCAAGGAATTTGTTCATTTTTCTCTACATTTGTGAATTTATCAGAGTATAGCTTTTCATAGTATTCTGATATTATTTATCTAATTTCTTCTGGTTCTGTTGTGAGGTCACCTCTGCCATTTCTTAATCAAGTTACCTGTGTCTTTTTCCCCTTCCTTTGTTAAATTTTCCAATACTTTGTCAATTTTATTGACCCTTTCATAAAACTAGCTCCTGATCTTATTGGTGGTTTTAACTATTTTTCTCTTTTCTATCTAATTAATTTCTGCTCTTGTCCTTATAATTTCTTTCTTCTAGATTGTAGGATTAGATTTTTTATCTTTTTCTATTTGCTGAAGGTGTTGAGTTAGGTAATTGATTCTTCTTTCTTTAAGAAACACTCTTGAATGCACTTCCTCTGAGCCCCTTTTGTTTTTTATTTTGGAAGTCCTTGGAATATTTATTATTTTCACTAACCCCATATTTGAAGGCATGGTCTTTATCCTTCATTCGTGAACATTTACATGCAGACAAAGGAAACAACTGAAAATATCAGGGGGTCAAGTACATCTTAGTTTTTAAAGTGATATTCATTGTCTTCCGCATTTATAAGAGTTTTGTGGCAATAGATTTATCCAATTCAATAAAATGTGCTTAACTTATAGACTGCATCTTACATAATTGATGGTTGTGAGGTCAAGTAAAATTAAATCATTGACATCTTTAATTTTGTCTTTGTTCATCAAGATGTTATTTATTAGTCAGGTTGTGAAACTTTTTGTTTTTGTTATATTGAAGTGCAATCCATTAAGAAACCCTATGAACTTCTTTAATAAAGGTTTCAAGTATTCTTGGTTTTCTACAAGCACAGTAGTGTCACTATCACATCACATTACTCAGGCGGCCTTAAGCTGAAGGAAGCTGGGAAGGAAGAGGCCATGTTGTTCCTGGTTTGGCTGGCACCTTCACAGGGTCGTGGGGAGCTCTCCTTGCCAGAAGGCAGGAGTGTGGTGGTGGGGAGTGCAGGAATCGTGGCAAGCTTTGGAGTGGACTGCTTTTCCGGGAATGTGTTTGACGTGCAGGTTTGCTCTGTCCCTGGAGTGAGGCTAGCCAGCCTGGGCCTAGGGTTTGAACCAGGAGGTGGTCTTAAGCCCAAAGGGCCCGAGGGCTGCAGGTTCAAATTGTCTTCCTGTCAAACATTCTTCTAGGTGGTATAGCACTGGTCTGTGCGTTGCTGTGCAGAGGTAACTCGTGGTTGCTGTGATGCTGAAGCCTGTGACAGTGATGTGCCAATCATGGTAATGGGCACCCATGGTGGACAGTGTTGGCTAGAGCTTCCCAACTAAATCAAGCCTGGAAGCAGGAGCGGCATCCACTTCCAAAATGGCTTGCCTCTGGAAACTCTATGTACGAACAGTGCTCAGGCTGTTCGTTCATAGGGTCACTATGATTCGTCTACGACTCGATGGCATTAAACAACAACAACAACAACAACACAATTCTTCATATAGCCCCTCTTTTCAGAATATTTTCATAACATATGCATTAGATATATGCAAAGAAAGGGAAAAAACTATGGCACGTATCTTCCCTAATTTTAAACCATCTACAAGTTTCCACATATACTTATCTTAATTTTTAAACAAGAATTTCTATGGGAAAATAGTGAATTATATAAGAAGCATCAGGAAATGGGAAAGATCTTTTGTGAAAAAAACAATGTATTTAAGCTTTCTAAATAAATCAGAGGTATATATACATATATAATAGGAGCGGCATCCACTTCCGAAATGGCTTGCCTCTGGAAACTCTATGTATGAACAGTGCTCAGGCCATTCATTCATAGGGTTGCTATGAGTCGTCTATGACTCAACGGCATCAAACAACAATAACAATGACGACGACCAAGAGAGAGCTACGTTGGCCTAGTGGAAAGGAAGCTATGCTACCAAGCCGAAGGTGGGTGATTTTCATCTGTGGCCCTCGGCCAGGTTCAAATTGTCTTCCTGTCAAACATTCTTCTAGGTGGTATAGCACTGGTCTGTGCGTTGCTGTACAGCGGTAAGTTGTGGTTGCTGTGATGCTGAAGACTGTGACAGTGATGTGCCAGTCGTGGAAATGGGTACTCATGGTGGACAGTGTTGGCTGGAGCTTCCCGACTAAATCAAGCCTGGAAGCAGGAGCGGCTTCCACTTCCGAAATGGCTTGCCTCCAGAAACTCTATGTATGAACAGTGCTCAGGCCGTTCGTTCTTAGGGTCGCTATGAGTCGTCTAAGACTCGACAGCATCAAACAACAACAACAAGAATAATATATAATATGGATTGATACCTTTGAGCTTTGGTGCTAGAGTATTTAATGTACATGGACTGCTAAGAAAACAAACAGGTTCATCCAGGAGAGGGTTAAACCAAGCAGCTCCTTGGAGGCAAGGATTCTGAGGCTTCGTCTGACATACTTTGAACATGTTGTAAGGAGGGACCGGTCCTTAGAGAGGGACATCATGCTTGGGAGGGTGGAGGGGCAGAGCAGGAGAGGAAGTCCCTCTATGAGGTGGATTGATTTCGTGACTGGGGTGATCAGGTTGGGTATGATAGTGTGATTGGCACAGGACAGAGAACGTTTTAGGGCTGTTGTATATAGGGTTGCTATGAGTCACAAGCGACTCGACATCACATAACAACAACAGCATATATAATATATATTAGAGGTAGAGATATAGAAATATACAGAGATACAAAGACATAGATATATAGAGAATATGGAAGCAAAACTCTGTCATTGTAATGAATAGAATTGACATATACTTACTCATTTGAGGAAGTTTAATATGATCAAGAATTGACGGTATTTTTTTTTTAATTGACGGTATTAAAAGAAGTAGTCCAGCATACATTAAAGGCATTGGCATAATAAAAAAAACCTAGGATTTGAAGAAATTATAACTGAGCGATTTCAACATAAATTTCACCTCTGTATGACTTCTAAGTCTATTCCAAGAAATTTGGAAGACCACTACCTACTCAAGTCACTAAAAGAGTTTCATATTTATGATTAAAAAATTAATCTAAAAGTATAATGAAATTATTAAATAACATTATTGTCACAAACAAGTAAAAAATACTGAAGATTTTTAAAAAATGGCTAGAACTGTTCATTGACAGGAAACTTCTAGAAATTCATACTAGATTTAAAAGATGCTGAGATTCAGAATTCACTGCTCATGTTAGCCAAATCTTGACCAAATTATCAGTAAGACTTTTACTTGTGTTTTACTGTCTAATGCAAAGGTTTTGTATTGTGTAGACTATAATATATTATTGACAAACTTGAGAAGAATGGGAACTCCACTATATTGTACTCCTCTGGAATCTGTACCTAGACCAAAAACAGATCAAGAACAAGGGCATAGTCCATATGTCCAACCACAATAGAATGAGTTGATACGTTATGGTATATTCTTCCAATGGAATACTAAGCAGCACATAGGAGCAATGATTTTGTAAACCACTATTTAACTCAGGAGGTACTGGAGAACATTATGCTGAGTGAACTAACTCAGTCCCATAAGGACAAATACTGTATAAAACCATTATTGTAGAATGAGTTAAGGATCCACGGGGAGGGTGAGGGTGAAAGGTAGAGGTGTGAGGCTTGGGGGAGGAGTGGGGATTAATCATAGGGTTGCACAATTTGATGAGTGGAGGGAGGTGAAGGAAATGTGAAAGATTCTGTGTGAAAAACAATGTATTCAAACTTTGTAAATAAACCAGTATAAAATTTTAGAAAAAGAGCAAGGGGATAAGCCAATGTTTAAAAATGGTTTAGAATATTGTTCATATTTACAAATTGTGGTGTAGACAATCACAACTCAAAGAAAAATAATATAAACTACATACACATAATACACATTTCTTTGTAGAAAATGAGTCATATTAGGATGTTTTATCATATGAAGTCTTCATATACATTAGTATAGAAAATAAGTGTATAATTCTCATGACTGAAGAACAAGCATGATGCTTTTATATATAACATAAAATAGGGAAGTAGAGGATTTATACTTACAAGATTTCTTTCCTACTATTCTTCTTGTTCTTAGATGTCATAAAATCAATATCAAGTTATAACAACCACATATCTCAACATGAAGAAAATAAAAATTATCATCTTTGGACCAATAGGCAACATTATGATAGAAAGAGAAAAGATTGGATCTGTCAATGACTCCATCTCACTTGGATCCATGATCAATACATTTAGTACCAACAGTGTCAGAAAATAAGAAGATATGTGGCACTGTACAAGTCTGCAGTCAGGAATCTCTTCATATTATTGAGGAGCAATGATGTCAGTTTGAGGACTAAAGTGCACCAATTCTGACTTTGTTTTTTAAGTCACACGCAATGTTGCTGAGAGTTGGACAATAAATAAGAATGACAGAAGGAGAATTGATACCTTTGAGATATGGTGTTGGAGAAGAATACTAAATATGCTGTGAATAGCTAAAAGAAGAAACAGCTCTATCTTGGAGAAAGTGCAGTCAGAGTGCTCCTTAGGTGCCAAGTATGTATGACAAAGCTTGGTTTCACATATTGGTCATGTAGCTATGAAAGACTTTTCCTTAGAGAAGGATATCATCTGATCAAATAACTAGAACACTACATTGACAGAGAACTGCCAGAAATACAGGCTGGGTTTAGAAGAGGCTGTGGCACAAGGGATATAGTTGCTGATGCCAGAGGGATCACGGCTGAAAGAGTACCAGAAATATGTCTATTTATGTTTTATTGAAACTGCATAGTTATTAGATTGTGTGGATCACAGCACATTATTGCTAACATTGATAAGAATGGAAATTCCAGAACAGTTAATTGTGCTCCTGTAAAACTATTCTTAGACCAAGCACTGTTTTCCAAACAAATCAAGGGAACACTTCGGGGTTCAAATCAAGTGTTCTTTCTACATGTCTTTTCAATCTATATGTGTACAGATCATTTGGGAGGGTGGACTTTATGAAGAAGAAAGTGATAACAAGATCGGAGGAAGACTCATCAATAACCTGTTATGCAGATGGCAGAACCTTGCTCACCATCACTGAGCCAAATCTGAAGCATTTGCTGCAGAAAGTCACGGACTGTGGCATTCAATGTGAATTGAAGCTCAACATCAAAAAAACAAAGATACTTACCCCAGGCTAATCAGCAGCATTATGATAGATGGAGAAAAGATTGAGTTTGTTACTTTTTTTCTTCTTACTCACATATAAATTTATTCTAAATTTCTAAATGCTGATGCATTTAGAAAATCAAAAGAGGAGGTAGGTGCATTGGGGAAATCTGCACACCAATGCCTATTGTCCGGTATACACTACGTATAGTGCTGCTAACCAAAAGATCAGTATTGTGTACTCACCAGCCAGCTTTATGGAGAAAGACAGTCTCCTCCGATGAAGATTTATAGTCTAGGAAATTCAGTGAAGTGTCCCTATCAGTTGGGATCAACTTACTGGCAGTGAGTAGTTTTCTACCCACAAGCTTTGCTAGAGAAGAGGTAAAAATGAACAAATTTAAAAAAAAATTAAGATGTATTTCTCTTTATGAAAAGGAGAGTAAACATATTTTTAAACAAAAAGAATTTCACATTAAGCAGACTAATCAACTGTTTATTTGCTCTTGAACTCATCTTCTCCCTCTGTGTTTTGCTTTCCTCTAAAATGAGGTGCTCATGGTGGAAGATAAAAGATGTGGAAGAAAAATCATAGCACTTTCACATACTTGAGCTCTTGTGGAATTTCCAGAAATGGTTGCTCTACTCTGCGTTGCCAATTTTACCAGAGAGTTGCTAATGAAGATCCGTTTTCACTGGTCAACTTCTTACCTGGAAACAGCATCTCTTTCCTTTGTTTCTCTAGTTTTAGAAGTGTGGCTCTTTCTGTTGTTTTAATCTTTTATTTTCTTCCTCAACCTTGTTGACATTTATATCATTCATAACCTCCACAACTATGATAGAAATATCTTGATTTGATAGAACTACTGTGGCTTCTCCAATCCATACATAGATAAGGAACTGCCAGAAGCTTAAGCAGGATTTAGAAAAAGCTGTGGTTGAAGGGTATCATTACAGAT
Source organism: Elephantulus edwardii (assembly GCF_000299155.1). NCBI lineage: Eukaryota > Metazoa > Chordata > Mammalia > Macroscelidea > Macroscelididae > Elephantulus > Elephantulus edwardii. The sequence goes on along the minus strand of NW_006399792.1, from coordinate 14,919,013 downwards.
GTTAGATAGATTCTGGATGAAAGTAGAGAATACCAGAAGAATATTTATTTGCGCTTTATTGACTTTGCAAAGGCATTTGACTGTGTGGATCATAACAAGTTATGGCTGACATTGATAAGAATGGGAGTTCCACAGCACTTGATTGTGTTCATGTGAAACTTATACCTGGATCGGGAGAAGGCTGTTATGAGAACGGGGAACACTGCAAGGTTTAAAATTAAGAATGGAGTGTGTCAGGGTTGTATTCTCTCTCCATACCTATTCAATCTGTACTCTGTGCAAATTATTAGAGAAGCGGACTCCATGAAGAGGAATGTGGCATCAGGATTGGAGAGAGACTCATCAATAACCTTTGTTATGCAGATGGCACAACCTTGCTTGCTGAAAGTGAGGAGGACACAAAGCACTTTTTGTAGATCAAGAAATGTGACCTTCAATATGAACTGCATCTCAATATCAAGAAAAAAAGATTCTTACCACTGGACAACATCATGATGGATGGAGAAGAGATTGAAACTGTCAACAATATTCTTTACTTGGATCCACAATTAACACCCTTGGTACCAGCAGTCAGGAAATAAAGAAATGTATTGCACTGGGAAAGTCTGTGTTTAGAGACCTCTCCAAATTATTAAGGAGAAAGGATGTCAATTTGAGGACTAAGGTGCTCCTGATTCAGATCATAGTCTTTCTGATCAGTTGCTATGTCCCTGAGAGCTGGACAATGAATAGGGATGACTTGATGAACAGAAGAATTGATGTCCTTGGCCTGTGGTGTTGGAGAAGAGCACTGAACATCCCATGGACTGACAAAAGAACAAACAAACATGTCTTGGAGAGGGTGCAGCCAGAATGCTATTTGGCGGCAAAGATGATGAGGTTTCTCTTCACATACTTCAAGCATGTTGCCAGGAGGGGCTATTCTTTAAATAGGGACATGATGCTTGGAAAGGTGGAGGGTCAGCAAAGGAGAGGATGACCCTAGACCAGGTGGATTGACACAGTGAATGCCACAGTGGGCTATAGTGTGTCAGGAACTGTGAGGATGGCATAAGATAGAATAGAGTTCAGATCCTTTATCCATAGGGTCATTAAGAGTTGTACTCGCCTTGATAGTACCTAACAACTGTGGCTACTATTGTCCTATTGGGTCCTGTTGACACATATAAACTGGTTGTACTGTTTTGAGTCCAAGAAACAAAGAAAATAAGCACACAGATGTGAAATATTAGAAGGAAAAATTATATATTATATCTGATTAAAGATACAAATATAAGCCATTTTAGGCAAATCTGGAGAATTTCCATTACTTATTTCCAAAAAAATAGATAAAAGAACTGAAACTTTCTCTTTTTATTTGAATTTTCAAATTATTTTGACACTAAATTTTATAATATGGGATCCATAGGTTATATTCCAGAATAACTGAAGAACATGAATAGCCTAGAAATGAGAATATTCTTTCAAACTGCTCTGAAGTGGTGTCTGTGCATGGTGTGAGTACAGTACAGGTATTCCTCACTTTTTGAGAGTTGACTCTTTGTCATCTTACTTTCATGAAAGATCTGTATTAGAACCTGTTTTTTCTAAGAATGTAAATCCAGGCAGAATTACGTTGTTGCTATGTGCCATTGAGTCACTTGCTACTCATAGTGACCCTGTGTACAACAGCCCTATACCCTGCTTTATGCTTTATCCTGTGCCAATCTTACTGTTTCCGACATCTATGCCCATTACCCACGTCACTGAATCAGTCTATCTCATCAAGGTCTTTCTTCTGCACTGTCCCTCTCCACTCCCAAGCATAATATTCCTCTCCAAAAATTGATCCCTCCTTGCTACTTATACAAAGTATATTAAATGAAGCTTCAGAATCATTCTCTTCAAGAAGCAGCCTGAAACTACATCATACATACATTATTTCTTCTTTAGATAGGGTTATCATCATTTCTTTACTATATGTTAGTGTTACTTGGTTTTTTATGGTTTTAAAAATTTACCCATATAAATTAATGATAATTGTGTCTTCTCTTTACTCCACTTCAGCTAATTTAAGCTCTTCTTCTAAAAGAGAAACCTTTATCATTTTATAAATGCACCATTTCGGCCAAAGGAAATACATAGATAAATAGATCTGCAGGGTGTTTTACATTTTCTTCTGTGAGGTTCAGTGAGTAAGCAACAGCCTGGAACTCAAAAGGCTTTGAAATATCCTCTGCTCTACCTCTCATGCTCAATGACCTTGAGTAAGTCATCTAAATCAGAGGCAGCTTTAGCTTGGGAGGGAGTAATCTAGTGTCTGGGACAGTAATCCATTCATTTTTCAGATAAGACAGACTAGTGGTATACTTGCTAACTCAACCAACAAAATAATATTTGGATGACCCCATGAAGCCGCCTCCATTGCTTTCTCTATTATTCTAACCACCTGTGTTTAGCTACTTTTATATATTCTGATGTAAGTGAATTTATAATCTATCACCCTTTCCCATAGGCCCTATGAGCCCCTTAGAGAGAACTTCACTTTATAAATTCAAAACAATAATTTGTTTTTTATTTGAATCAAATTCCACATCCATTGGAGACTACTTTGATACTCAAGTTAAAAAACATTAGCCAACATATATATAAGAATTAAGACAAGTGTTTGCTCTATGATGGCTTACATGATGAGAAATTATTTATGTGCCGTCCTTTCTTTAGATTGTAAGTTCTCAGGCAGTAGGAAGCGTGCTTTAACAATCTGTGACCACTGATCCTGCCCTAAAATAATCCAGTACATATGTAATAATTAAACATTAAATTCTACTGAATTCACAAATTGTTCTT
>NW_006399792.1:14905704-14914935 GCF_000299155.1 Elephantulus edwardii | reverse complement strand
GTGTCTCTCTGGAGACTAAGGTGCATCTGATACAGGCCATGGTCTTTGCTGTCACTTGTTATGCATCAGAGAGTTGGACAATGACTGAGGAGGATAGGAGAAGAATTTATGCCTCTGAGCTGTGGTGCTGGAGAAGAGTCTTGAGGGTATCATGGACTGCTAGGAAAACAAACAGATTAAGCCTGGAAAGGGTTAAACTGGGTGGCTCCTTGGAGGCAAGGATTCTGAGGCTTCGTCTAACATACTTTGGACATGTTTTAAGGAGGGACCGGTCCTCAGAGAGGGACATCATGCTTGGGAGGGTGGAGCGACTGTGAAGGAGGGGAAGGCCCTCTATGAGGTGGATTGATTCTGTGACTGGGGTAATCGGGATGGGAGTGTCAGAGGCAATGTGATTGGCACAGGACAGAGCAGAGTTTAGGGCTGTTGTACATAGGGTTGCTATGAGTCGCAAACAACTTGACGGCACATAACAACAACAACAACATATTAAAAAAACCCTTTTATATTGTTTGCAAGTAAAGATGTTAGTGGAGCTATCAAGTAGAGATATAAAGATAGTTTATTAAACTCTGCTAACACTGAAACTGTCAATGACTTCATCTTACTTGGATCTACAATGAATTCATTTTGTACCACCAGTCAGGAGATCAGGATATGTTTTGCCCAGGGAAGATCTGTAGTCAAGAACTTCTCTAAATTATTTCAGAGTAATGCTGTCAGTTTGAGGACCAAGGGGTGCCTGATTCAGGCCATTGTTTTCTCAATCACCTTCTATGAGTCATAAAGCTGGACAATGAATAAGGATAACAGAAGAAGAATTGATACCTTTGAGTTGTGATGCTGGAGAAGAGTACTTAATATCCTGTAGACTGCAAAAAGAACAAGCAGAAAACCTGGAAAGAGTGTGAATAGAAGGCTTCCTGGAGGCAAGGATGATGAAGCTTTGTCTTTCATACTATGGACATGTAGCTAGGTGAGGTTATTCCTTGGAAAGAGACATCATTCTTGGAAAGATTGAGGGTCAACAAAAGAGAGTAAGACCTCTAATGAGAGAGACTGACACTGTGACTTCAACAATTGGTTCTAGTGTCTTAGAAATGATGAAATGAGAATGGCACAGGAAACAGCAGGTTTCAGGATAGCACGACAGAGAAAAGAACTCATCACAAAAGAAGAAACTGAATAGTTCATAATAAGACATCACATAAGAAAAGTCCTGGACCAGATGACATCACAGCTAAATTGTACCAAACATTCAGAGAAGATCTATCACCAATTGTACTTAAAGTATTTGAAATAATAGAAAAAGAAGGAACACTCCCAAAGTCATTCTATGAAACAAACATAATCCAAATACCAAAACCAGGCAAACATATTACCAAGAAAGAAAACTACAAACCAATCTCTTTCATGACTGTTGGTGTTTTTGAAGTGTCATCAAGTTGTAGACAACTCATAGCGACCTTATGAATGAAAAACCTGAACACTTGTATAACTGTCATAGTTTCTCCAAGTTCATAGAGTTTCTGGAGGCAAGCAGTTATGGATATGGATACCACTTCTGTTTTCAAGCTTGTTTTAATCAAGGAGCTCCACCAAACACTATCTACCATGGGTAACCATTATCACATTTGACATCAGTGTCAGTGTTTAACATCACACCAACCATGAGTTACCTCTGTACAGAAAATGGAAAGATCAGTGCTATACCACATAGAAGAATGTTTGACCAAAAACAATTAAAATCAGGTATTCTCCCAACAAACAACTTAGAGACTGAGCCTCATCTTAGTGTCAGATTCCTAGAGGACCTGGGGGAGAGGTTAAATGAGTTGAGAGGGCCTGGTCATGCTGTAGCTATGCTGAGGCAGAGGCAATGCTCAAAGTGACTGCCAACAGGGGCAGGACCTGCTCACTTTCAACTCTGCTTTCTTTTCCAAGACCTAGGCAATGACCTTGGCTGCTTCCACACCCACAGTGTTACCTACCAGGCACAGAGCCTCTAAGCCATCAAAGTCTTTTATTCCTTTCATGTCCTTAGCACCCTCAACAAAATCCTAGCCAATAGAATCCAAAAGCAAATTAAAAAAATAATTCACCATGACCAAGTGGGATTCATTACAAGTATATAAAGATGGTTCAACACAATAAAAAGAATCACTGTAATTCACCATCTTAACAAAGCAAATAACAAGAGTCATATGATCTTAGCAATTGATGGAGAAAAGGCAGTTGATAAAATCCAACATCCTTTCCTGATAGACACTCAGTAAAATCAATATAGAAGGGAATATGCTCAACACAGAGAAAAAGTATATATGCAAAACCAAGAGCCAATATAATTCTCAGTGGAGAAAGACTAAAAGCATTTTCCTTGCAAACAGGGACCAGACAAGGATGGTCATTGTCACCATTTCTATTCAGTATTGCATTGGAAGTGCTTGCCATGACAATATGACAAGAGATTGAAGTGAAAGGCTTCTGGATTGGCAAAGAGATGGTTAAACTATCCTTTTATACAGATTGTAAGAGCGTACACAGAAAACTCCAAGGATTCAACAACAACAACAACAACAAACACCTGTTAGAGCTGGTTGACTAATTTAGTAGAGTGCCAGGTTATAAGATCAACATCCAAAAATCAGTGGGATTCCTCTAAAATAACAAAGAGAACTCAGGGAAGGAAACCAAGAAAGCAATACCATTTACAATAGCCAACAACAAATTGAGATACTCTAGTTAGATTGAATCAATCTAACTAGAGTGACTCTAACTAGAGATACAAAAGACCCGTACAAAGAAAACTATAGAACATTTCTGGGAAAAACAAAAACAAAAACAAAAACCAACAAACCCCAACAAAACCAATAAAGACCTAATAAATGTAAAAATGTCCCTTACTCATGAATAGGAAGACTCAATATTGTGAAAATGACAATCCTACATAAAGCAATCTACACAGTCAATGCAATCCAATACAGATACCAAATTCAGTTTTCTAGGAGATCGAAAGGACAATTGTAATGTTTATCTGGATGGAAAAGAGACCCTGAATAAGCAATGCACTTCTGAAAAAGAAAAATGAAATAAGATTCATAGCATTCCCTGACCTCAAAACCTACTACACAGCAATAATAATAAAAACAGCATGGTACTGGTACAATGACAGGCACATAAACCAATGTAGCAGAATAGAGACCCTAGAAGTAGACCCAGTTATCTATGGGCAACTGATATTCAAAAGAAAATCAAACCTATCAAATAAGGAAATGACAATCTCTTAAAAAAATGGTGCTGCCTAAACTGGACTAAAATCTGCAGACAGCTGAAACAAGATCCACATCTTACACTATATGCAGAAAGCAACCCAAGGTGGATCAAAGACCTGGGAGGAAAGTCCAAAACTATAAAGTTCATCAGAGACAAACTGTGACAATCTATGATATAAAGATACTGCCAAATACAGACAGAAATGCTCAATCGTGAGTGGCTAAAATAGATGAATTCTACAACAACAAAAAAATTAGTAATACCGTTTCAGACAAGGGTCTTATATCAAAAGTTTACAGAAACCTACAGGGCCTCCACACACACACACAAAAAAACCCTGATCATACAATTACAAAATGGGCAAAATACATGGAAAGAATTTTCACAGAGGAAGATGTTTGGATGGCCAACAGATACATAAAGAAATGCTCAAAATCACTGGCAATAAGAGAGGTGCAAATTTAAACCACAATGAGATACCATCTCACTCCAGTATCAGTGGCAAAGTTTAACAGAACAGCAAGTAATAAATGTTGCACAGGATTAGAAGAGATAAGAACTTGTATATATTGTTGATGGGATTGTACAATGGTACAATCACTCTGGAAGGCAGTTTAACATTTCCTCAAAAGCCTGAACATAGAAATTCCTTATGACTCAGCAATTCCATTGCTTGGAATATACCCTGAGAAAATGAGAACTGAGTCGCAAACGGAGACTTGTACACCAATGTTCATAGTAATGTTATTCACCATTGCAAAAACATGTAAACAGCCCAAATGCCCAACCATGGATTGAGAAATTATGGTAAATGTACATGATGAAATACTATACAGCATGCAGGAGCAATAATTTTGTACAACTTGAGAGGGACTGGAGAGCATTATGCTAAGTGAACTAACTCAGTTCCGTAAGGACAAAGATACTGTGTAAGACTGTCATTATAAAACAATTATGAGGATCCAAGGGGCCTGAGGTTGTTGAAGGACAGAGCTGAAGATGGGGGTGTGCAGGCGATAATTATAGGGTTGCCCAGTCTGATGTGTGGAGGGAGCTGAGGGTGAAGAAATTGGGAAAGATCCAGTGTGAAAAACAATTTATACGAGCTTTGTTAATAAACCAGTATAAAATTTTAAAAAAGAGAAAAAATTAAAACCAATCCAGGAAGGGCATACAACAGGGATGCATCCTTTTTCCATACTTTTTTAATCTATATGCAGAATAGATTACTCAGGAGACTGGGCTTTATGAGTGGGAATGTGACATCAGGATGAGATATTGTTGTTATTGTTATGTGCTATCGAGTCTCCTGCAAATTTTAGTGACCCTATGTACAACAGCCCTAAACTCTGTCCTATCCTGTGCCAATCTCACCATCTCCGGCACACCTACACCCATTACCCCAGTCACTGAATCAATCCATCTCATCAAGGGTCTTCCTCTCCTGCACTGTCCCACCACCCTCCCAAGCATGATGTCCCTCTCCACATACTGGTCCCTCCTTGCAACATGTCCAAAGTATGTCAGACAAAGCTTCAAAATCCTTGCCTCCAAGAAGCAGCCCGACTTCACCCTCTCCAGAACAAACCTGTTTGTTTTCCTAGAAGTCCATGGTATAAGTCCATGATATATTCAATACTCTTCTCCAGCAGCACAGTTCAAAGGCATCAATTCTCCTATCATCCCTAGTCATTGTCCAGCTCGCTGATGCATAGCAGGTGATTGCAAAGATCATGGAATGTATCAGGCACACCTTACTCTCCAGACCGACATCTTTGCACTTCAGCACTTTAGAGCGGTCTCTAACCACAGACTTTCCCATCGCAATACGTCTTTTAATTTCCTGGCTGCTGGTGCCAAGTGTGTTGACTGTGGATCCAAGCAAGCCAAAACTGTGAACAATCTCAATCTCTTCACCATCCATTATGATGCTGCCAGTCGGCTCAGTGGTGAGAATCATTGTTTTCTTGATATTGACCCTCAATCCATACTGAAGAGTTCAGTCCCTAACCTTCAAGAGCAAGTGCTTCAGGTCCTCTTCAGTTTCAGCAAGGTTGTGTCATCTGCATAAAGCAGATTGTTGATGATTCTTCCTCCAATCCCATTGCCACATTTCTCCTCATAGAGCCCAACATTCTGGATAACCTGTTCTGCATAAATATTGAAAAGGTATGGAGACAGGATACAGCCCTGGCATACACCCTTCCCAATTTTGAACCATGAAGTGATTCCTTGCTCTGTTCTGAAGACTGCCTCCTGGTCCAAGGTTTCACATTAGCACAATCAAGTGTTCTGGGATTCCAATTCTTCTCAGAGTTAGCCACAGTTTGTTATGATCCACACAGTCAAATGCCTTTGCATAATCAATGAAACAAAGATAGAAATCTTCTGGTACTCCTTGCTTTCAGCCAAGATCCATCTAATATTAGCTACACTATCCCTAATACCACATCCCTGTCTAAATCCAGCCTGCAATTCTGGTAGTTCTCTGTTGATGTGCTTGTTCAAGTCGCTTTTGGATAATCTTCAGCAAAATCTTGCTTGCATGTGATATTAATGTTATTGTTCAATAATTTTCACATTCTGTGGGATCACCTTTCTTTGGAATGGAAACAAATATAGATCTCTTCCAGTAAGTTGGCCAAATGGTTGTTTTCAGACTTCTTGGCACAACTTGGTGAGCACATCTAGAGCAGCATCTGTTAGCTAAAATATGTCAATTGGTATACCATAATTTCCTGGGGCCTTGTTCTTAGCCAATTCTTTCAAAGCAGTCTGAACTTCATCACCATAGGCTCTTGCTTATGTGTTGTTTCATTAAATTCTTCTGTGTCTGCCAATTTTTTTTGGTACAATGATTCTGTATACTCTTTCCATCCTCTTTTAATACTTCCAAGATCACTCAATATTCTGCCCAAAGCATCCTCAGTACTGAAACTTGAGGCTTGAATTTCCTCTTCAGTTCTTTGGGCTTAAGAAATGCTAAGTGAGTTTGGCCTCTTTGATTTTCTGACTCCAGCTCTTGGCACATTTCGTTAAAACACTTTATGTTGTCTTGTGGCATAGCCTTTTGAAATCTCCTGTTCAGCTCCTTAATGTCTTGATTTCTTCCTTCTGCTTTGACTTCTCTGCATTCCAGTGCAATATTCAGAGTCTCTTTTGACATCCATTTTGGTCTTTTCTTCCTCCTCCATCTTTGCAATGACCTTTTGCACTCTTCCTGGATGATATTCTTGATATCTTCCCATAACTCATCTGGTCTTCTCTCATTAGTGTTCAAAGCCTCAAACCTGTTCCTGAGATGGTTCTGAAATTCAGGTGGAATAGACTCAAAGTCATATTTTGATTCCTGTGGGCTTGATTTCCTTAGCTTCAGCTTAGACTTGCATATGAGTAGTTGGTGATCTGTTCCACAATCAGCACCAGGCCTCGTTTTCACAGCTGATATTGAGCTTTTCCAGCGGTTCTTTCCAGAGATGATGTAATGTATCTGATTACTATGCATACCATCAGATGAAATCCATATGTACAGCCTGTGTTTATGTTTCTTGTAAAATGTATTTGCAATGAATAAATTGTTGATAGTGAGGTTGTTTTTGTTATGTGCCATCTAGTCATAGTGACCCTATGTATAAGAGCTTTAAATGCCGTTCTATCCTGTGCCAACCTAGCTATCTCAAATCTACTCATTCCCACCACTCTAGTCACAGAATCGATCCATCTCATCGAAGGTCTTGCTCTCCTTCACCACCCCTCCACTCTGCCAAACATGATGTCCCTCTCCAAGGACCAGTCCCTCCTTGCAACATGCCCAAAGTATGTCAGATGAAACTTTAGAATCCTTGACTCCAGGGAGCATTCTGGCTTCATCTTCCCCAGGACAAACTTGTTTGTTCTATATCCAATACTCTTCTCCAGCCCCACAGCTCAAAGGCATTAATTCTCCTTCTATCATGCCTATTCACTGTCCAACTCTCTGATGTATAACATGTAATTGAAAAGACTATAGCCCGGATCAGGCACACCTTAGTCTCCAGCCTGATATCGTTGCTCTTCAGTACTCTTGAGAGGTCCCTCACAGCTGACTTTCCCAGGGAAATTTGTCCCCTGATTTCCTGGCTGCTGTTACTAAGAGTGTTGACTGTAGAGCCAAGTAAACTAGAACTGTTAACTATCTCAATCTCTTCCCCATCCATACTGATGCTGCCAATTGGCCCAGTGGTGAGAATCTTTGTTTTCTTGATTTTAAGCTTCAATCCATATAGGACAATGCAGTTATTGACCTTCTTCAGCAAGAGCTTCAGGTCCTCCTCAGTTTCAGCAAGCAGGGTGGTGTCATCTGCATAACGCAGGTTGTTGATGACTCTTCCACAAATCCTGATGCCACCCACATTCCTCCTCGTACAGCCCAGCATCTCAGATGATCTGTTCTGCATACAGATTGAAAAGGTATGGAGACAGAATACATCCCTGACGGACCCTCTTCTTTATTTTGAACCATGTAGTGTCTCCCTGCTCTGTTCTGACGACTGCCTTGTGGTCCAAGTATAGGTTTCACATTAGCACAATCAAATGTTCTGGGATTCCCATTCTTCTCAGAGTCAGTCATAGCTTGTTGTGATCCACACAGTCAAAAGCCTTTGCATACTCAATGAAGCACAAATAGACATTCTTCTGATATTCTTTGCTTTCTGCCAAGATCCATATCTAACATTATCTATAATATTGCTAGTACCTCGACCTCTTCTAAATCCAGCCTGAGGTAGACTCATCAAAAACCTAAGTCATGTATATGAGTCATTATTGCTTGCTGATACTGAGGAGGATCTGAAGTGCTTGCTGCAGAAGGTCAAGGATTGTAGTCTTAAAAGTGGATTGAAGCTCAACATCAAGAACACTTGACTATAGCCCGGATCAGGTGCACCTTAGTCTCCAGCCTGACATTGTTGCTCTTCAGTACTCTTGAGAGGTCCCTCACAGCTGACTTTCCCAGGGCAATTTGTCCCCTGATTTCCTGGCTGCTGTTCCTAACAGTGTTGACTGTAGAGCCAAGTAAACTAGAACTGTTAACTATCTCAATCTCTTCCCCATACATACTGATGCTGCCAATTGGCCCAGTGGTATATTGAAGTGGTATATTGAAGCTCAACATCAAGATTCTCACTTCTAGGCCAACTGTTAGCACCAATGGATGGAGAAGAGATTGAGATTGTTAACAATTACAGCTTGCTCAGCTCCACAAGCAACACTCTTTGCACCCACCAGTGATCTGGAAATCAAAAGACAAATTGCATTAGGTAAAGCTGCTGGCAGGGACCTTTCCAGAGTATGGAGAAGCAACGATGCCAGTCTAGAGAATAAGGTACTCCTGATTCAGACCTTTGTCTTTACAATTACTTGTTTCACATCAGAGAACTGGTCAATGACTGAGGATGACAAAATGTAACTGATGATTTTATTGTGGTGCTAGAGAAGATACTTGAACATATCATGGATTGCCAAGTAAACAAATCTGTTTGGGATAGGTTGAAACTAAGTTTGTCCTTAGAGGCTAGGATTTTGAAGGTTCCTCCCATATATTTTGGGCATGTGGCCAGGAAGGACCAATCCTTGGAGAAGGATAGTGTGCTTGGAAGGGTGGAGGGATAGCATAGGAGAGGAAGACCCCAGATGAAATGGACTGATACAGTTACTAGAGCAATGTGAGTAGGTGTGTTGAAATTAGTGAGACTAGCTCAGGACAAGGCAGGCTTTAGAACTGTTATACATAGTGTTGTTATGAATTGCAGATCAATCGACTGCATAACACAATAATACAATATATATATAGATATATAGATTAGATAGATATAGATATAGATATAGATGATATAGATAGATATAGATATATAGATATAGATATAGATATAGATATAGATATAGATATAGATATAGATATAGATATAGATATAGATATAG
>NW_006399792.1:14893893-14905604 GCF_000299155.1 Elephantulus edwardii | reverse complement strand
ATAGATATAGATATAGATATAGATATAGATATATAGATATAGATAATATCTCCAAATAGCTATATATCTCTTCCTAAACAATATGCCTCTGGAAACTCTATGAGCTTACATAAATAATAATAGTTATAGAAAGACTTCAGACCTTTTGTTTATAAAGTTGCTATGAGCCATGCTTGACTTGATGGCAATCATAAATAACAGTGCATACAACTATCCTCTTTCTTTAGTGTTCACAGAGTTTTCAAAGGCCTATTATTTAGAAAGTAGGTGGTGCATCCTGCTTCCTAGTTGATCAGAGACCTCTACCAAAGCTTGTCCACCATGGATAATCCTATTTTGTATCTAACACACCAGTGAAACAGATTTCAGTATCACAACAATCCCCAGTTAACATTGTACTGTTAACTGACCTCTTAGAATAATATTCTCCCCAAATACAGTTAAAACCAACTGACTTTTAAATATGAAGTCCTGCCCACCAGGTTCTGATTGCTTAAACAAGAGTCTTCCAGCCCACAGTTGATTGTTAATGAAATCAGAAACAGGCAATCAGCTTACACTTGATTGTTAACAAAATAAAAAATGCCCAAATTGTTTACATCCAGCTTTAAAGTAAATCAAAGTTATTTACTCTACAGAATTCAACTGCTGCAAGCTGGAGACTCTATTGGTAATAGTCAGGATATAAGGCGACATACTGCATCGGGAAAAATCTGCAGGGTTGCTATGAGTTCTCATAGCATTTAACAGCAACAATAACTGAAACACATCTGAATGAGAAAATTTTATCAACTATAAGGGCCTGCGGCCCTTGGGTCAAAAAAAAGAAAAACTATCTATATACCAGTTCTACAGGACACATCACCCTTGCTTTGGAAACATTACCACTAAACTTAAGAGACACTGGTCACAGCATAAGGAATTGTCAGCAGCTGACATGTTTGGAATCACAGAAGCCACGAAAGCTTCAGATACAAGCTATCAGATCAAGGGTTGGACAATGGGAAATAAATGTTGAAAGGAGTGGGTAGAAGTGGAGGGTTATTCTGGTGGAAGGTGGAGCTGGGAAATAAGTGGGTCAAGACGCTGGGCCAAGGGCAGGGACAACACTGTAACTAATGGTTAATTCCACAATAAGGGATATATATCTTTCACTTTTCTGTAAAATGCTTGTCTGTCAGATACTTCTCTAAATCTGAACATTCAGATTAAGACAGACTAGGAAGAAGGATTGGCCATCCACTTCCAAGACTGCAGGCCTCTGAAAACCCTATGTACAACAGAACACATGTAGACTAACAGAAAGAGGAACTGAGGTAGAGCATTCAAGTATGGAAATATAAAGGAAGAGGAACACTTGTAAGCAGACACTAGTGATTGGAACATGGAATGTGAGAACCATGAATGTAGGAAAATTAGATACTGTCAAGAAAGAAACGGAATGCATAAATATTGACACACTAGGCATTGGTGAGATGAGATGGACCAGCATGGGGCATTTTGAGTCAGATGATTATATGATACATTACTCCGGAGATGAAAAGGTGAGAAAAAATGGGGTTCGTCTTGAAGCACAATACTGTGAATGACAGAAAAATATTCATATGCCATTTAAAGATTGAGACAGACTAGGAAGAAGGATTGGCCATCCACTTCCAAAAAGACAGGCCTTCGAAAACCCTATGTACAGTAGAACACACTTAGACTATCGCTTGGACTAGCAGACATGGAAATTGAGGCTGAGATAGATTCTGTGACTGGAGCGGTGGGAATAAATATGTTTGAGATGGCAAGGTTGGCATAGGATAGAATAGCATTTAGAGCTTTTGTACATAGGGTCGTTATGAGTCGCAAGCGACTTGATGGCACATAACAACAACAACAACAACATACATACAAGGAAGTATAGTGAATTATATATCTGACTACCAACAACCAGAGCCAAAGAAGAGGAAATAGATCATTTCTACCAACTTTTACTGTTGGAGATCGATTAAACATGCAATCGAGATGCATTGATAATAATGGGTGAGTGGAATGCAAAAGTTGGGAACAAACAAGAAAAATCAGTAGTTGGAAAACATGGACTTGATGACAGAAACGAAGCTGGAGATATAACGATTGAATTTTGCACAATCAATGACTTATTCATTGCCAATATGTTTTATAAGAAACATAAACACAGGTTATACACATAGATTTCACCGGAAGGTATGTATAGGAATCAGATTGATTACATCTGTGGAAAGAACCACTGGAGAAGCTCAATATAAGCTGTGAAAACTAGACCAGGAGCTGATTGTGGAACATACCACCAACTACTCATATGCAAGTTCAAGCTGAAACTGAGGAAAATGAAACCGAATCCACAGGAACCAAAATATGACTTTGAGTCTACCCCACCTGAATTTCAGAACCATCTCAGGAACAGGTTTGAGGACTTGAACACTAATGAGCGAAGACCAAATGAGTTGTGGGTGGATGTCAAAGGTATCATCCAGGAAGAGTGCAAACAGCCATTACAAAGAGAGAGGGGAAAGAAAAGACCAAAATGGATGTCAGAAGAAACTTCGAATATTGCACTGGAGTGCAGAGAAGCCAAAACAGAAGGAAGAATTCAAGATACTAAAGAGCCGAATAGAAGATTCCAAAAGGCAGCAAGGGATGACAAAGCAAAATATTACAATGAAACATGCAAGGAGCTGGAGTCAGAAAATCAAAAGGGCTGAACTCATTCAGCATTTCTTAAGCTCAAGGAACTGAAGAACAAATTCAGACCTCAAGTTGCTATAATCAAGGATACTTTAGGCAGAATATTAAATGATCCAGGAAGTATTAAAAGGAAATGGAAAGAATATACTGAGTCACTGTATCAAAAGGAACTGGCAGACACATAAGAAATTTCATGAAATATCATATGAACAAGAGCCTATGGTGATGAAGGAAGAAGTTCAAGCTACTTTGAAGGAAATAGCAAAAAATAAGCCCCAGGAATAGAGGGTATACCAATTGACATATTTCATGTACCAGATGCTGCCCTGGATGTGCTCACTGAGTTGTGCCAGGAAATCTGAACAGCAACCCCTTGGCCAACTGACTGGAAGAGATCTATATTTGTTCCCATTCCTAAGAAGGATGACCCAACAGAGTGTGGAAACTATAGAACAATTGATTTCACATGCAAGCAAGATTCTACTGAAGATTATCCAAAAACGACTTGAACAACACATCAGCAGAGAACTGCCAGAAGTCCAGGCTGGATTTAGAAGGGATCGTGGTACTAGGGATATTGTAGCTAATGGTGGATGAAAGCAGGAATACCAGAAGAATGTCTATCTGTGTTTCATCGATTATGCAAAGGCATTTGACTGTGTGGATCATAACAAACTCTGGTTGACTCTGAGAAGAATGGGAATCCCAGATCACTTGATCGCGCTAATGTGAAACGTATACTTGGACCAAAAGGCAGTTGTCAGAACAGAGCAAGGAAACACTGCATGGTTCAAAATAAATTGAACTTCTTATATTAAATTAATTTGAGAAATGAGCAGTATTTTATTTACCCAGGGGTTTGCCAAATTACTTAGAACTTATTCTTGAGAATATTTCTCACTAGTCAGCTTAAAATTCTGGTTATTTTAAATTTAAATAAGAGAATATTTTGATCTAACCCATATACACATGCTTCCTGTTTTTGTATAGTGCAGTGTCAGAACCGACCCATAGGTGATCATCCTACAGTAGAATTAATTCATTAACTCTATTAATTAATTAATAAGTAATTAATTGAATGTGAAGAGATTGCTCATCTCTCTCCTGCAAAACAGCTGTTGGATTAAAACCTGTTTGCCTTGGGGATATGGATGGAGAGAAAAAAGAAAAGAAATATATACACATATATATATACATATATGTATGTGTGTGTGTATATATATATATATATATATATATATATATATATATGTAATTAGAAATTCATCCAATTGTTTAAAGATGAACAAAATAGCAGAAGTAAATAACTACTCCAATTAATAACTAAAAGCTTTTGACCTATAAATCATAACAATGTATTTAATAAAAATTGAGAATTCCATCACAAGATAAATCTTAAAAACAATTTATAAAATTGTGTTATCGATTGTAAATTTTTAAGTAAGTTCAGTAAGATTCAATTCAATAAGATCTTTACCTTTTTTCTTTTAAGAGTCATTCTTTTTATACAGAAAAGTGTCAGAAATAAAATTACTAAAAGAGCAATTTGAGTCAAACAGAGTAACTGCAATTTGTCTGAAACAGCTAATAATTGTGCATATTTGGGCCTTTTGGTGGCATAGGGTTATTTAAAAAACTATACTGTTTCGTTAAGAGCCTATGCTGTGAGGTTGACAGTGAAACACGTTCTCTGTCCCTCTGGCTATAGCTTCCTAAGTATTCTAATAACTCAAGTAAACTGCCGGGACAAACAACGCAGCTATCAATGTGTCTGGAGATTCTGCATCTGCCTTCCTTAATCAACTTCCTTTCCTGAATATGAATTGCAATAATGAGTCAATTAACGTCCTCAAATGCCAATGAGATGCAAAAGAGATTGGTAGTGGTGATGGTGGCAGTGTGTTTCGGGAGCTGTTCCAATGTCTGGATTTTAACGAGAATCACACACTGAGCTCACAACTGATTATTTATCTCGTGCAATCGTGACTGGCTGGCACTTCCCCCTGCAGTCTTCCCCAGGGCTTCCCCTGGAAAGTAGGAAAGACATATCTGACCTCATTATCAAGAAAGTCTATATGGTCTGAGCTATCACTACCAAAGATTTACTTCTAGACTTCTTTCTCAGATAGAAACACATGTTTTAGATAACCTTCCCTACACTGATATTTTACAGATAATTTGACCCTTTTGGATTGTTGTGGCCTACTGGTAAGAAGAAGCATGACTGCAATACTGAAGGCAAGTGGTTCAAACCCACCAGCTGCTCCATGGGGGAAAGATTTGCAATTTCCTTTTGTGTGATTTGCTGCTTCTGAAAACCTGCTGGAGGGTCAGCTATGGATCAGTTCCAACTTGATGGTACAAAACACGTCAACAAGAATAAGCTAGTATTTCACATATAGGTGAATAGTTTCACTTTAATAATGTGCTTTTAAATCATTTTAGTGGCTTAGTGGGTAAAGAGTTTCATAGCCAACTCAAAGGTGGGTGTTTTTTAAATTCACTAAATGTTCCTAGAGGGAAACATAGACAATTTCTTTCCAGGCCATTTACCATTTATAGTTTTTGAAAACCTGCTAGAAGGTCAGCAATGAGTTGATCTGACTTGACAATGATAAGATGCATTTTATGACTATTTTTTGTCTTATCTTTGCCAGGTGATGATTTAGAGGTTCCTTGATAGTTATTTACTTCTTCCCAAGGTTGATTTCTAGTGCCAATGCACCTCTTACATAACAACCACTAGAGATTTGATGTCATAGTTCACATAAGCTAGCTAATTGTTGGTGATTTTCGTTGAAGCGATCCTATGAACAAAAGGCCTGCAGCCTTTCCATAACTATTGACATTTATCAAAGTTAGTGGATGCCACTCCTTCTTCCCAAAACTAACTAAATAGGCTCCCAAATAGCAATTCAAGACTTACAACAAACTTAGGTCTACTGACCTACTTCCAAAAACACCAGCCTCTAAAAAGTCCATTTAAAAAATCAATTTATTCCTTAGTACATGGTGTCACAATAAATTGAGGGTCATCTTGACTGCAAGTAAGGACATCTGTCAGATGCTTTGGATATATTACTATAAATCAAAATACTTTTTAAGATAATATTTTTAAAATATTACCCCTATTTTACAGATAGTAAAACTGAGACTTAAAGAGAAATGAATAGTGGTGACCAACTTCGAAGTTAAGTCTATTTATTTTCATGTCTATGTTCTGAGTATCATATAACAAAGCTCACAGCTCTGGGAGATTAAATATTCCTCTTAACTATTTATAGAAAATTTAAGAGAATATTTCTTAAACTCTGAATTTCAAAACATTATCTCCATCTTTTAAGTTTATTAAAAATTCTTCAGGCTTAATGAATATTAAATGCTTTGCTGCAATTTACCTCTTCAATTTTTCAGTTTCCTCGCTTTAAAAGCCTGGACAGCTGGCTGACCACTTGGCAAACACAAGACCCCCAAAGTAAAATGATAACTCTGGCCGCATGGCCACTTTTCCCTGACAGATTGGAACCCCTCACTGGCCATATTTTAATGTAAAAACTGAACCACTGAAATTCAGTCATATGCTTTCTTCCCAGGGAGTCGAGAAGTGTCTTTCTGAGGAGCACGTAGGCATCCATAATAAAATCTGCCATGCCACAGTGACCAATTTAGAGCTTGTTCTTCTGAAAATTCCCCTCTCTTAATTGTAGCACAAAGCACAGCAGACAGAGAGAGCTAGCTTCGTGAATTTTCATGAAATGAAGTTATTCCCAAGTTAAGTGGAGTGGAAAAATAAGCTATAAAAATATTTAGTGATTTTATTTCTGTAATACATTAATGCCATTTTGTCAATTCTTTGTCTAGATCTGTGTTTTGAGGTATTTTCATGTACTGTTCATACCCGAAGTTTACATCTAATAAAATAATATACACACATTGGGGGAAGGCATCACAGGTGTGTGTCAGTCATTATCCTTATTACTTTTACATATTTGTTTATGAAGGATGGTAAAAATAATATAACTTTTTGTTTAGTAAGCCTATTCTTTCTCATAGGAACTCTGCTAGCACAATGGTCTGGTTTTTAAGCCCATGAGCCACTCTTTGGGGAGCAAGATGTGGAACAGTTTCCATAAAGAACTATCCCGTGGGCAGTTCTGCTGTGTTCTACAGGGTCTCTTTGAGTTGAAATCAATTCAATGGCAATAGGTATTTTCCCCCCTCTCAAACATAGACCAAAGTGTAACCTAGCCCCCTTTTCTTGTTAAACATATGTTGTTTTTGTTTTTAGGTGCTGTCCAGTGGAGTATGACTGATAGCGACCCTATAACAAAAGATCCGAACCTTGTTCTATCCTGTGCCATCCTCACACCCCCTGATACAAAAGCAGTTACCATATCATTCCACCTGGCTGAGAGTCTTCTTCTCCTTTGCCGGCCCTCCACCCTTCCCAATATCATGTCCTTCTCCAAGGAGTAGCACCTCCTAGCAACATGCCCAAAGTATGGGAGGCGAAGACTCATCATTCATGCCTCTGAAGAGCACTGTAGCTGCATCTTCTCCAAGAGTATTGCTAAACGTATAGGGATGTATTAATTAATGTAAAATGATTATTAACTCCTCTTCCCTGTGACAGTGAAAGGCTGAAAGACACATTTTTATTTTTTCAAATGTCTGAATCATATGATGTTGACTGCCTTGACTGTGAAAAGTCTAATAAGATTTTAGTCTAAATTCTGTAAAACAAAATTGTGCAAGAACAATGGTTTAGCATTATCACTTTAATTGTGGAAGCCCTTTTCAAAAAATCCCCAAACAAGATTATGTACAAGTAATTTTATCTGGAAAAGTGAAAGGAAAAAATATCCTTGTATCTTTGGAATTTAGTATAAAGCAAAGTAGTTTAGATATTGTCAACTTACAGAATGATGCCAAAGAGAAAAAGGAATCCACAAGGAAATCTACCAATAATGCTGAAAATAAATGACACTGTCACTTGTTTGAGTGACTTTTAGATTCTTGTTTTAAATTACAGAGCACAAGTTAAATAAGCCTAAAGAAGAGCCTCTTCTGTTTGAGTAATATACTTGGAGGTGACATCTAAATAAACTGTTTACACACATTGCTGAATAATCTATACACTCAAATAATTAAAAGCAACAATCCCAGTTTACTCATGAAAAGTTCTTGCAGAGTCCCCTTCAGGGTAGTTACAGATGTTCCTCTGCTTCCAACCTAAATGAGCTTCAATAAAATGCATTTTATAGCCCTCTTTGGTACATTTAGATTCCTAATGAATGTTAAAAAAAATAAAATCCCTTCTCTTCAACCTCATTTAAACAAATCAGAAGCTTAGTTTTTTACCTTTTCCAGATACAATCTAACACCGCCATCTAAGAAGTACATTTTATAAACTTTGATGTTCAAAGTAGTTCCCTGCAGTCCTTGAACTAGGCCCTATTGAATATAAATTGAATCTAGGCTCTTCTTTTATGAAACCACATAAATTGGCTCTAAGAGAACCCAGAGGGTTGGGCTGGGTGGAAAAGGTGGGAGGAGGTGCCTGGCATAATGAAATTTAACTACTTTGTGATTTCTAACCTAACATCTCTGGGAGGATTTTTCCAAATCAGTTTTTTGAAATCTCTTATGTTCAATTGTAAACACAAGTAAGAAGAGATGATCCCTAAACTGTGCAAGAGATTCACATAGTCTCACTGGAATAATGGTCAGTGTTAAGCTTGAACCAAGTTGCAGTCATTAACTAACACAATCATCTCCTCTGTGTGCTCAAAAAAGTTCAATATGGGACCTTTTGATAATATATTCAGTAGAATCTCACATTCTGCAAACTGGCTTTTTCCCAAATTCTGCCATCTGATCTGTTTTTTGCTGGTGCCTTTCATTCTCTTATAAGGCAGGTTGTCAGAATTGAAGAGACAAGTAGTCACCTCATGGTCAAAAAGACACTTGTATTATGATATGTTAATCCCATGACTGTTGAGACCTTTTAACTGACCTGAAGAATAATCAGTCAACATTTTATAAGTATACACACAAATAAAATTTATGCACATATAATCTGATAATCATCAGAGTAAAACAAGTATCCAAGAGAGAATTTTGCAAAAATCCATTCTTTCTAAAGTTTATTTTTCATAGTACAATGTGTTCCAAGGTGTAACACTTTTGCATAATCAATCAGTGAGGCAATTGCAGAAGAAGATATCTCACATCTTCAAATTGGTAATGTGTGGACATTGTTCATAAAAATATAATCATTAAGAATTGCATGCCTATAATTTTTTTAAAGTTGAAGTAAACACTGTAACAAAAACGCTAAGATCAGTGGAAAAACCAAAGACGTCTTCATAAGGGCTAAGATACATTTGACATAAGCGATGGTGCTTTCAATTGCTTCATGGTCATTTTAATTTCAGTATGTGAAAGCTAGGCAATGTCTAAGGAAGACCAAAGAAGAATTTGTGCTTTTTAGTGATTATGTTGTAAATAATATTAATACACCATGGAATTCTGGAACAAATATATTTGTCTTGGGTGATATACAGCCAGAATATGATATTTCTTGCAAGTGAGGATGGAGAGATTTAATCTTCTGTACTTTGGACATGTTTTTAGGAGGGGCTAGCCCCTGGAGAACATCATGCTTGATAGAGTAGAGGGTCAGTGGACAGAACTGACTTGATGTTACCTGACAAAACAATTAAAATGTTGCTCTAATTGCTTGCCAATTAAGTGCCAGATAATGACTTTTTGACTGTGCAGTCTTTCATCACTGGTTCAAGTTTCTTAATGATACAACAGGAATAAAGACAAGATTTTGATAGAAGCAAAATTCTTCTTTGCAATATTATTCACTGTTTTTTTCAGATACTGCTTTTATGAGAAAGCCAATAGATAATTACATACTCCCTAATTATTTAATCTTAATCAATATATAAATCATCTTGACATTTTTCTAAATTTTAGACTTGCCATCTCCCTTGTAAGCTACTATGATTTGCCCCTGACATATGAGGTATATAATTGAGGTATATAATTGTCTCTGATACATGAGGTATATATAATTGAGGTACAAGTCTTGTTTATAGAATCAATCAGAATTGCATGCTCATACTTTTTTTAAATAAACCTTGGATGATTGTAACAGTGTAACAAAAGTGTTAGAATGAGTGGAAAAATCAAAGATGTCATTTTGAGGACCAAGATGAATCATCTATCGTATTTTCAATGACCTTATATACATGTGAAAGCTGTACAATGAATAAGAAGATCAAAGAGAATTGATGCTTTTGAATAATGGTATTGGTACTACTACTAATAAATAATAATAATACACCATGGAATACCAGAATGAACAAATCTGTCTTGGGAGAAATATAACCAGAATAGACTGTTTCTTGCAAACATCAAAAGAAGATAAAGGGGATACATAGAATCATTTTTCCTTGGATAGGGACATCATGCTTGGAATCATGGAGGGACATCAAAAGAAAGGAAGACCTTCAATCAGGCTAACTTACAGAGTAACTTCAATAATGGCCTCAAGTGTATCAGAGATTGTGAGGATGGCACAGGATAGGACAGGGTTTTCATATTTGTTGTTATACTTGACTCGACAGCCTCCAGCCATTTACGCTGTGTTGGTTCCATGCACGCGTGGTGCAACTTTTAATGATTTATTGCTTTGTTATTTTTCCTACCATCTTAGTTTGCTAGTACTATAGAAACAGAAACAAAACAAACGGATGCCTTTAAAGAAAATACTTATTTCTCACAGTTCAGGAGTTTTAAGTTCCCAATTTAAGATGTGACTCTTGGCAAAGGCACTTACTTACTTCATAAGCTTTTAGGAAAGATCCTTTTCTCTGTCTGCATCTACACTTCCATGGTTTCCAAATTCCTTGGGAGGCTCCACCTGGAATCTCTCTTCCCTAATTTGTACTTGCTTCTGTGTGTAATAAGCCTTTTGTTTTAAATAACATTTTTTACTTTAATTGTGATTTCAACATTACTGAAAAGTTAGATTTTTCATTCATTTATTGTTGCAAGTTTATACTCTCTCTCCTTTCCCCCTCCCCAGTTCATGTTTTCTTTAAAAAATATTTAATTTTTTTTAAAAAAAATATTGAAACATTGTTGCACAATGACCTCTTCCCCACCCCCACTCACTCCTCCAGTCCTGTTTGCAATGTATCTCTTATTCTGGGCTGTTGCCCTGCATTTAATGCCTAGTCATATATTTCTTTCAAACAGTTCTTTCCTTTATCTGTTCCAGTGCAATGTCCATTATCTATTCACTCTTATTCTAATAAGCCTTTTTAAAGTCTGATGGCCCTTAGATTTGAGTTATACTCTGAATCAGTATCTTCTTCTTTAAAAAGTAAATTGAGATTAGTATCTCAACAGATATTTTGGAGGAGGCACAAATCAATCCATAGTACTCACTTCATTTCCATAAGAGAACTAACTCACAGTGTTCTATAACACTAGGTACTTTGTCATATTAGTATATCACAGCATCTGTAAGTTTACATCAATTATTTGATGTAGCTATTATTAACTATGATTTGTCTATATAAATCTCAATCTAGAAGAACCACTGCACATTTTTAAGTTTTAAACTCTTACATGTAATGACTTATTTTCATTTGTAATTCCAATACATTAAGAATTTAGCTTTTATTTGTAAGGTGAATTTGTGTTTTTATGACAGAATAATGTCCCTTAAGGTTATTATTGTTAGTCTGGATTGTTGTTGTTGTTAAGTGCTGTCCAGCCGCAGGCAACTCATAGCGACCCTATGAAGGAGAGTCCTCCAACTTGGGTGCCTTTCATCCTCTCTCCAGGTTCATAGTCTGGATTAGTTGGGTGAGAGGAAAACAAACGGATTTGTCTTGGAGAGGATTAAACCAAGCTACTCCTTGGAGGCAAGGATTCTGGGGCTTCGTCTGACATACTTTGGACATGTTGCCAGGAGG
>NW_006399792.1:14889562-14893793 GCF_000299155.1 Elephantulus edwardii | reverse complement strand
AATCGGGATGGGTGTGTCAGAGGTAGTGCTGTTGGCGCAGGATAGAGCAGGGTTTAGGGCTGTTGTGCATAGGGTCGCTATGAGTCGGAAACGACTCGACGGCACATAACAACAACAACAACAAATTCCTTATTAATGATTCCATTATTGGCTTTGAGTAATTATACTTATGTTACCAGAAAAATTAAAATATTTTCTCTTTTAGTATTTACATTTTAGAAATGAGTCACAATTCTGGTAAGAACTACAAAAACATAGCCATAATAATAGAACTTTGCCATGATTGTGAAGGTTAATATATGCTACATAACACATTATTCAATTTGAGGAAACTGGATAGTTCATGAAAGCTCTGCAATTTGTAGACCCTTGAAAAAGGGGTCATTTTTAATTTTTAATTATATTTTAATATCTATATTAATATTCTGTTGACTATGAATGGTGGTTTACCTTATAACTGTTGCTACCTCTTACTATACATACACATAAATTTATGAGAAAATGTCAGAAACCATTATCTCTACTTCTCAAAAAAATCATATTATACACTTTTAAATAATAGTAAAAAATCAGATGATGTATTTAGTGAAAAATGTTTTTAAAATTTATTCACATTAATACAGATCCTAAATGGAAAAGCAGGAATCTAGATTTAAATTTTCCTAGTTTAAATGACATTATTTTAACCACTCAGATGCTACAATACCTATTTTACGAGTATTTTTGATAGTCTAAAGGATACGTGATAGCTCAATTGGTTAAGTAGTAGCTATTAAATCCAAAATTCGGTGATTAGAATCCATAAACTAACCCACAGAAGAAAGATAGGTAACCTGCTCACCTAAAGATTTACATCCTTGAAAACCTTACAAGACAATGTTAATCTGTCTTATCAGGTTGATATGAGTTAGAATTGACTTCATAGTAGTGGTCAGTAAACAACAACAAAAAAATATATGAGATGTGTGTGTTTGTGTGTGTGCACATACACACATTCAGTTCCATTAAATTAGAAATATAGGCAACTGTACTGCCACCCAAAAAAGGTGGTTCAAATCTACCAGCTGTTCCATAGACAATTATGAGCAATCCCCTCCTGTGTGATTCATAGTTTTAATGTGACTTTAAGTAAAGATGATAAAAGAAGAATTGATGCCTTTTAGCTGTGGTGTTAGAAGAGTGCTGAATATCACAAGGATTGCAAAAAGAACAGATATATCTTAAAGAAAGTAAAATCAGAGTACTCTTTGGAGGCCAAGGTGATAATGCTTCATCTCACATACTTGGGCATGTTGCTAGGGGAGGTTATTCCATGGAAAGGAGTATCATGCTTGGAAAATTACAGGAGCAGCAATAGAGAGGAAGACCCTTAACCAGGTGGGTTGACACTAAGAGTGTGTCAGAGACTGTGAGAATGACACAGTATAGGACAGGATCTAGGTTTGTTGTTCATAGTAACACTGCGAGTCATACTTGACAACAACATATGCACACAATTGCAGGTATAATACAACTTTTGCTCTTAAGGAACTCTTTATATATGTATAAATGTTTATATAGATATATGTGTATTGATAAATATAAATAGGAAGCTTTGATGACGTAGTGGAAAAAGCTGCTCTATAATCCTAAAGAAGTGTGGTTCAAATCCACCAGTTGCTCCTGCAGAGAACGGCAGTCCCTTCCCATGAAATTTACTGCCTCTGAAAGCCCACTGGAAGGTCAGCTATGAGTCAGTTCCAACATGATGACACACAAAAATAACAACAATATTTATACAAGTTTTAGTATTCACAAATAGCACATTGAAGAATACAGTTATGATTTCTAATTGTTTTAGTATATATAAGAATCATACAGAATTAGTTAAAAAGTATTGATGAAAATCTAACTGGAGGTCATAAAAAATTCTAATGTTATCCTGTAAAAAATAAATAGAGCACAATGGTACAAGGAAGTCATCAAATAAAATGTTGAAATAGTCAGGCAAAAGAATATAATGATCTCCATATAGAGACTTGATTTCTAGAATATTCAAGTTTAAAGGTAAGCCTAATATCTATGAGAGTTTGTTGCATTTTAGTATGGTTGTCTTTATATGCTGTCAAGTCAGAACTGATTCACTGCTGATTCCCTGGTGGGTAGTCAGAAATTTTAAGTCACTAAGAGTGTTCATTATGGAGCCAAGCAAGCTATAAGTGTTAACAGTCTCAAACTTTTCTCCAACTATCATGGTGCTGCCAATTGGCCCAGTGGTGAGAATCTTTGTCTTTGACATTGAGTCTCAATCCATATTGTAGGCTGCAGTCCTTGACACTCTGCAGCAGGCCCTTCATGTCCTCTTCTGTTTCGGCAAGCAAGGTTACATCATCAGCATAATGCAGGTTGTTAATGAGTCTTCCTCTAATTTTGATCTTTCATAAAGTCCAGCCTCCTGTATGATCAGTTCTGCATACACATTAAAAAGGTATGGAAATTGGATTCAACCATAACACACTCCTTTCCTGAATTTGAATCATGCATTGTTTTCTTGCTCTGTTCTGCTTCTTGACCTGAGTATGTTGTTGTTGTTGTTGTTAGGTGCCGTTGAGTTATTTGCCACTCAGAGCGACCCTATGTGCAACAGCCCTAAACCCTGCTCTATCCTGTGCCAATCGCACTGTGTCTGACACACCCATCCCAATTACCCCAGTCGTTGAATCAATCCACCTCATAGAGGGCCTTGCCCTCCTGTGCTGTCCTTCCACCCTACCAAGCATAATGTTCCTCTCCAAGTACCTATCCCTCCTTGCAACATGTCCAAGGTATATCAGAGGAAGCCCCAGAATCCTTGCCTTCAAGGAGTAGCCTGGCTTAACCCTCTCCAGGATGAATCTGTTTGTTTTCTTGGCAGTCCATGGTACATTCAATACTCTTCTCCAGCACCACAGCTCAAAGGCGTCAATTCTCGTTCTATCCTCCCTAGTCATTGTCCAACTCTCTGATGCATAACAAGTGATTGGAAAAGACCATGGCCTGTATCAGACGCACCTTAGTCTCCAGAGAGACACCGTTGCTCTTGAGTACTTTAGAGAGGTCCCTAACAGCAGACTTTCTAATTGCAATACGTTTTTTTATTTCCTGGCTGCTGGTGCCAAGAGTGTTGACCATGGAGCCAAGCAAACTGAAGCTGTGTACAATCTCAATCTCTTCGCCATCCATCTTGATGCTACCGATTAGTCCAGTGGTGAGAATCTTTGTCTTCTTGATATCGAGCCTCAGTCCATACTGAAGGCTGCAGTTCTTGACCCTCTGCAGCAAGTGCATGAAGTCCTCCTCAGTTTAGGCAAGCAGGGTGGTGTCATCTGCATAACGCAGATTGTTAATAGATCTTCCACCAATCCTGATGCCACACTTATAGGTTTTGCACAAACACAATCAAGTGTTCTGGGATCCCCATTCTTCTCAAGGTTAGCCACAATTTGTTGTTATCCGCACAGTCACATGTCTTTGCATAGGCTATGAAACACAGATACATATTCCTCTGGTACTCTTTGCTTTCAGCCAAAATCTATTCATCTGACATTAGCAATAATGTGTCTAGTGCCATGTCCTCTTCTAAATCTAGCTTGTATTTCTGGTAATTCTCTGTTAATGTTCTGTTTCTGTGATATTTTTTAATGAAATTCAGCAGGATATTGGCTGTGTGATATTAATGATAGTGTTTCATAATTTCCACACTCTGTTGCATCCCCTGTTTTGGGGATAGGAATAAATATGCATCTTTTCCAGTCAGTTGGCGAGGTAGTTGTTCTCCAGATTTCTTGGGACAACCTGGCGAGCATGTACAAAAAACCTGTTTGTTAAAATATGTCAATTTGTATGCTGTCAATTCCTGAAACCTTGTTTTTTTCCAACTTCTTCAGAGCAGCTTGACCTTCCTCCTTTATCATCATTGTCTTTTGATGATATGAAATTGTTTCATTAAAGCCTTCTTTATCAGCCAATTCATTTTAATACAGTGACTCTGGGTACTTCTTCCATCTCCTTTTAATGCTTCTTTTATCACTTACTATTCCCTGCAGCATCCTTAAGTATTGCAGCTCCCGGCTTGAGTTTATTTTATGTTAACCTTTCTATGGAATAATGTGTTATTTTATAAAAAAGAAGAGAGCAAAAAGCTTTAGGTGTTAAAAGTTATTTATTTTTTCCTTTATCTGAAACAACCAAAATTTATAAGAACTTAAAAAAA
>NW_006399792.1:14865268-14888673 GCF_000299155.1 Elephantulus edwardii | reverse complement strand
TAAAAAAAAAAAAAAGAGCAAACAAGTCTCTCTTGGAGGAAGTCCAGTGTGCTCCTTAAAGGCAAGCATGGTGAAACTTTGTCTCATACACATTGAGCATGTTATAAGGGTAGACCTTGGAAAAACACATCATAATGGGCAAACTGAAGCCTCAGAAAAAGAGAGGGAAACCCTCAACAAAATGCCTCATCACAATGACTGTAACAATGGACTTGAGCCTATAAAGAGATGATGAGGATGGTATGGAATAGGGCAGGGCTCAGATCTGTTGTTTATAGGAGTTGCTGTAAGTAGTAATTGACTGGATGGCAACTAGCAAAAAGAACCTTCTATGTAACCTAGAAATTAAGAGTAGTATTGCTGCTATTTCTGTAAATTTAGTATCCATTCAGGAACAAGAAGACAGAAGTAATCAGTAAATAGATTTTTCTTAAGTTTGCTAAACTGTTCTTTTGTTTCTATGTCAATAAACTACAGAAGTTAAAAGTGTCACCTTCTTACAGCAGGGTGGAATTGTTATCATCCCTTCTAAAAGGCCATCATTTATGGATTATCCATAACTGTGATCAATCAAGTCCTTCCAATGGAGCAATAGCCAGTGTGACCTCAACAGACTTTGGCTTTTGGAGCCAGATCGCTTCAGTGACAGACATAACCCTGGTGGGTCGGCAGCATCCTTCACTGCTCACTCTGCCATCTGCCACTGTGGAAACTTCATCATTAAAATCAGAGTTGATGCTGGACAAATTTGCAAATGGTTCTGAGAGTATTATTATTGCACAGAATGTTATCATCTGTAAGGAGGAAAACCTGAATTACACTGTATGTCTACCTTTCTTGATGTACATCCTAATAGAAAATATGTATGCATGTACCTTAAAACTGGGACGATTTTATTCTGTATTTCAGAATTACAGGCTTGCAACAGGGCTCTATAGTTTAACCCCCTGCTTTCACACACAGCTGTATTTAAACCATCTCAGACTAAACAGTGTTTGTTTTCTTTTACTGTATGGCATTCAGTTAGCTACTTTTATTGAAGTCTTTTTCATTGCTTAATTTAACATGCACTATTATACTATCTTACAATATTAATATTATTGTGTTTTTTATCATATCATTTGTCACTAAATAGTGTTTTAAAGATTTCAATTTTGTCTGTGAGGCTGTACCCTTCTACATTTTGGCAGTTTCAATGCTATAGTATAAATACAATGTTATAGCATTATAACATTTTAAAGATCATAAAAACAATATAATGAAAGCATTAAGTTAGAATTTCCAATTTATTAGTCAAACACTATATATATATATATATATATATGTGCATGTGTCCTTTTAAGTCCTATTACAATACTAACACATCATTTTAGTGTATAATTACTCTTGCATTGTTGTTTTGTGTCATCAAGCACATTCTAAGTCATATGATTACAATAATACATTATTAACATTGTACTAATATTACTGCTGAATTACTATTTGCTGTTGTTGTATACCATTAAGTAGGATTCTACACATAGCTGACTTTCTAGCAGGTTCACAGAGACAGGAAACATACGGAAGGAAAATTGCCCATAATTTTTACACAGAGCAGTTGGTGGATTCAAACTGTATGGCTTTAGGTTGGTAGTGCAACTCCTGAGTACTTTGTCGCTTAATCTAAAAAATTACTCATTAAATTACTGCTAGTGCATGTTACAACTGACCTTATATGGTAGATCAGGATTCTGAACTTGATCTTCATTCATCTTGTAATTAAAAAAATACAATATTTTGTCTTCTTACAGAGGAGAAACATCGTAACTTTGAGTTTGTGAAAATAAGTTTGCATCTAGTTTTGAAGTTGTGACTATTGTTAAAGATCCATTTGATTGATTAAGCAAAAGTAAGTAGTTCTTTAACAGACTAAGGTTTTTAGCAAATTATGATTTGCCTGATCCAGGCACTGGACAATGACTGAGGATGACAGAAGAAGTGTCGGTGCCTTTAAGTTGTGGTGCTGGGGAAGAGCATTGAACACAGGGACTGTAGAAGAACAAAAAGGTCTGTCCTAGAGAGGATGAAATCAAGTTGCTCCTTGGAAGCAAGGATTTCAAAGCTTCGCCTCACATACCTTGGGCATGCTGCCAGAAGAGACATGCTTGAAAGGGTAGAGGGCCTGCCTAGGAAAGGAAGACCCCGTAAAAAGTGGATTGCCACAGTGACTGTAAAAATGGGATCAAGTATGTCAGAGATGGTGAAGTTGACTCAGGATAGACCAAGGTTCAGAGATATGGTTCATAATGTTTCTATGATTCTGAGTCAACTCAGTGGTACATAACAATGGCAACAACAAGCATTTCTTTAACTAAAAAAACTAGTAAGATTTAACTTGTTAGTTAAATTTGTGTCTTCTAGGTTGCAACACTTCCATGATACATCTTCAAGGATATGAACATGTACAGCTAAGCACAATTAATAACAGTGCATCTAAATTCCAAAATCAATCTCCATAATAGTCTATGTGTTTCCTACTGCCAAAGGGGCCCTTTAGAGTAGTGAGAGAAGATCTTCACCCTGAAACCCACAGCGTCCCTTTTCAGCAGGAAGTAGCTAAGAGACTACGCCATCCCCTTTTCCTTATGAATCAGCGTGAAGTCTCTCTCAGAGCGGAGTGATAGGGAATGGCAAAGGACACACTGACAAAGGAGATTAATAAGAACTGGCTTTGACAAGCACTGTGGCAATTGGACAATTAAAACAGACATTCGGGGGGGGGGGGGAAGAACGAACTGGGGAGGAGGTAGAGAAAACAGTGCAACAATGAAGGAATGAAAACCCAAAATCTCTGTAAATGTTCATTAAAACTAATAAAATTCAATAATAAAAAACACCTAGTAAGAGATTATATAGAGATTAATTTTAAAAGATAATTAAAGAAATGGGGAAGATCTCAAGTGAAAAACAATGTATTCTAACTTTGTAAATAAATCAGTATATTTAAAAAAAAAGATAGTCATTACAGGCACAAATGGAACCGAATTGAGAACCCAGAAATAGACTTAGCTATTGATAGTCAACTGATATTTGACAAAAAAAAAACCTGTTAAATGGGGAAATGACAATATCTTCAATAAATGGAGCTGGCAAAACTGGACTGCTTGCTACTTGCAGAAAGCTGAAACAGAATTTACATCTCACACCTTACACAAAAATCAACTCCAGGTGGTACAGAAACCTGGGAGGAAAGCTCAAAACCATAAAGTTCATAAGAGAAAAACTGAGATCAAGCTTAGAAGGTAGTCTACAGTATAAAGTGACTGCCAAATACAGCCAGAAATGCACAATTTGGAGAGGATAAAATTTATGAACAGGACCTTCTAAAAATTAAACCCCTGTGTGCATCAAAAACTTTTTCCAACAGAGTGAGAAGAAAACCTACTGATTGGGCAAAAACATTTTGCAGTACCATTTCTGACAAGGGTCTCACATAAAAAGTTTACAAAATCCTCCAGGGCCTTCACAGGAAAAAGTCTAGACATACAATTACAAAATGGAAAAAAGACATGGAAATAATTACTACAGAGGAAGATATTCAATGGTCAACCGATACATGGAGAAATGCTTAAAATCACTGGTAATAAGAGAGATGCACACGACAACCACAATGAGATACCATCTCACACCAGTAGCAGTGGCAACGTTTAACAGGATGTCAAGTAATAAATGTTGTAAAGAATGTAACAAGATAGGAACTCTTATACATTGTTGGTGGGATTGTTAAATGGTACAACCACTTTGGAAGGTAGTTTGGTGCTTCCCAAAAAAGCTGAACATAGATATTCCACATAACCCAGCAATTCCACTGCTTGGAATGTACCTCAAGTGAATGAGAACTGAAGCACTAATGGAGATTTGTACACCAATGTTCACAGTGGTGTTATTCAACATTGTAATAATATGGAAACAGCCTAGATGTCCAACCACAATCGAATGGATTGGGAAATTATAGTACATTTATATGATGGAATACTATTCAGAATGCAGGAGCAATAATTTTGTAAATTATTACCTAACTTGGGAGGTTCTGGAGAGTGTTATGCTAAGTGAACTAACTCAGTCGCATAAAGACAAATATTATATTAGACCATTGTAGAACAAGTATGAGGAGCCAAAATGGGGAAAGGTGAGAGCAGAGGTCTGGGGAGGGAACGTTAATCATAAGGTTGCACAATTTGATGGGTGGAGGGATGGGTGGTGAAAGAAATGAGAAAGATCTGGTGTGAAAACAATGTATATTAACTTTATAAATAAGCCAGTTGCTGTTGTTGATTGCTGTTAAATTGAACGTGATTAATGGTGACCCTATGAACAAAAGGCCTAAAGCCTTTCTATACCTATAGTCGTTTCTCCAGGTTCATAGAGTTTCCAGAGGCATGAGGTTTACGAAGTGAATGCCATTTTTGCTTCCAAACCCGTCTTAAACTGAGAGCTCCACCAAATGCTGTGTGTCATGGGCAGACGTTATGACATTTGACTCACCAGTAACACAGGTTTCAGCTTCGCAGCAAACCCAGATTACCTCAGTACAGAAAATGCACACAAGAGTGCTGTACAACTTAGAAGAACTTTCCTCCAAAAAAATAACACAAGGCCTCGGGCCCAACCAACTCTTAAATATATCTATAATTATCATCATTTCTCCAAGCTCATCCAGTTTCCAGAGGCATGTGGTTTAAGAAGTGGATGCCACTCCTGCTTCCAAACTTGGATCATTCTGGAACTCCACCAAACACTGCCCATGATGGGCAGCCAATTATAGTGTTTGACACAACTATGACATACTTTGGACATGTTGCCAGGAGGGATGGGTCCTTGGAGAGGGACATCATGCTTGGGAGGGTGGAGGGACAGCGTAGGAGCGGAAGACCCTCTATGAGATGGATTGATTCGGTGACTGGGGTAATTGGGATGGGTGTGTCAGAGTCGGTGCGGTTGGCGCAGGATAGAGCAGGGTTTAGAGCTGTTGTGCATAGAGTCGCTATGAGTCGGAAACGACTCGATGGCACATAACAACAACAACATGGCGCAGTTGTTCATCATCACAGCAATTCCAAGTTACTTCAGTAGAGAAAAGAGACAGATCATCGCTGTATGATTTAAAAGTATGTTCATTCCCAAATCAACTAACCTTTGGCCCGAGGGCTGCAATATAAAAGAAAAAAAATTTTTTTTTAAGATACTCATAAGGACAAGTACTACATAAGACCATTATTGTAAAAATATAAGGATAGGCCTCCCGTGCCGGCCGGAAGAACCGGTGGGTGCTCAGGAAGCACGCAAGGGGCGGGGTGAGTTCCAGTTCCGGTTCCGGTTCCGATTCTTTAAGAAGCTGCAGCAGAGGCTCCGGGAAAGATGGCGGCTCCGGGGAAGATGGCGGACTGGGCAGGCTTCCAGTCTGTGGCTCTGAGCAGTGGCGCGGCGGCCGCCTTGGGCCCAGGCGGGACTCCGGGCCCCCTGATGCGAATGGGCCTGGCGCCGGGTCAAGGGCTGTACCGCTTCCCGATGCCCAGAGCGGCCTATCTGAGACCAGGTATGCTGCCAGGCATAACACCTCAAGGACCTTTCATGGGACCCCCTGGCTATGGGAGGAACCCTTCATTTCGACCTGGCCTGGCCCAGTCAGTGATGGATCAGTCCCGCAAGAGACCTGCACCTCAGCAGATCCAGGAGATTCAGCAACAGGCAGTCCAAAATCGAAACTGCAATGCAAAGAAAAAGAAGATGGCCGACAAAATTATACCTCAGAGGATTCGTGAACTGGTACCAGAATCTCAGGCCTATATGGATCTCTTGGCTTTTGAAAGGAAGCTGGACCAGACTATCATGAGGAAACGGCTAGATATCCAGGAGGCCTTGAAACGTCCCATCAAGCAAAAACGTAAGCTGCGAATTTTCCTTTCTAATACTTTCAATCGGGCCAGATCAGATGCTGGAGACAGGGAAGGGACGGTGGCTTCCTGGGAGCTTCGGGTAGAGGGACGGCTTCTGGAGGATTCAGCTTTGTCCAGATATGATGCTACCAAACAAAAGAGGAAATTCTCCTCTTTTTTTAAGTCCTTGGTGATTGAACTGGACAAAGACCTGCATGGGCCAGACAACCATCTGGTAGAATGGCACAGGACCGCCGCTACCCAGGAGACGGATGGCTTCCAGGTGAAGCGGCCAGGAGACGTGAGTGTACGCTGTACTGTCCTGCTGATGCTGGATTACCAGCCTCCCCAGTTTAAATTAGACCCTCGCCTCGCTCGGCTCCTGGGCATTCACACCCAGACCCGTCCAGTGATCATCCAAGCACTGTGGCAATATATTAAGACTCATAAGCTCCAGGATCCTTACGAGCGAGAGTTTGTCATTTGTGACAAGTACCTACAACAGATCTTTGAGTCTCAGCGTATGAAGTTTACAGAGATCCCCCAAAGGCTTCATGCCTTGCTTATGCCACCAGAACCCATTGTCATTAATCATGTCATCAGCGTTGACCCTGATGATCAGAAAAAGACAACTTGTTATGACATTGATGTGGAAGTGGATGACACCTTGAAAACTCAGATGAATTCCTTTCTGCTGTCTACTGCCTGCCAGCAGGAGATTGCTACTCTGGACAACACGATTCATGAGACAATAGAAACTATCAATCAGCTGAAGACCCAGCGGGAGTTCATGCTGAGTTTTGCCAGAGATCCTCAGGGTTTCATCAATGACTGGCTCCAGTCCCAGTGTCGGGACCTTAAGACTATGACTGATGTGGTTGGTAACCCAGAGGAAGAACGTCGAGCTGAGTTCTACTTCCAGCCTTGGGTTCAAGAGGCCGTGCGCCGATACTTCTAAGTTGCAGCATAGACGACAAGAACTAGAACAAGCTCTGGGAATCCAAAATACATAGGGCCTCATCCACAGCCCTGATTTCGCTGCACCAGTCCTTTATTTGGGCCCTGTGCTTCCTCCCCCATGCCACCTGCCTTGGTCTTGGTTGGGGCCTCCCAGGGAATGCTGCTGGTACAAGGACAAGACCAGGATGAAGAGGAATTCCCGGAATCTAGGGTACTGTCATCGCCAGCAGAGACTGCTCCTGCTATTGATCCTCCAAACAATAGCAGGAGCATCGTGACTCCCTAGCCTCTGCCCTCAAAGCTTCAAGCCCCTCAGGTAGCAGCAAGACTTTGTGATCGTGGCCCCTTGGAGTTAAGATGCTTTTGCATCTATCCAAGAGAACTTCAGATTCTTCCAGGTTGTATCACCCCCAAGTTAGCATATTCCCAGGCTTGCAGACTCAACACAGCAGGGTGGGACACAGCTGGGCACAGAGGGGAGAATCCCATTCAGCATGGGCTCTAAACCCGGAAAACTTGACAGTCCTTGCTTCCTTACCCCTCCTCAGGCTCCTGCGAGCATGTCCCTTTTCCTTATCCTTGCCTGTCCCACACTGGGGACAGCACTTGCTCCCCATTTCCCCCTTCCTGCCATACCCATCCCTTGAAAGGTTCTCCCTGCAGTGGCATTAGATAACCTGTCCCTGGGACAGCTGAGCCCTGACCCAGCTCTTGGCTGGTACCATGAGAAGGAAACTCAGTGCCCTGCAGTGCCCCTGTTGAAGAGAACTGTTTTTATTAACTGAATGATTATGAGGTTTTTTTTTCATGGACCAAAATTTTTTTTGTACTGTCCCCTTATTGATGTCACCCAGTTTTAATAAAAGAATCTTCTGGGAAAAAAAATAAAATAGAAGGATAACCAGAAAAACGTGTTTGGAGATCTAAGGGGGGAAGGGGCGGGAGCAGAGGGGTGAGGATGAGTAGGGGCAAAACCACGGGGGCTGCACATTTCTGTGGGTGGGTGGGGGGAGGATCCTTTGGGGATTGGAAATATGGGGTAATAATGGGCAAGGTTCAGTAATTGATTTTATAAAATAAAATGCATGAGAACTATTGTATGAAACAGTATGAATGAAGAATAGGTTGAAACACAATGTATACAAACTTTATGGGCAAACCAATATAAAATAAATTTTAAAAATGCAAAAAAAGCCAATACTTAAAATTTAAAATACACAATATACTAGGACTCTTGAGGAATGTGTGAAAACAAAAACACATTATTTTTTTAAAAAAAGGAAAAGAGAATCATATTTCTTAAGGCTATTAAACGTCTCAGTTGACTCCATGTCTTAAGTTTTTTCCTTTCTTTTTCTCTTTTGATGTTGCACTGCAAACTCAAAGTTCAGCAGTTCGAATTCAGCAGCTCCTACAAGGGACAAAGCTGGACTCTCTCTTCCTGTAAAGAATTACATGCTCAGGAAAACAATCAAGGGTCACTATGAGTTAGAATTGACTAAAAGTGTGTGAGTTTTGTTTATTTGGGTTTTCAGTCCTTTATCTTTGGAAAAAGCTAGGGAAGCATCTCTTTTTCTCTCTGCCTCTCTCTATGCATTTATATATAGACACTGTCTCTCTGTCTTAATAGATGTTGTTGTGTGGTGTGCTGTCAAGCCAGAATTGACTCAGAACTGACTCTTCAGAAGGTTTTCAGGAGCAGTAACTGCACAGGAGATAGCCCATCCTTCTCCCATGGAGCGGCTGGTAATTCCAACCACACACTTTTGGGAGCGCGGTGCAGCTTCTTAACCCAAGGGCACCAGAGGCCTACAAGGTTTCTTAGGTAATACTTATTGAGGGAAGTCATTCCTTCTGCAGACTTGGTAGGGGGTTAAAACAGCTGACCTTTCGGTTAGCAGCTTAGTAGCCAACCACAGACTATAGAAATAATTTCTCATATCCATTCAGCACATGAGTTTTATACTGAAAATATGCCATAATTTTTATTATGGAGCTCATAATTCCATCTTAACTATATCACTGAAGGATAATCTTAGCTTAATCTTATCTTTAGGTAGTTTGTCACATAAGGAGGTCTGGTAGTCTAGTGCATAAGGAGATGTACTGTTAAGCCCCAAGAGGCTTCTCTCTGGTGGTTCAAATTCATTGGTTTCTATGAGATAGAAAGATTAGAAGTCTCCTGTTTCAATTTACAGCCTCCAAAAACCCACTGGAGGTCAACTGTGATTTGGTTACAACACAACAGCAATGAATTCAGTTGAGCTAGATTATTTACTGAATAATATTAACTGAATAATTACTGTCATAAGAGCATTTGGAGGAACAAAGTCTTAGGTTGACTCCAGTATTAGGTCTGTCTTTTACTTGGATGTAAATTCCTGATATTAGTCCCTAACCTTATAGATGCTCAGAGATGAAAGAAGAGCATGTGTATAAAATATTTATGTGCAGTAACTACAATCTGACTCACTTCGAAGACATTTGAACTTTAAGATAAATGTTTGTTGTTGTTGCTCCATCGAGTTGGAACTGACCCATAGCTGACCCTCCCGGGGGTTTTCAGAGACAATTAATCTTACAGGAGGAGATTACCCCACCTTATTCTTTGAAGCAGCTGGTGAATTTGAAACCACCAGCCTTAAGGTTTGTGGTGTTGTTTATTACCACTAGGCAACCATATCATATCTATAAATATTTAAAACATAGATATTAAAGCAATGGAAATTAATTTGGCTGAAAAAGATAAACCTTCCATCTCACTGGATGGAGAAAAAAAAGAAAGAGCTGAATATCTTATTAAAAAAAAAAATAAAACATCCAAAAAAGAAAAATAATGAAACATCCATTTAATTAAGAGTGAAGACTATGAATCTTCTTAATATCTCAACATCTACTACTATGACAATCACATAATCAACATTCATAAGCATTGATGATTATATGGTTATTTAATTTCTGAAACTGAGGCTTCCTGACATTCAGTTCTGCACCCAAAAAATTAAAATGAAATAAAAAATCCTTTTACTTTAAGCTTATTCATGGAAATGTTGATCTAGGCAAATTTAAATTCTTCTTAGATGTTTTAATATGCTGCTTTTCATACTGCCTGGACTGAGTTGGTAGGAACTCACATAAATATTAATTGTTGGAAAGGAAGTGAGGACTTTAGTTAAATAGTTAGGAAGTGAGACAGCGCTTTACTGTGACTACCCTGCTGGGTGGGAGATATATGGCAGGGCACAGGCACTGTGTTTATGCATTTTAAATTACTTTCTTTACAACTTTACACTAGGGGGAATATTATCTCTGAGTCAAACTGAGCAGGATATTCTAACCCAGTGTAGTGAAATTGAGATATCTCAAACAGGCACCTTAGTCCTTGAACTTGGCTATAGCTAATTATGCAGAAATAAATCCCACAATGAATTACTCTGACACTCAATGTTTACGAAAAACCTTATCAAGAGAGCATGAACAAATATGATTTGCAAACCCACTTAAATAGCTTAAGTTGTAGAGTCCCTGGCGTTAATTTTAGTAGCAGCATTGGCAGCTGGTAGGGAGAAATAGTCTTGTGGCTTACAGATGTGAAATATCATAGAAAACTGACTGGTTTCTTTTGGCAAGATAACATCAGAATTTCCTAATAAATGAATTCTGGTTTGTTTTTCTTTAGCCTATTTTATTTTAGAAATAATCATTAATGTATGCCAAAAATATGGGTTTTATTTCCACTCTTTCATTTGCTATTCTCTCTTGTGTCAATGACAAAATGTACTTGGAACACATTATCTCTGTCTGACAATTATGATGAAAAGTATAACATTATCTTTTAACTTAACATTTATGAAACAATTTGCTATTGGAATGGGGTGAAACAATAATTTGCAGCCTGTAAACTGTGCTAACTGCTTGAAAATGCATACAATTTAGGACCTGACAAGTTTAATTCTCAAACAGAGAAGGTGCATTGTGATGTTTTGGCAATAGTTAAATATTCAATCATTCCTCTGCCTGTCTGTGAAAAATGTTTTAATATCATCTTGCTCCAGCTTTTGAACTCCTAGGGCTAGGAAAATCCAGAATTCCATTGACCTACTGTCAGTGGGTCTGTGTGAATACAGTGGATGGAAATAATGTTGGCTTCAATATTTTGATTGACCTGGGACGTAGTAAAAAGGCATTTTATCATATAAATAGCATCCTGCAGAGTCAAATTATACTACTGGAGTCCATTCGATTTACTCATATTAACTGCTGGTCATACCACTGTAAAAATAGTCTCCTGATTACATGCTGTTGTTGTTGTATACTATCAAGTCAGAACTGACTCATAGCTGACCTTCCAATCAGTTTTCAGAGGCAATCAATCTCCAGGGAAAAGATTGCCTAACTTTCTCCCACAAAGCAGCTAGTGAATTTGAACTTCAGACCTTTGTGTTTACAGCATAATTCCTTAACACTAAGCCAAAAGAGTTCCCTTCTTTTTTCATGTTGTTACGTACTGTCAAGACTCATTAACAAGCTATGATATGCAGATAACACAGCCTTGTTTGCCGAAACTGAAGAAGACTTGAAGCACTTGCTGCAAAAGGTCAAGGACTATAGTCTTCAATATGGATTGAAGCTCAACATCAAGAAGACAAAGACTCTCACCACTGGACCAATTGTCAGCACCATAATAGATGGAGATTGAGATTGTTAGTGATTACAATTTACTCAGATCCACAATTGACAAACTTAACACCCGCAGTCAGGTAAAAAAAAAATGAATAGTATTGGGAAAATCTGCTGTCATGTACTTTTCCAGAGTGCTGAAGAGCAACAATGTCAGCCTAGATACAAAGGTGTGCCTAATCCAAGGCATGGTATTCTCAATTATTTGTTGTGCTTCAGAGAGCTGGACAATGACTAAGGATGACAGGTGCTGGAGAAGAGTCTTGAATGTACCATGGATTACCAAGAAAACGAAAAGGTCTGTCTTGGAGAGGGTGAAACCAAGTCTATCTTTTGAGGCTAGGATTTTGCATCTCTGCCTCACTTACTTTGGGCATGTGGCCAGGAGAGATCGGTCCTTTGGAGAAGGACATCATGCTCAGAAGGGTGAACAGACAGCACAGGAGAGGGAGACCCAGGATGAGATGGATTGATGGCAGTAACAGTGATGGAGGTTGGTGTGTCAAAATTAGTGAGACTTGCTCAGGACAGGGAAGGATTCAGAGCTACTGTATATTGGGTTGCTATACATCACAGGCAACTCAATGGCATGTAACAACATGACAGGTTTGGAAGCAGGAGTGGCATCTACTTCCTAAACAACATGTCTCGGGAAAATCTATGAACTTTGATAAATATTGATAGTTGTTGAAGGGCTTCAGGCCTTTTGGTCACTATGAGTCGTGTTTGACTTGAAGGCAATCAACAACAACAACAGTTATTTAAATGGAATTAATCATATTTGCTCTATTGGTTCAGTTAAAATCTGAAGTCATAGTTTGGTCAATGAAGTATTTATCAAAATTAAACACAAGGATATTCACTATTCTCTTCATGACAGGTAAAACTAGTAAATACAATTGAGTATTTTAGAGTTTTAATCCAATATTCAGTAATTAAAATATCACTTTATAGTTAGGTTTCCAGAACCTATCTAAACAAGAATAAGCACCATAGAGCAGTTCTCACTTATTACTGTTGATTTGGAGCTAACACAATAGGTGACCTTTCAGTGAGTTTTGCAGAAGCTGAAAATGACAAGGGTGAAGATTTTCCATCTTCCTTTCACAGAGCAGCTTGCAGATTCAAATGGCCAAAGAGATACCACCTCTGTGTTAGCAGCTATACTTCCTACAGAGGATGTCATCGGAGCTCTTTGTTGCTGGTCACTGGTGTCATCAAGTCGAGTACCACTCATAGTGACCCTATGAACAACAGATTAGAACTCTGTCGTATCTTGAGCCATCCATACAATCTCTGACACACTCAAAATTATTTCTACAGTAACAATGTTAACTCGCTTGAGGGTATGCCTTTCTTTCAGTATCTAGCCACCTTTCCAAGAAAGATGTCTGTCTCCAAGTAATAGTCTTTCCTAGTAACACGCTTTGCCTTTAAGAAACAATCTGGCTACATTTTCTCTAAGATGTATTTATTTGTCTGCTTTTCAGTCCATAGAACACTCTTCTCCAACAAAAGCATTATTTTACTTCTGTCATCCTTATTCATCTTTTAGCTCTTAGCTGAATAACTAGTGATTAAACTATCTGCAATGAAAGAATCTGGAATGAAATGAAATGATAGGATGATATACATATTGCTAATTACTTTTTAGCTTTGGTGTCTGTATTCTTCCTTATGTATCGTTGTTTTAATTAGTACAACACTTGTCTGTTTGCTAGCTGTACTGTGGTACATGTGGGTGTTGTAATGTTAAAGGCTGTGCCACTACTGTGTCAAATTCCAGAGGGGACATCCATGGTGAACAGGTTTTAGTAGAGTTCTTGGATTAAGACAGACTAGGAAAAAAGATTAACCATTTCTAAAATAATAGTAATCCTCTGAAAATCCTATGAACAGTAGAGAAAATGAATAGTTATAGTACTAGAAGTAGGGACCAGATGGGAAGTCAGTATAAATGATGTGAGCTCCTTAAAATGCTATTAAGTGGTTAATATTTATAAAAGTACTAGTAAAAATTATAAACTATATTTTTATTTAATTTACTATTTCAAAGTATATCTGAAAAAAAAGGAGTTCTGATGGCATAGTCTGTAGCAACTTTAACAGCTGACCCTCAGGCTTCAAGTCTCCCACTATTTCATTCTACTAGAAGCTCCTCAGGAGAAAGATAAGCGGTCTCTTCTCCCGGCAATTTACAGCCTCAGAAATCTAATGTCAGTATCTATGTTTCAGACTCAATGGCAATGAGTTTGAGCTACACCTGAAAGTAAAGCTTAATTACCTACAAGTACTAATAATTCTATAAATTAAATTATTCTCTTTCTATTTCTTGTTAACATCCAGCATAGCTATTATACTTATTTCTCTTCAGAAAGGAGATAATAAGACTAGTGGATTAAAATTGCATTAATCTATATTTTAAAACATATATTATCAACTATTGGAAAGGTATGGGGATAGGACACATCCCTGGCATACACCCTTCCCAATTTTGAACCATGCAGTGTTTCTTTGCTCTATTCTGACGACTGCCTCCTGTTCCAAGTCTAGGTTTTGCATTAGCACAATGAAATGTTCTGGGATTCCCATTTCTCTTGCAGCTAGCCACAGTTTGTTGTGATCCACACCGTCAAATGCCTTAGCATAATCAGTGAAACACAGACATTCCTCTGGTACTCCCGGCTTTCAGCCAAGATCCATCTAACATTAGCTACAATATCCCTAGTACCACAACCCCTTCTAAACTCAGCCTGCACTTCTGGAAGATCTCTGTTGATGTGCTGTTCCAGTCGTTTTTTGGGTAACCATCAGCAGAATCTTTTTTGCATGTGATATTAATGATATTGTTCAATAATTCCCATACTCTGTTGGTTCACCTTTCCTTGGAATGGGAACAAATTTAGATCTCTTCCAGTCGGTTGGCCAAGTGGTTGTTCTCCAGATTTCTTGACAAAACTTGGTGAGAACGTCTAGGGCAGCATCTGTTAGTTGAAATATGTCAGTTGGTTTACTATCGATTCCTAGAGCCTTACTTTTTTCCAATTCTTCCAAAGCAGCTTGAACTTCTTCCTTCATCACCACAGGCTCTTGCTCATTTGTTGTTTCTTGAAATTCTGTGTCTGCCAATTTTTTGGTACAATGACTATGTAAACTCTTTCCATTTTTTTTAATACTTCCCAG
Source organism: Elephantulus edwardii (assembly GCF_000299155.1). Classification (NCBI taxonomy): domain Eukaryota; kingdom Metazoa; phylum Chordata; class Mammalia; order Macroscelidea; family Macroscelididae; genus Elephantulus; species Elephantulus edwardii. The sequence continues at coordinate 14,873,935 of NW_006399792.1, read as the reverse complement.
ATCATTTAATATTCTCCCCAAAGCATCCTTAAATATTACAACTTGAGGTTTGAATTTACTCTTCCATTCCTTGAGCTTAAGAAATGCTGAACGAGTTAGGCCCTTTTGATTTTCTGACTCCAGCTCCTGGCACATTTCATTGTAATACTTTATTTTGTCTTCCCACAGTGTCTTTTGGAATTTTCTGTTCAACTCTTTAGTATCTTGAATTCTTCTCTCTGCTTTCACTTCTCTGAGTTCTAGTGTCGTAATCAGAGTCTCTTCTGACATCCATTTTGGTATTTTCTTCCTCCTCTGTCTTTATAATGACCTTTTGCACTCTTCCTGGATGATATTCTTGATATGATAATCTATATACAGAACAGGTTACCTGGAAGGGTGGGCTGTATGAGGAGAAATGTGGCATCAGGACTGGAAGAAGATTCATTAACAATCTTTGTTATGCTGATGACAACCCTGCTTGTTGAAACTGAGGAGGATCTGAAGCACTTGTTGCAGAGGGTCAAGGAATGAAGCCTTCAATATGGATTGAGGATCATTATCAAGAAAACAAAGATTCTCACCACTGAGCCAATTGGCAGCATCATGATGGATGGTGAAGAGATTGAGACTGTTAACAACTTTAGTTTGCTTGGTTCCACAGTCAATACTCTTGGCATCAGCAGCCAGGAAATCAAAAGACATATTGAGAAGGGAAAGTCTGCTGTTAGAGACCTCTCCAAAGTACTGAAGAGCAATGATGTCACTCTGGAGACTAAGGTGTGGCTGATACAGTCCATGTTTTTTGCAATCACTTGTTATGCATCAGAGAGTTGGACAATAACAAGGAATGATAGAAGAATTGATGCCTTTGAGCTGTGTTGTTGGAGAAGGGTATTGATATACAATGGACTGCTATGAAAACGAACAGGTTCATCCTAGAGAAGGTTAAATCAGGCTGCTCTTTGGAGACAAGGATTCTGAAGATTTATCTGACATACTTTAGACTTGTTGAAAGAAGGGACCACTCCTTGGAGAGGGACATTATGCTTGAGATGATGGAGGGACATCGTAAGAAAGGAAGACCTTCTATGAGGTGGATTGGGTCAGTGACTGGGGTAGTCGGTGTAGGTGTGTTGGGGTGGTGAGATTGGCACAAGGTAGAGTAGGGGTTAGGGCTGTTGTGCATAGGGTCGCTATGAGTTGCAGGTGACTCAACAGCACATAAGAACAACAACATCATCAACTACAGTAATACTATGCAACAGACAACCCCAAAACTTAGTAGTCAAAAACAACCATTTATTGCTATTTCTCACTTGTTATTTTTTTTCTGAATTTTTCTTTGTCTCATACCACCTTGCAAATACAGCTAGTAAGAATCAGCTCATATTTTCAAATTTTTCCTTTAAAATCTCCTCCCACCCTGGAAGTTTAAAGGGTAACTTTTTCTCTTCTCAGAGTTCCCATGTTGTTGTTGTTCTTGGGTTCTGTCAAATTGAGCACGACTCATAGTGACCCTGTGAACAAAAGAGCTGAACCCTGTTTTGTCCTGCATCATTCTCACACTTCCTGACACACAAGAGCCCATTGCAGCAGTCACCATGTCACTCCATCCCATTCAGGGTCTTCTACTTTGCTGACCCTCCATTCCTCTCAGCATCATATCCTTCTCCAAGGAGTAGCTCCTCCTAGCAACATGTCCAAAGTATTTGAGGCAAAGCCTCATCATTCCTGCCTCCAAAGAACACTACAGCTGTAACATCTCCAAGACTTATCTTTTACTTCTTTGGCCATACATGTGATTTTCAGTGCTGTTCAACAACACAGTTCAAAGGTGTCAATTCTTTTTCTTTCATTCTTATTCATTGTCCAGGTCTCAGATGCATAGCTAGTACTTGGAAAGACTATGGCCAGATTCAAAGGCACCTTAGTCTTCACACTGACATCACTGTTGTTCTTAGGTGCCATCAAGTTGAGTATGACTCATAGCCACCTTATGAACAAAAGATCTGAACCTAGTCCTGTCCTGCCATGTCCTCACACTTCCTGACACCCAAGAAGCCATTGCAGCAGTCACCATGTCAATCCACCTGACTGAGGGTCTTCCTCTCCTTTGCCGACCCCAAACTCTTGCCAACATCGTGCCCTTCTCCAAGGAATACCACCTCCTAGCAACATTTTCAAGGTATGGGGTAAAGCTTATCATTCTTGCCTTGAAAGGGCACTCCAGCTACACTCTCTCCAAGTGATACCTATTTGTTCTCTTTGCCATCCATGGGATGTTCAGTGCTCTTCTCCAACACCACAACTCAAAGGCATCAATTATTTTTCTGTCATCCTTATTTATTGTCCAGGTCTCAGATGCATAGCTTGTAATCAGAAAGACTATGGCCTGAATCAGGTGCACCTTAATCCTCTAACTGACATTATTACTCTTCAATAATTTGAAAAGGTTTCTATCTGCAGATTTTCCCAGTTTAATGCTTCTCCTTATTTCCTGATGCCTTGTTCCAAAGGTGTTAATTGTCGATCCAAGCACGATGAAGCTGTTGACAATTTGAAACTCCTCTACATCCATCAGGACACTGCCTATTGGTCCAGTGGTAAAAATTTTTGTTCTCTTGATATCGAGACACAATCCATACTGAAGGCTACATTCCTTGATCTTCTGCAACAAGTGCTTCAAGTCCTCATCACTGTCAGCAAGCAGGGTTGTGTCATCTGCATAGCACAGTTTACTCATGAGTCTCCCTCCAATACTGATGCCACATTCCTCTTCATAGAGCTGAGGTTCTTAGATAATTTACTCAGTATTAGATTGCAACAGTAAAGTAATAGAATACGTACAACCCTGACCCACTTCCTTCCCAATTTCAAAACATTCAGTGCTCTCCCTGCACTGTTCACACAACAGCTTTCTGATCCAGGTATAGGTTCTGCATGAGCACAAACAAATGCTCTGGGATTCCCATTCTTCTCAATGTCAGCCACATCTTGTCGTGATCCAAACAGTCAAATGTCTTTGCATAGTTAATAAAACACAAGTAGACATTCTTCTGGGATTCCTTACTATCAGCCAGGATTCATCTGATCTCAGCAATGATATCCCTGGTAGACTCTTCTAAATCCTGCTTGAACTTCTGGCAATTCCTTATCTATGTGCTGTTTCAGATGTTTTTGAATTATCTCCAGAAATATTTTGCTTTTGCATATGATATCAATGATACTTTCCAATAATTTCCACATTCTTTTGGATCACCTCCCTTGGAAATGGGAAAAATATGGACCTCTTCCAATTCATTGTCCAGACAGCTGTCTTCCAAATTTCCTGGTATAGACTGGTGAGCTGCATCGGTTAATTGAAACAAGTCAATTGATGTTCCATAAATTCCTGAGGCCTTATATTTTGCCAGTGCCTTCAATGCAGCTTCTACTTTCTCCTTCATTAACAGTGGCTCCTGCTCATATGGTACTTCCTAAAATTTTTCAGAATCTATCATTTCTTTCTCGTACAGTGACTCTGTATATTCTCTCCAGCTTCTTTTAATGCTTCCTGAGTAATTCAATATATTGCCCATAACATCTTTCAATATTGCCACACAAGGCTTAAATTTGTATTTCAGTTCCTTCAGCTTGAGAAATGTAGAGCCAGTTCTTCCCTTTTTACTCACCAATTCCAGTTTTCTGCACATTCCGTTATAATATTTTGCTCTGTTGCCAAGCTGCCCTTTGAAATTGTCTGGTCAGCTTTTTCACTTCAATATCTTTTCCTTTAGATTTGGCTACTTTGATGACCCAGCACAATCTCTAAAGTTTCTTTTGACATCTATTTTTATTTTTTTTCTTTTTCCTCTATGAAAAATCTATATGACCACTAAACAAAGAGGATAGTTATAGTAGTGTAGTGGTGGAGCTCAGATTGGAAGTTAGTTAAAATGAGGAAAATAAATAATAAATATTGTTTAACAATTGGTACATGGAATGTATGTAACTTGAATGTTGGAAAATTGGAAATTATTAAAAATTAAATGGAACACATGAATATACTAGTCATTAGTGAGATGATATAAACTATCTGTGGCTACTTTGAATCAGATAATCATATGGTATACTATACAAGGAATGAAAAACAGAGGAAGAATGGTGTTGCATTCACAGTCAAAAAATCCATTTCAAGTTCTATCCTAATGGGTGATAGAATAATATTCATACACATACAAGGAAGACACATTAACACAACTAATATTCAAATATATACTTCTACATCTACAACCAAAGAGGAAGAAATCGAGAATTTTTATTAAACTTTGCATTCTGAAATTGACTGAACCTGCAATCAGGATTTGTTAATGATAATTGGTGACTGGAATGAAAAAGTAGGAAATAGTGAAGAAGGAGCAGTAGTTGGAAAATATGGGTTTGATGATAGAAATGAAGCTGGAAATAGAATGATTGAATTTTGCATTTACAATGATTTATTTATTGCAAATACTTTTTCTAAAATACACAAAAGATGGCTTTACACGTGGATTTCACCTGATGGGCTGCCTAGGAATCAGATTGACTACATTTGTGGAAGAAATCTTTGGAGAAGCTCAATATTAGCAGTCAAAACTAGGCCAGGGGCAGACTATGAGTCAGATCATCAATTGCTCATATACAAATTAAAGTTGAGGGAAAAGAAAATGAAAATAAGTTCACAGGAACCAGGATATGATCTTTAATCAATTCCATCTGAATTTCATGATCATTTTAAGAATAAATTTGAGGCTTTGAACACCAATGGTAGAAGACCAGATGAGTTGATATCCTTGATATTATCCATGAAGAAAACAAACGGTCATTACAAAAACAGAAGAGAAAGAGTTCCAATAGCTAACACTTTTACCTCTTTTGCCACTATATGACATCCTTCCAGATTCTTCTGGAACTTTCTCTTTTCTGCCATAGAATTCTAAAGTCATGTAATTTAATTCTGGCATCATATCACCAGTAGGTACCAATTAGTGAATAGATGGAGTCATCTGCTAAGTGTGATTATTTTATTCTGTTGACTATTCACAAATCAAGAAGGCCAAACTCACTCAGCATTTCTTAAGCTAAAGAAATGATAGAACAAATTTAAGTTGCAAGATGCAATTCTTAAGAGTGGATCTCATGTAAACAATGCTATTTAAAAAAAAAAAGAGACAATATTTCCTCCATCCTAAATAGTTCCTCCAAGAGAACCAAAATCTGTATATTTACAGTCCTCATTACTTATGTATTCTATTTAGAAATACATCTACTTACTTGCAATTCAAAAAAGAAAAGAATGTTAAGAGCAGAATGATGAATGATTCAGAAAGCATTAAAAGAAGATGGAAGGAGTATACAGAGTCATTGTACTAAAAAGAAGTGGATGACATAGAAGAATTTCAAGAAACAACATATGATCAAAAGGCAGTGATGATAAAGGAGCAAGTTCAGGCTGCTTTGAGGACTTGGGGAAAAAAATATCCCTGGAATTGATGGAATCCCAAATGACATTATTTCAACAAATTCTGCCCTGGATGTGCAAACCAAGTTGTGCCAAAAAATATGGAGGATAACTACCTGGCCAACTGGAAGAGATACCTATTTATTCCCATTTAAAAAAAATATGACATGACAGAGTGTAGAAATTTTTGTACTATTCCACTCATGTTCATATCACACACAAGCCAATCCTGCTGAAGATTATCTACAAATGACTACCATAAATACAAGCTGGGTTTGGAAAAGGTCATATTTCCAAAGTTAGATAGATCTTGGTAGAAAGAAAAGATTACCAAAGGAATGCCTGTTTCATTGATGCAAAGACATTTGACTGTATAGATCACAACAAATTGTGGCTAACCTTGAGAAAAATGGGAATCCCAGAACACTTGATTGTGCTTATGTGAAACCTTTATTTGGACTAGGAAGCACTACACAGAAAGAGCAAGAAAAGCCTGCATGGTTCAAAATAAGGAAAGGAGTACATCAGGGCTGTATGCTGTCTCCAAACCTTTACAATCTATATGTAGAACAAATCATTCATGATGCTGGGCTTTATGAGGAGGAATGTAGCATCAGGATTGGAGGAAGAGTTGTCAACAACCTAAGTTATACAGATGGCACATCCTTGCTTGCTGAAACTGAAGAGGTCTTGAAACACTTGTTATAGAAGGTCAAAGACTATAATCTTCAATATGGATTGAAGCTCAACATCAAGAAGATAAATATTCTCACCAGTGGGCCAATTGGCAGCACCATGATGGATGGAGAAGAGATTGGTGTTTTTGAGAGCTTCAGCTCAGTGACCCCAATTAGCTGACGATCATTGAAGATCCTGCCTTGACTCATTGGACCTATGCAAGATCAGCGAATATGTATCCCAATTTCAGGCCCACTCCCAAGCTCTCCATCGTAGGAGCTGTGTTTGGCCTTGGGCCCCTCTTCTTCTGGTGCTATGTTTTCAAAACCGAGAGGGATAGAAAAGAAAACCATATCCAGGAAGGAAAATGGGAACTACCATTTAACATCTCTTATCAAGTGTGACAGAGATGACTATGTACTATTGCTCAAATAAATCTTTATTAATCATTAAAAGAAAAAAAAGAGTTACCGCTTGCTTGGCTCCTCAATCAACGCTCTTGGCACTAGCAGTCAGAAAATCAAAAGATGAATTGCATTGGGAAAATCTGCTGTCAGGGACCTCTACAGAGTACTGAAAAGCAATGATGTCAATCTAGAGACTAAGAAATACCTAATCCAGACCATGGGCTTCACAATTACTTGCTATACATCAAAGATCTTAACAATGGCAATGGATGACAGAAGAAGAATCAAGGCCTTTGAATTGTGGTGCTGGAGAAGACTCTTGAACATACCATGGACCACGAAGGAAACAAATAGATTTATCTTGGAGAAGGTGAAAACAAGTTTCTCCTTGGAGGCTAGGATTTTGGAACTCTGTCTCACATACTTTGGACACATGGCCAGGAAGGACAGGTCCTTGGAGAAGGACATCATGCTTGGGAGGGTGGAGGAACAGTGCAGAAAAGGAAGACTCTGAATGGGATGGATTGATATAGTTACTGCAGAAATGGGGGTTGGTGTGTTGGAATCAGTGAGACAGGCTCAGGACAGTATAGGCTTCAGAGCTGCTATACATAAGGTCACTTTGGGTCGCAGGCTACTTGATGACACATAACAACAATAACATCTGTTTTATCAGTATGCTAAGCAACTAATCCATGAATTTGAGCTATAAGGAGAGGAATGCAACATCTGGATTGGAGGAAGATTTATCAACAACTTGTGTTTTGAAGATGGCATAACCTTATATGCTGAAAATGAAGAGGAATTGAAACTATCATCAAAGAAAATTAATGATTGTATCCTTGAATATTACTTAGATTTCAAAATAAAACTTAAACAAAAACCTCAAACTAACTTCCCTCAAGTCAGTTCTGACCCACAATGACCTCTATTTGGTTTCTGAGACTGTAAGTAGTAATAAGAGATAACTAGCGACTTAGGCCTTTGGATAAGTAGTGAAAATTGCTAAGAACTATGCCAGTAGAATTCCCTAAGTCTTCACATTTAGGCCAATAAACAACATGATATTAAATATAGATAAAATTGAAGTCAAGGGTTTAATTTTACTTGGATTACTAACCAACACAATCATGGAAGAAGTAGTCAGTGCCTGTAGAACAGCCTTCTAGTCAATAAAAATGTGATTGTTTTCTATTATGTATAGGATATCAGGTACTGCTAGGTGCTGAATGCAGACATGCATCCAAGGTAGTATTCTTAATCTTCAAAGACAAAACATAAGTTATTGTTGTTGTATGATAAACAGAACCCTGGAAAGTAAAATAAGAATGTACTGCTCCAGCTTTACTAACAGCTTGTTTAACAAATGAGGATAACTTCCTTAATCATTTTTATTTGTCATTGTTAAAAATAGGTAAAATCTTACAACTCATCTTGTTTGTGTGTTCCCAGAGTTGAGAGAAGACCAGCGAGAAGAAATGTTGGTTTTCAGGGTGTCATCGCTCTCTCAGGCAAACGATGTTAAGAGATTGTGAAGCCCCTCCTTTTATTAGCAGAAAATCAAAGCTTACAGTAAAGCATGATCTCACAGGATGGGTAAATGTTTAAACATGTGGAACAAAGCATAGGCAATATGGAACAAAGTGTAGATAGACATGAACAGTTTTAAAGAAAACATCTTTGTACTCATGAACAGGGTCTTACTGCACTCTAAACAACCTTACCAAGAACTTTAGAAAATAGTCTTTGTTTAACAGAGAACTTTCAGATCTCTTTTATGTTGGTACATGTTCCAGGGAGCATGAGACTTCTTTCAGTCCCATACATTGTTGGTGGTGTTTTCCGGCTTTCAGGCGCATTGTAGCCAAGTCCTTTCTCATGTATTCCATAGCCACTAGTACCATAGCCACTATTAACCCTGTGTATTCCAGAATGACCCTACAACTCACTTCTAAATGTTAAAGAGATCTCAAGGCCTTAAGTCTATACTTGAATGACTAAACTCTTGATTTTAAAATCCTCAAGATCAAAGATCAAAGGTATGTCTCCATACCTTTTCAACCTGTATGCAGAACAGATTATCCAGGAGGCTGGGCTCTATAAGGACAAATGTGGGGTCAA
>NW_006399792.1:14856594-14864551 GCF_000299155.1 Elephantulus edwardii | reverse complement strand
GGCTGTTGTACATAGAGTCGCTATGAGTTGTAAGCGACTTGAAGGCACATAACAGCAACAACAACAACAAGATCAAAGAATAATATTCTTCTCTGTTGTATCCTAGCATCTGACTTACCATGGGTACCAAATGAAGAAAGACAGCACTGTTATTCTCATCCACTCAACCAGCATATTACAACAGGTCTACTTCTTTAGATCTGTATAATATTTCAGAAAATGACCTTTCTGAGCCTCAATTCCCTTACTAATTAAACACAATATGGTTTTTGAGGATTTATTTTTTTAAAAAGTAATAAAATAAGCTTTTAACAAATAAAAGTAAAAAAATTGCCATTTTACTTCATTCAAATGTCAGTTATTTTTTTAAAGGATCAGATAATAAATATTTCAGGTTTTCCAAGCCATATGGCCTCTGTTGCAACTACTCAAGTCTGTCACTTCAACACAAAAACAGTCAGAGACAATACGTCAATAAATTACCATGGCTGTGCTCCAGTAAACTTTATAGAAACAGGTGGCAGAATAGATTTGGCCCTTAGGCCATTGTTTGTCAGTCCTTGGCCTAGTACCACAATGTTTAGCTTGGGTACTTAGAATATCTTTTCAGGCTAACTTCTAGACTTTAAATTCTGTGAGAATAGTAACTGTTGTTTATGTACATTATAGCATCACTAGGGAAAATTTAATCAGGGTTTTCTATTCTTTGAAGAACTGTTAGCTTCTAAACCCAGAAAAGTACCTGTGACTGTTAGAATTACTGGTATACTCAAGAGCAATATAGAGGGAAAAAAAAAGATAGAAAACATCTCAGTGTAATTATAAAGGATTTCTGATGATGTGTTGGTTTGTTAACTGAAAGGATGGAGGTTCAGCAGTTACTTCCACACAGATTTACAGCCTCAGAAACCTGCTAGGTGTGGCTAAGAGTAGGAATGGTCTGGATGGCAGTCTATTTAGTGGGTTATGTTCTATATGTTGCTATGATGCTTTAAGCAAAGCCACTGAAATTTCAAATACTAGTAGAGTAGCCCATAGTGGGTAGGTTTTGGACATATTTGTCTCAAATGCTTTTCAAGAAACACAGATGGTGATTATATTAATGGAATGGCATGCACAGGATTCAGATTGACTACATCTGGAAAAACGGCTGAAGAAGCTCAATATCAACAGTCAAAACTAGGACAGGTGCTGACTTTGAACTAGACCATCAATCACTCATGTGCAATTTTGATTAAAGTGCAAGAAAATGAAAATAAGTCCACAAGAACCAAATATGACCTTGCATTTATCCCACTTGATTTTAGAAACCATCTCAAGAATAAGTTTGAGGAAGTGAATACTACTGACTGAGAGCAAATTAGTTGAGGAATGACATCAAAGACATCATCTTCGAAGAGAGCCAAAGGTCATCATAGAGACAAGAGAGAAATAAAGACCAAATGGATGTCAGAAGAGACTTTGAAAATTGCAATAAAACATTGTAAAGCAAAACAAAGGGAAGAGGTACCAAAGTAAAAGAGAAGAACAGAAGACTACAAAAAGTAGCTTGAGAAAACAAAGCAAAATATTATAAAGAGATGTACATGTAGATAGAGTTGGAGAGTGAAAAAGGAAGGATTCACTTGACATTTCTCAAGCTGAAAGAACTGAAATAACTTGTGAGTTGCTGGGATTCTGACAGCTATGCCACTGATGTGCCAAATGCCAAAAGAGTTATCCATAGTGGATAGTTTTAGTAGAGCTCAAAGATTAAGACAGACTTGGAAGCAGGATTTGGCATCCACTTCTTAAATAACAGTCTTCTGAAAGCCATATCAACAGTAAGGGAATGTACATAGTAACAGTATTAGTGGTAGAGCCCAGATTGAAATTCAGTTGAAATGAGGACAAATAATAGTAAACATTCATTAATAACTGGAACTTGGAATATACATAGCTTGATTTGGAAAACTAGGACTTGTGAAAAGTATCTGGAGGACATGAAAATGGACATGTTAGGCATTAACAAGATGAGATGGCCTAGCTTTGGCTAGTGGCTAGTTGGAATCAGATAATTACATGGTATACTATGTTGGGAATGAAAATCAGAAGAATGGTGTTGCATTCATAGTAAAAAAAAATTTTCAAGTTATATCCTGAAAACCAATATTGTGAGTGATTATATATATTTACAAATACTTTTTTAAAAGTGCACAAATGGCAACTTTACACATGGTCTTTCCCTGATGGCCTGTATAGGAATCAGTCTGACTACATCTATGGAAGGAAGCATTAGAGCAGCTCACTATCAGCATTTAAAACTAGTCCAGAGGCATACTATGGGTTAGACCCTCAATTACTCATGTACAAGTTCAAATTGAGGATAAAGAAAACTAAAATAAGTGCAAGAGAAACTAAAATATGATCTTGAATCTATTCCATCTGAGTTCCAAAATCATCTTAAGAATAGGTTTGAAGTATTAAACACCAATTATCAAAGACCAGATGAGTTGTAGGAAGATATCAAGGATATGACCATGAAGAGAAAAAAAGATAATTACAAAAACAGAGGAGAAGGCAAAACCAAAAATGGATGTCAAAAGAGACTGAAAATTTCACTAGAGCACTGAGAATCTAAAACAAAGGGAAAATATGCAGAAGTAAAAGAGTTGAACAGAAGATTTCAAAGGGCAGCTCTATAAGAAATAAAGTATTCTAAAGGAATGTGCAGAGAGCTGGAGTTGGAGAATAAAAAGGAACGAACTTGCTTTGCATTTCTCAAGCTGAGAGAAATGGAAAACAAATATAAGCCTCAAGGTGCAATATCATGAGATGCAATATATTGAATGACCCAGGAAGCATCAAAAGAAGATGGAGGGAATAAAGAACTGACTGACATGGAAAAATTTCAGAATACCATATGGGTAGGAGCCAATGGTAATGAATGAGAAAGTGGAAGCTTCAGTGAAGTCACTGGCAAAAAATAAGAACCCAGAAATAAAAAAGATACCAATTGACTTGTTTCAATTAACAGATACAACCCTGAATGTTCTCACTAGTCTATGCCAGAAAATTTGAAGGACAACTGTCTGGCCAACAGATTGGAAGAGCTCCATATTTGTTCCCATTTTTCAAAAAGGTGATTTAACAATATGTGGAAACTTTTAAACAATATCATAAATATCACATGGGAACAACATACTGTTGCAGTTCTTTCACAAAAGGCTAGAACAGTACACAGGGAAGTACCAGAAGTTCAAGCAGGATTTATAAGAGGCTGTGACATCAGAGACATAATTACTTAGGGTACATATCTTGGCTGAAAGTAAAGAATATCATAAGAAGTCTCTTTATGATTTACTGAGTTTGCAAATGCTTGTAACTATGTGGATCATAACAAGTTATGTCTAACATTGAGAAGAACAAGAATCTCCAAAGCACTTAACTGTGCTCATGAGAAACCAATACCTAGATCAAGCAGCTGTTGTACAAACAGAGCAAAGAAACATTACATGGTTTAAAACTAAGAAAGAAGTGTATCTGGGTTGTATTCTCTCTCCATACCTATTCAACCGGTATGCCAAAGGAATTATTCTAGAAACTGGACTATATGAAGAATAATATGACAATAAGACCAGAAGAAGATTCATCAATAACCTACATTATGCAGATGACTCAGACTTCTTTGCTGAAAGTGAGGTCTTGAAGCACTTGTTTCAGAATATTAACAAATACAGTTTTTAATACAGATTGTGTCTTAAAGTCAAGCAAACAAACATTCTTACCACTGGACTGATAGACAATATTATGATAGATGGAGAAAGGTTTGAAACTGTTAACAACTTCATCTTACTTGGATCCACAATCAACGCTCTTGGTATCAGCAGTCAGGAAATCAGGAGATATATTACAGTAAGAAAGTCTGCAGTCAAGGACCTCTCTAAATTATTAAGGAGCAATGATGTCAGTTTGAGGACTAAGGTGTATCTGATTAAGGCCGTGGTCTTTTGGATCACTTTGCTATGCATCGGAGAGCTGGACAATGAATAAGATGACAGAAAAAGAATTGATGCCTTTGATCTGTGGTTCTGGACAAGAATATTAAACATTCCATGAACTCTAAAAAGAATAAACATATCTTGGAGAAAGCTCAGCCAGAGTGCTCTTTGGAGGAAAGAGATTATAAAGCTGTGCTTCACGTACTCCAACATGTTACTAGGAGAGGCTATTATTTAGAGAGGGACATGATGCTCAAAAATGCAGAGGGTCAGTTAAGGAAAAGAAAATCCTTGACTAGGTAAATTGACACAGTAATTACTACAAAGGACTCTAGTATATCAGGAAGTGTGAGGATGGGATTGAATAGGATAGGATTCAGGTCTGTTGTTCATAGGATCACTATGGTTCAACTGGACAGCACTTAACAGCAACAACAGGTCTTAAGAATTAATGGAATATCGATTGATACTTTTCAACTAACAGATGTAGCCCTGAACGTGCTTACTAGTTTGTATTAGGAAATTTGAAAGACAGTTACCTGGGCAAATGACTGTAAGTTATCTACATCTGTTCCCTTTCCAAAGAAAGGCTATCCAGCATGATATGGAAATTTTTGAACAATATCACTAATATCACATGAAAAAAATATTGTTGAAGATTATACACAAATGGCTCAAATAGTACATTAACAGACAACTGCCAGAAGTTCAGGCTGGGTTTGAAAGAGGCTTTGGCACAAGGGATATCATTGCAGATGTCAGCTATATCTTGACTGAAAGCAGTCAATATTAGAAATTACATTATTGATAATATGATGACGACTCGATGGAACATAACAATAACAACAATAAATGCCAGAAATTATGTTACTGATTATTAAGGATTTGACTGTCCAGGTCAAACTATATTTAACATTGAAAAGAAAGATAATTTCAGAATACTTATTGCACTTAAAATCTATACCTACATCACAGGAATAATGTATGGTTTAAAATCAAGAAAGGGATTTGTCAGCTATATATACTCTCCATAACTGTTCAGTGTGTATGCTGGATAATACATTCAAGATGATGGACTTCTATTATGTCTCACAGAAATGTCCTGTATTCTTCTTTGTACAGGTTGTAGTTTTCTTTGTACAGGTCTTTTTCTGTCTCTAGTTAGGTTCACTCCTAAGTATTTCAAATTATGGTTGGCTAAGACGAATAGCGATGGGAAAATCTGCTGTTAGGGACCTCTCCAAAGTACTGAAGAGCAATGGTGTCTCTCTGGAGACTAAGGTGCATCTGATACAAGCCATGGTCTTTGCTATCACTAGTTATGTATCAGAGAGTTGGACAGTGACTAAGGAGGTTAGAAGGAGAATTGATGCCTTTGAGCTGTGGTGCTGGAGAAGAGTATTAAGAATACCATGGACTGCTAGGAAAACAAACAGTTTCATCCTGGAAAGGGTTAAATCGGGTCGCTTCCTGGAGGCAAGGATTCTGAGGCTCCATCTAACATACTTTGGACATGTTGTAAGTTGGGACCGTTCCTTGGAGAGGGACATCATGCTTGGGAGGATGGAGGGACAGCGCAGGAGGGGAAGGCCCTCTATGAGGTGAATTGATTCATTGACTGGGGTAATCGGGATGGGTGTATTGGAGACAGTGTGATTGGCACAGGACAAAGCAGAGTTTAGGGCTGTTGTACATAGGGTTTCTATGAGTCGCAAGCGACTCAATGGCACATAACAACAACAACATTATAAAGGATATTGTTTTCTTGGTTTCTTTTTCTGAGTTCTCTGTGTTACTACTGTAGAGGAATCTCATTGATTTTTGGATATTGATCTTGTATCCTGCCACTCAACTAAATTGGTCTGCCAGCTCTAACAGGGGTTTGTTGTTGTTGTTGTTGTGTTATTGGAGTTTTCTGTGTACACTATCATGTCATCTGCATATAGCAACAGATTAGCCATCTTTTTTCCATCTGGTTGCCTTTTGTTTCCTTCTCTTGTCATATTTCCCGAGCAAGTACTTCTAATACAATATTGAATAAAAGTATTACAGTGTACATCCTTGTCTGGTCCCTGTTTGCAAGGAAAATGCCTTTAGTCTTTCTCTATTGATAATAATATTGGCTCTTCGTTTTGCATATATGTTTTTGACTATGTTGAAGAAATTCCCTTCTAGTCCAATTTTGCTGAGTTTCTTAATAAGGAAGGGGTGTTAGATTTTGTCAAACACCTTTTCTGAATCAATTGCTAGCATCATATGGTTCTTGATATTTGCTTGGCTAATGTGGTGAATTACACTTATGTTTTTAATTTTTTTTCATTTTGGACCATACATGCTATTCATACCTGCTATGAATCCCGCTTGGTCATGATAAATTAATTTTTTAATGTGCTTTTGGATTCTATTGCTTAGGGTTTTGTTAAGGACTTTTGCATCTATGTTCATGAGAAAGATTGGTCTATAGCTTTCTTTTTTGGTAATGGAAAAATGTTCTTTGTTCATGGATAAGAAGATTCAATGTTGTTAAAATGATAATTATACCAAAAGCAATCTACATGACCAATGTAACCCCAATACAGATAATGATATTTATTTTTAAGGATATTGAAAGAGGAATTCTCAAGTTTATCTGAAGAGGAAAGAGAACCCAAATAAGCAAAGTATTTCTGAAAAATAAAAATGAAGTGGGAGGTATAGCATTCCTTGACCTTTAAACGTACTAAATAGTGGTAGTAACCAAAACAGCATGGCACTGGTACAATGACAGGCAGATAGACCAATAAACAGAATTGAGAACCCAGAAATTAATACATCTATCTATGGTCAACTGATATTCAACAAGGAAATAAAACCTATCAACAAATCTCTTCAACAAACCATGTTGGCAAAACTGGACTGCTAACTGAAGAAAGCTGAAACAAGATCCACATCTCATACAATACACAAAAAATCAACTCAAGTGGATCCGAGACCTTGAGGAAAGTCTCAAATCATAAAGTTCAAAAGAGACAAACTGGTTTCAAGTTTAAAAGGACTAGTTTATGGTATAAAGGAACTTCCAAATACAGCCAGAAATGCATAATCTAGAGAGGATAAAATGATAAATGGGACCTTCTAAAATTAAATCTCTGTGCTCATCAAAAAATTTTTCCAACATGGTGAAAAGAAAATCTATTGACTGGGAACAAACGTTTGCCAATATGATCTCAGACAAATGTCTTATAACAAAAATTTACAGAATACTCCTTGGCCTCCACAAGAAAAAGACTGATCACCCAATTATAAAATGAGCAAAATACAAGGAAAGACTTTTCAGTGATGAAGCATTCATATCACCATCAAACATATGAGGAAATGCTCAAAATCACAATAAGAGAGATGCAAATAAAAATCATAATGAGATACCATCTTACCTCAGTAGCGGTAAACTATAATACATTATTGGTAGGATTATAAAATGATATAAATCTGAAAGACAGTTTTGTATTTCCTAAAAAAGTCAAGCATAGCAACTCCATATAACTCAGCTATTTCACCCCTAGGAACACACCGAGGAAATTAAAACTGAGGCACAGACAGAGATCTGTACACCAATTACTCACCATCACAGGATCATGGAAAGCCTTAATGTCCAACTATAACGAAATGGATTGAGTCACACAATGGAATACACTTTAGCATTCAAGAGATATTATTTAGAAAAAATACTACACAAATTGGGAAAGACTAGAGAGCATTGTTGCTGTTGTTATGTGCTGTCGAGACTCAACGCGACTCTATGTACAACAGCCTTAAACTTTGCTCTATCCTGTAACAATCGCACTATCTCTGATACACTGTCTCCGATTACCCCAGTCACTGAATCAATTCTCCTCATAGAGGGTCTTCCCCTCCTACGCTATCCCTCTACCCTACCAAGCATGATGTCCTTCTCTAAGGACTGGTCCCTCCTTATAACATGTCCAAAGTATGTCAGA
>NW_006399792.1:14837490-14855565 GCF_000299155.1 Elephantulus edwardii | reverse complement strand
AATCTTGCTTGCATGTGAAATAAATGATATTGTTCTATAGTTTCCACACTCTTTTGGGTCACCCTTCTTTGGAATGGGAACAAATATAGATCTCTTCCAGTAAGTTGGCCAAGTGGTTGTTCTCCAGATTTCTTGGCATAACTTGATGGGCACGTCCAGGGCAGCATCTGTTAGCTGAAATATGTCAATTAGTATACCATCTGTTCCTGGGGGGCCTTCTTTCTTGCTATTTCCTTCAAAGCAGCCTGAGCTTCTTCCTTCATCACCATAGACTCTTTGCTCATATGTTGTTTCATTAAATTCTTCTGTGTTTGCCAATTCCTTTAGATATAGTTACTTAGTATAATCTTTCCATCTTCTTTTAATATTTCCTGGATCATCTACTAATCTTCCTAAAGCATCCATGATTATAACAACTTGAGGTTTGAATTTGTTTTTGGTTCCTTGAGCTTAATAAATGGTGAGCGAATTCGGCCCTTTTGATTTTCTAACTCCAGCTCTTTGCACATTTCGTTGTAATATTTTACGTTGTCATCCTGCACTGCCTTTTTAAATCATCTCTTCAACTCTTTATGCTCATGAATTAACTTACTCTTATAAGAACAAATACTGCATAAAGAGCATTATTTTTAAAATTGAACATAATTAGTAAGACAGGTTTGGGGGTATGAGGTATGAGGATGGATGGGGTGAAACCACAAGATTGCCCAATTTGGTGGGTGGAGGGAGAGAGTGAGGAAATGGGAAAGATCCAGTGAGGACCTGAAAGATTGGGTAATTGTGGGCAAGGTCCAGTGGTGACTTATTTTATAAAACATATTGCATGGGATTGATGTATGAAACACCAAATAAATGAAGAATAGTTTGAAACAAAATGTATATGAACTTTGTGAGCAAACTAATAAAAAAAGTTTAAAAGGGAAAAAGTTAAAAAAAGAGGCTGGATTTTATGAAGAAGAACTTGTTATTAGGATCAGAGGAAGACTTATCAACAATCTCAGTTATTCAGATGACACAATTTAGGTTGTTGAAAGTGAAGAAGACTTGAAACAGATGTTGCATAAGATCAAAAAAAAAAAAGCCTGTAATATGGATTGCATCTCAACATAAAGAAAACAAAGATCCTTACCACTGGGCTAATAGGAAATATCATGAAAGATGGAGAAAAGACTAAAGTTGTCAATGATTCAATCTTACTTGGATTCACAATAAGCACTATTGTTATGAACAGTCAAGAAATAAAAAGAAAGTATTGCACTGGGAAAGTCTGCTGTACAGGACCTCTCCAAATTACTCAAGAGCAATGTTGTAAGCTGAAAGTCTAAGATTTACCTGATTCAAACTATGATCTTTTCAAGTGCCTGCTATGCTTCTGAGACCTGACCAATGAATAATGATGACAGAAAGATCAATGCTTTTGAGCTGTAGTATTCAAGAAGAGTGCTTAATGTCCCACAGACTACCAAAAGAACAAACATATAAGTATGTTTTGGAGAAAGCACAGCAGGAATGCTTTCAGAGTTAAGGATGGTGAAACTTCATCTAATTCTTTGGAAAGATTGTTAGGAGAGGAAAAGGACATCATGATTGGAAAGATGAAGGGGTCAGCAAAAGAGAAGATCTTCAAAGAGATGGGTTGATACATTGGCTGTAGCTATGGGATAAAATTAGAGAAGGTAAAAATGGCACAGGATAAGACAGGGTTCAGACCTGTTGTTCCTAGGATTTCTAATAGTCAACAGCACACAACAACAATTATGGAAGACAGATTAAGAAGCAGGACTGACTATCCACTTTTGAAATGACATGCTCTTGAAAACCCTAAGATTAACAGAAGAATGTTGTTTGATTTAGTGCTGGATGATGAGGAAAACACTCAAAATGCTACTGGAGAAGAGCTGCCATATTAGATTCTATATTACTGACACAGATGGAATAAAGATTTCCCTCAATAAACGACCTTCAGTTATGATAAAGTAAGACTCAAAATGAGCGAAAAAACCAACTGAAAACATCCGTTAATAATGAAAACATGGAATGTGCTAAGAACTATGAACTTAGAAAAATTGGAAGTTGTCAAAAGTGAAATGAATTCCATAAAAGGTCAACATTCTAAGCATTAAGGAACTGCAATGTATTGATAGTGGAACTTTTTGTAATCCAATAGTCATATGAATTATTATGCCAGGAATGACAAATTGAAGAAGAATGATGTTATACTCATTCTTAAAAAGAATATTTCTGGATTTGTCCTGAAATACACTGCCATCAGTGATAGGATAATATCCATTTGCATATAAAAAAGACTTGCTAGCACAACTATTACTCAAATATGTACATAAACCACTAAAGCCATTGATGAAAAAATTGAGGATTTCAATTAACTTCTGCACTTTAAATTGTTTGAATATTCTATCAAGTTATATTAACAAGAATTGTTGACTGGATTTGATTTACAAAACCACATGAAGATATCATCTCACTCCAGTAACAGTAGCAAAGTTTAACAGAGCAGAAAGTCATAAATGTTGGAGAGGATGTGACAAGGAAGGAACTCTTTGGTGGATTGTAAAATGGTGCAACCACTCTGGAAGGCAGTTTGGCACTTTCTCAAACACCTAAAAAATAGAAATTCCATATGACCCAGCTATTCCACTACTTGCAATGTACCCTGAGAAAATGAGAACTGAGGGACAGAGACTTGTACACCAATGTTCATAGCAGCATTATTCACCATCACAAAAAGATGGAAACAGCCTAGATGTCCAACCATAAACGAATGCATTGAGAAATCATGGTACGTTCACACAATGGAATACTACACAGCATGAAGGAGCAATAATCTTGTAAATTATTACTTAACTTGTGAGGGACAGGAGAGCATTATGCTGAATGAACTAACTCAGTCCCACAAGGACAAATATTGTATAAAACCATTATTGTAGAATGAATATAAGGATCCAAGGTAGAGGGGAGTGTGGAAACAGAGAGTTGGGGGTTGGGGAAGGATTAATCATGGAGTTGTATAATTTGATGTATGGGGATGTGAGGGGAAACTGGTAGAATCTGTTCTGGAAAACAATGTATTTGAATTTCATAAATAAACTAGTATAATTAAAAAATATTTAAAAAATGAAATTGGTGACTGGAATGCAAAAATTTGAAAGAAAAGAATTTATAGCTGGAAAATATGTCTTAGTGAGAAAAATTAGGTCAGTGCTCTTATAAATTAATTTTGTTCTGTCAATAATTTATACATTGAGTGGTGTTAGAGAAAATGAATGAATATCCACGAACTGATAATAGAACAAAGATTTTTCTGACAAAGCAAAACCAGGGTGCTCCTTTGAGGTAAGAATGATGAAGCTTTGCTTCACATATTTTGAGCATATTGTTAGGAGGGGCTGATTCTTGGACAAGGACTGCATGCTTGGAAAGGTAGAGTGTCAGTGAAAGGGAGGAAAAATATAAATTACATGAATTTACACAGTGACTGTAGCAATTGGCTCAAGTGTATCAGAGATAATGAGGTTGGTCAACTTTCAGATCTGTTGCACATAGGATTGCTTTGAGCCATAGTCAACATCACCAATAACATCTCTTTTTAATAAATAAAACCAAATGAATCTATAAACTTTGACTTCTTGTTGTTGTGTGCCATCAAGTCAGAACCAATCCACAGTCCAAGGAGCAGCTGATAAATTTGAATCATGTATCTTCAGGTTTGCAGTGTAGCTTGTTACAACTAGGCTAGAGCTTCCATATGTTGTTGTTGTTGTTGTTGTTGTTGTTATGTGCCGTCAAGTCGTTTCCAACTCATAGCGACCCTATGCACAACAGCCCTAAACCCTGCTCTATCCTGCCCCAACCGCACTGCCTTTGACACACCCATCCAGATTACCACAGTCACCAAATCAATCCATCTCATATTGGGTTTTCCCCTCCTGCGCTGTCCCTCCACCCTCCCAAGCATGATGTCCCTCTCCACGGACCCGTCCCTCCTGGCAACATGTCCAAAGTATGTCAGACGAAGCCCCAGAATCCTTGCCTCCAAGGAGTAGCTCGGTTTAATCCTCTCCAAGATGAATCTGTTTGTTTTCCTGGCAGTCCATGGTACATTCAGTACTCTTCTCCAGCACCACAGCTCAAAGGCATCAACTCTCCTTCTGTCCTCCCTAGTCATTGTCCAATTCTCTGATGCATAACAAGCGATTGCAAAGAACATGGCCTGTATCAAGCGCACCTTAGTCTCCAGAGAGACACCGTATACCAGAGACACCAGAGAGCTTCCATATACTTTGAGTAAACACATGGAACTTATCTGATAGGACACTTAAGAATCAAACGGACTACATTTATGAAAGCAGTTGTTATTGACTTAAGTCAAAGTAAGACCCAGAAGAACAAATTAGCAATTAGTCATATGCAAATTTAAATGGAAGTTGATGAAAATGAAAATAAATTCAGGAAATCTAAAATATTACCTTAAGTATATTAAATTTGAATTTAAAAACAAAACAAGACAAAAAACATATCAATAATAGATACAACAATATGAATGAAAACCAGGAGAGTTGTGGGATGACATCATTAATGAGGAAAATAAAACATAATTACAAAGAAAGAGGAAAAGAAAAGGCCAAAATTGATATCCGAAAAAGACTCTGAAACTTGCTTTTCAACGTTGTTATTGTTGTGTCATTGAGTCAACCATAAAGAAAAAAAAATCCCCATAGTCTTTTTAGGAAAAAGTGGGTTAGCTCAACTAGTGAAAAATGTTGACTTTGAGCTACTTAATATGGGATCAAATTGCTACAGCAACAGAAATTATTAGAAAGGAACCTTAGAGAGCAATGAATCTATGTTAATGTAGGAGGAACATTTCAAAAAAGGAAGATAAAAATGGATCACAACTCTAAGAAATTAAGCAATGTCACTATGGTACACGTAGAAACTATAATTGGTATATATTTTGCTCTATTATAACATCAAATAAATATACTTTTAATGAAAAGGCAAGTATACGAATAAATTGAACACCAGGAACATAAATTGTGTGCTAGTTTGTCATGCCTTGAATAATGATGATTTTTTAAATATTATTTTTGGTAGTTGTTCAATACATAAATTACAGTCATATTAAAGAGGATTTTTAAATGAAAAAATATTCTTTTGATTATGTTTACAAAAAACCCCCAAATCCAAAACACTCTTTTTTAGAAATGACAGTACTGTGTTTCACATTTAGACTGGGGACTAGAAAGACAATAAAACATCAGATGAGTGCTTGACATATTTCTCAGACCATAATGAATTCAGACTAATTGAAAGAGTCAGCAAATCAAATTTATCAATCAAATAGTAATGTGATGGGTACAGATGCCAGGTCTAATTTGCTGTTGTGGCCTAGAAAACCTGGTTTGTTTTTGTTGTTGATGTTTTTTTTTTAGTTCGAATTCTTTTAAACATCAGAATAATGCATTAATATGCACTCATTGCTGACTGTTTTATACATATTCTTGAATTTGAGACTGTGAGTCTATGGTCACATCATTATTACATTCCATCAAGTCAGTTCTAACTCTTAGTGACCATTTATGCAAGAAAATGAAACACTGTCCAGTATTCAGGTACCTTTACATTCTATATTATCTTTGAATTCCTTATTGTAGCCATGATCAATCCACTTCCTTGAAGATCTTCCTATTTTTCATTGACTCTCTACTTGCCCAAGCATGATATTTTTTTCTACAAGGACAGGGTTCTCATGATAACATATCCAAAATATGTGAAATGAGGTCTTAGCATTCTAGCTTCTATGGAAGATTCTGACTGCTCTTCTTTCAAAACATACATGTTTTTTCTACTGGTAATCATAGTATAGTCAATGTATTTCACCAACATTATTATTCTAAAGAATCAATTCTTTTTCAGTTTGTCTTATTCATTGCCATTACATACATATGCTGTTGTTGTTAGGTGCTATCAAGTTACATATGACTCATGGCGACCCTAGAACAGCAGATCTGAATGCTGTCTTGTTCTATGTCATCCTCACCATCTCTGATACACTATAGCTCCACTCGCCATATCAATCCATATCTTTCTCTCTTTCACTGACCCACCACGTTTCCATGTATTATATTCTTTTCCAAGTAATAACATGTCCTAAAAACATGTTCAAAGTATGAGAGATGAAACTTTGCCATCCTTGTCTCCAAGAAACACTTTGAGTACACATTTACCAAGACGTATCTGTTAATTTTTTTGGCAATTGATGAGATATTCAGTACTCTTCTCAAGCACCACAGCTCAAAGGTGTTAATTCTTCTGTCATCCTTATACATATCATTCAGCTCTCCTTTAAATGCATAGCAAGTAACTGAAAAGACCATAGCTTCAGTCAAGTGCACCTTAGTCTTCAAACTGACCTCATTGCTCTTCAGTGTTTTAGAGTGGTCCCTGACAGCAGACTTGCCCACAGCAATATGTCTCCTTTCTCTTGATTTCTGGTACCAAGGATGATGATTGTGGATCCAAGCAAGACAAAATCATTAACAGTTTCAATCCTTTCTTTACCTGTCATAATGTTGCCCATTGGCCCCGAGGTAAGGGCCTTTGTCTTCTTAATGTTAAAATGCAATGCATATTGAAGGCTATAGTCTTTGACCTTCTGCAACAAGCATTTCAGGTACCCCTGGCTTTCAGCAAGCAAGTTTGCATCATATGTGTAGCCCAGGTTATTGATGAGTCTTCTTCCTATCCTGATGTCACATTCTTCTTAATAGAATCGAATTTCAAGAATTAGTTGCTCAGCATAGAGTGGATATGTGCAGAGAAATTTTATACCGCTGATACACAACCTTCCCAATTTTAAACCATGCAGTGTTCCTTTTTTCCATTCTGACAACAGCTTCTTGATCTAGGTATAGATTCCATATGAGCACAATTAAGTGCTCTGGGATTCCCATTCTTCTCAGTGATAGATATAGTTTTTCATGATCCATGCCATCAAATGAATTTACATAATCAACAAAACACAGATTAAACATTCTTCTGATATTCTCTGCTTTCATCCAAGATCCAACAGACATCAGCAATGTATACCTGGTACCCTAGCCTCTTCTAAATACAGAATGCACTTCTGGCAGTTCCTTGTCATTGTACTATTCCAGTCATTTTTGGATGATCTTCCGCAACATTTTACTTTCATGTGATATTAGTGAAATTGTTTGATAATTTCCATATTCTGTTGAGTCACCTTTTTTGGAGAATGAGAACAATTATGTATCCCTTCCAATCAGTTGACCAATCATCCGATTTTCTTTAATGACTGGTAAGCATGTCAATGGTTCCATCATATGAGACATTTCCAAATACCAAGGCTTGGATTGTTGTAATTGCTAGGTACTCTTGATTCCAATATTATTCATAGGGAATTTATGAGTAATAGATCTGAACTCTGTTCTATTCTGTGTCCGTCCTCATTGTCTCTGACACACTTGAGCCTATTGCTACAGTCACTATATCAATCCATTTTATTGAGGATTACATTCATAATTTGTTTAGCAGACCAGTTAAAAGACATGGAAGTCAATAATATCCCAAAGGTTTGCTGTACTGTATAACTCTATGATTTCTGACATCAATAGTTCCTCCTCCATTCAGTTCTCCTACTCTTCTATGTCCCTTGGATTCAGTGGTTTGCTGGAAGATCTCAAAGACACTCTAACAAGGGAGAAGGGAATGACTCACATAATTGTAGACGATGCAAGCCGGTGTTGCAGAGACTGGTAAATGCTGTAGATTGTTAATTGTTGTGCAGGTGGAAACCAAACATCACAAAAATAGAGGTAGCATTGTACTGTGATGGACTTATTATATAAGCCTTTACTACCTAAGCAACATGCCTTCTGAAACTCTATGAACTCTGATAAACGTTGATAGGTGTAGAGGGACTTCAGGCCTTTTGTTCATAGGGATGCTATGAGACATGCTTATCTCAAAGGCTATCAATAACAACTACTCGGGTAGGGCTTGTATTCCTCTCTAACCCTCTATCCTTGACATAATAAATATTTCAGCATAAAATAAAAATTTAATCAATGGCTAAGAAAGACACTTTGAACAATAAACTTTTATTTTTTTTGAACAATAAACTTCTGATACCACGGAATAATTCCTGGCTTTCTTAGCCCTTAACTTTCATATTTGAAGAGTCAATTTCCCCCTTACAATCATAAGAACTATATTAATGAAAGTGTACAAACCAAAACATCATACATCATGTACTAATCTCCCCCATTTTAGATAGCTAATTTCTGATTTGCCCATCCCTATCAAACCAGTATTCTGAAGAAACTTATTCTTTACTCTGAAGAATCTTTTTTTCCAGTTAAAATGTTTAACATCTAGATCCATACGCAAAGTCGGATTGCAGCAATCAACTCTAGTTCACTAGCCTGAAATATTTTTTCTATAATTATATTTTATTAATTTTCATAAACATTTACAGAGATTTTGGGTTTCCATTCATTCACCGCTGCACCATTCTCTCTACCCTCCTCCCAGTTTGTTCTTGTCCAAATGTCACAGTGCTTGTCAAAGCCAGTTCTGATTAATCTTCTTTGTCAGTGTGTCCTTTGCCATTCCCTATCACTCCTCCCTGAGAGAGACTTCACCCTGAGTCATAAGGAAAAGGGGATGGCGTATTCTCTTAGCTACTTCCTGCTGAAAAGGGACGCTGTGGGTTTCAGGGTGAAGGTCTTCTCTCACTACTCTAAAGGGCCCCTTTGGCAGTAGGAAACACATAGACTATTATGGAGATTGATTTTGGAATTTAGATGCACTCTTATTGATTGTGCTTGGCCATACGTGTTCATATCCTTCAAGATGTATCATGGGGGTGTTGCAACCTAGAAGACACAAATTTGACTAACAAGTTATAAGTACATGAGTCAAAAATTATGGAAAAGTAAAAGAAAAGATTCTTTCATTGTTTTACAAACCCTCCCCCAGGTCCCCTCCACCATGTAGCCCTCGCTCTAGTCTCCTGTGATGACAGAAATACCTAGTTATATATCTCTTTTAAACAGTTTTCTCCCTCCTCTGTTTCAGTGCAGTATACATTATTGAACCCATCTTACTCAGTCTCTCCCCAACCCCAAGGACAGTCCCATTCTACAACAGTGGCATCATGTAATATTTGTCCTTTTGTGACTGGGATATTTCACTCAGCATAATGTTCTCCAGAGTCAACCATTTTGAATAATATTGCATGAGTTCCTTGTTTTTTAATGCAGCATAGTATTCCTTTGTGCGAATATACCACAGCTTCTCTATCCATTCCTTTGTTGATGGGCACTTAGGTTGTTTCCAACTCCTTGCTATTGTGAACAAAGCTGCAATAAACATGGGTGTGAATATATCTGCTTGGATGTTAGCTATGGTCTCTTCAGGGTATATTCCCAGTAGTGGAATTGCTGGGTCAAATGGTATCTCTATTTGCAACTTTTTGAGAAAGCGCCATACTGCTTTCCACAGGGGTTGCACCATTTTACACTCCCACCAACAGTGAATCAGGGTTCCAGTTTCTCCACAACCTCGCCAGCATTTGTTGCTTGCTGTTCTGTTAAA
Organism: Elephantulus edwardii; assembly: GCF_000299155.1. Classification (NCBI taxonomy): domain Eukaryota; kingdom Metazoa; phylum Chordata; class Mammalia; order Macroscelidea; family Macroscelididae; genus Elephantulus; species Elephantulus edwardii. Next base: position 14,845,929 of record NW_006399792.1, on the reverse strand, counting down.
TTTTGCTATTTTGACTGGGGTGAAATGATATCTCATAGCCTGAAATATTTTATCTTCAGCTGCTTGAGTTCGAGTTCTGGTCAACTCATCTTGCGATCAGTGGCTAAGTCGAAATTAATTACAAAGTCAGGAGTCCACACTTCTCCTCATGTTCCAAACCAGCTGGTCCCCTCATTCAGCCTTCACCCAAAAAATGAGTCCAAGTCTACAAGATGGAGGTCTCCCTGTTCCTCAAGCCAGACAAGCTTTTGTGCTTATCCATACATTTGTCCGTGTTAGGTTAAAAGTGCTGATGGATCATACCCAAACTCAGCCTGTCTGTGAGGCTACAAATCCATTCAAATGCATATCTTCTCAGAGTACTGGATAAATCTTCCCAAAGTACGCAGTGGGCTTGATCTTCATCCAGGCTAAGCTCCATGCCCTTTCTTTCTACTGCTTTCCACAAGGATTTCTCCAGGGCAATTCTTTTCCGTTTAGTATATCCAGTTAACTACTGACCAAAGGTGGAATTCTGAACTTCCAAGATATATACTATCTAGTATTCATTTTCGCAACATGTCTCAAAATTACAACGTAGAAGAAACATCAGTATTCATCAAGTACATCCAAATAAATCAATAAATTTAACACATTTCACCTAAAACCATTAAGTGCCTTTTGGTTTGGCTCTTCTGGTCTCTGACGTTTAGCTGAGGAGAGTTATTTCCTTGTTCAGAGTGTCTCTCAAGGTATTATTAACGTAGTGTTAGATTTCCTTTGCTGCATGATCCATTTAATCATTCCTTTAACGACTTGTCTGTCTTGAGGAACAGGGAGTCGTCTATTATTTCTCCTTCCTCCCATTTGCCATTTATTTTTACCCAAACTTTTCTACCTTGAGAAGGGAAATCTGGTTTAGCTACTGTGCCAGTCCATATCACAGTTACCAAGACCCATCTGGTCAGCACTAACACTCCAGCCTTTATCATTGTTGTTATTGTTGTGTGCCCTCCAGACAACAATGACTTATAGTGACCCTATGCATAATAGCGCTGAAACCTACTGTATATTGAAGCAATCTCACTGTCTCTGATACACCTACAATCATTACCCATTTACTATATCAATACACCTCATCTAGGATGTCCTCCTGTGCTGTCCCTCCACCTTTCCAAGCATAGTATCCTTCCCTAAGGACTGCTCCTTCTTAACATACTCAAAGGATGTGAGATGGAGTCTCAAAATCCTTGACTCCAAGGAACAGGTTTGTTTCACCCTTCTCAGGACAGACTTTTTAGTGCTCTTAGAAGTCCATTGTAGGTTGAATATTCTTCTCCAGCACCACAACTCAAGGACATCAATTTTTTCTGCTGTTATCTTCAGTCATTATTCAGCTCTTTAATGCATAGCAAGTAATTGTTACGATCATAGTCTGGATCAGGAATACCTTAGGCTATAGACTTCTATCGCTGCTCTTTAGTTCTCTGGAGAGATTCCTAACAGCAAATTTTCCTGATTCAATTTATCTTCTGATTTCCTGACTACTGGTACAAAAGCGTTGATTGTGGAACCAAGTAAGTAAAATTGTTAACAATTTCAATCACTTCTCCATCTATCATGGTGCTGCCAACTGGCCCAATGGTGAGAACTTTCAATTTCTTGGTGTTGAGCTACAATCCATATTGCACACTGCAGTTATTGACCCTCTGCAACATTTGTTTCAGGCCCTCTTAACTTTCCAAAAGTAAGGTGTGTCTTCCTCATAAGACAGGTTGTTAATGAGTCTTCTTCAATCCTGATGTCACATTCTGCTTCATAAAGTCTAGCCTCCTGAATCATCTGTTCTTCATATAGATTGAAACCATTTGGAGACAAGACACATCCCTTTGCTCTCCTTTCTTGATTTTGAACCATGCAGTGTTTCCCTGCTCTTCTCTGACTGAAGGGCTCCTAGTCCAAGATTTTTCTTGAGCACAATCAAGTGTTCCAGGATTCCCATTATATTCAAGGTTAGACACAATTTGTTGTGATCCATACGGTCAAATGCCTTTGCACAGTCAATGACAGATAAACACCCTTCTGTTACTCTTTGTTTTCAGCCAATGATTCCTCTGACATTGACAATGCCATTAGTGCCTCTTCTGAACCTGACTTGTATGTATATCTGGTAGTTCTCTGTTACGTACTGTTCGAGCCATTTTCTGGATGATCTTTAGGAATATTTTGTTTGCATGTTATATTAATAATTTCCACACTCTATTGGGTAAGCTTCTTTTTTAAAATAAGAATAAATAAGGATCTCTTCAAACAGTTGGTCTGGTCATTGTCCACAAGATTTCTTGTCACAGCCTGGTGATCACATCCAAGGCTGTACCTGATTGTTGAAACCTGCCAATTAGTATTCTTTCAATTTCTGGGTCCTTGTTTTTTAACAGTTGCTTTTTGGACAATTTGGGCCTTGTTTTTTGGACCATGTGGACAGTTTGGATTAGGTAAAATTTAGTCTTTAAAGTATCATGACTGTTCTCTAAGAGAAATTTTTAGCAGATCTGCCAATATATAAAATCCTTTCATTTATATTACTTCCATGGATACTGACTCTGTGTGTAAGGAGCATGAAATGCTTGACTGCTTTGGTTTTGGGTGGGGGGTTTGGTGGTGCTTTTTTTGTCATTTTTACAAATACTCCATAGTGAAGGCTAAAGTCCTTGATCTTCAACAAGCAGTGTTTCAAGTCATCCATATTTTAATCATATGCAAAATTGTATCATCTTTATATCACAAGGTTCTAATGAGTCTTTTGATTAGAATTTTTCTTCATATGATTCAGCTTCTTGGATTATCTACTTACTGTACACATTGAATTAATTATTACTGCTGGACCAATAGGCAGCATCATGATGGATGGAGAGGAGATTGAAACTGTCAGCAGCTTCATCTTGTTTGGCTCCACAATTAACACCCTTGGTCTGAGCAGTCAGAAAATAAGGAGATGCATTGCACTGGGAAAATCTACAGTTGGGACCTTTCAAAACGATTGACGAGTAGTGGTGTCAGTTTGAAGTCTAAGGTGCATCTGGTTCAGGCCATAGTCTTTCCAATTACTAGCTATCCATTGAGAGCTGAACAATGAATAAAGATGACAGAAAAAATAAATATGAGCTATAGTGTTGGAGAAGAGCACTGAACATCCCATGAGTGGCCAAGAGAATGAACAGATAAGTCTTGGAGAGGGTGAAGCCAGAGTACTCTTTGGAGGCAAGAATAATGAGGTTTCCTCTCACATACTTTAGACATGTTGCTAGAGAGTGCTATTCCTTGGAGAAGGGCATGATACTGGGGAAGGGTAGAGAGTCAGAGAAGGAGAGGAAGACTCTTAATCAGTGGATTGATATGGTGACTGAAAAGAGCTCTTGTGTGTCAGGAAGTGTGAGAATGGCACATAATAGAACAGGGTTCAGATATTTTTTTCATAGGGTTGCTATGAGTCATACTCAACTCAATGGCACCTATCAACAACAAGAACAAAAACACACATTGAATAAATATGATGAAAAGATACAACTTCAGCGTAGAACTCTCCTGATTTTAAACCATACAATATCTTCTTGTTCTATTTAAAAAGACTGTTTTCCTATGCAGTGGTTCTGCCTTCAGATAGTTAAATGTTTATGTAATTCCTTTACTTTGTTATTTTTTCATAATTTGTTATAACCCACATAGTCAAATGCTTTTGCTAATTAGTCAGAAATACATAGGTGAATAACTATGGCCATATATTTGACTTAAATTTTAAAAGAAATCTCCCTTGAAATATCTAAACATAAAAATATAAAACAAATAGATGTACTAATTTCAAGTATAAATTAAAAAAACAACAACAAATGAATGCCCCATTTAGTGAATCTAGTAATATGGATCTTGTTTGATGTGTGTTACTGCTCTTTTCCCCCCAAACTGGGTGTCCTTGAGTCCTTGACCCAGGGTGGAGGCCTGCCTGCAGCCCTCAGGCCAAATTTATTAATTTTTAAATGAATATTCTTTAAGTGACACAGCAATCTTTTGTTTATTTGCTGTACTGACAAACTTGGAGTTGCTGTGATGTTGCACACTGTTCCACAGTCTTGTCAAATGCCATAGTGGTTACCCATTATGTATAATGTTTGGATGAGATTCCAGATTGATTCATGCTGGGAAGCAGGAGTGACATCCACTTTCTAAACTAGATGGCTCTGTAAGCTCTAAAAACTCTCTAAATGTACAGAAATAATGTTAGTTTATAGAACAGAGTTCTGGCTTTTGTGCAAAGCTTACTCTGAGTTGTATTCGACTTGATGACAGTTAGCCACTGCTAACTGAGACTAGTGCTGTTATATCTGGAGGAACACTCTTCCACTTTGTCCATCACTCTTTGTCAATGTGCTGTATGAAGTAAACTGGGTTTGCTGTGATGCTGAACCTTGTGCCATTGGGATATAAAATAACAGAATGGTTTTCAAATGTGGACAGTGTGTGTTGGAGCTCCCAGGTGAAAAACAGGTTTGGAAGCAGGAGTGGCATCCACTTCCTAAACCACATGCCTCTGGAAACTCTATGAACTTGGAGAAACAATGATAGTTACAGAAAGTCATTAGGTTTTTTGTTCGTAGAGTCTCTATGAGTCGTGCTCGACTTGATGGCAATCAACAACAACAACAAAAACAACAGTAATCTGGATACATTCCTATAATCGTCATACTACAATTAAATTGTCATTTCTTTTTCTCTGTTGTTGTTTGTCAGGTGCTGTCGAGTTGAGTACAACTCATAGCTACTCTATGAGCTAAAGATCTGATCCCTGCTCTATCCTGCACCATCCTCACACTTTCTAACACACAAGAGCCCATTGCAGCAGTCACTGTGACAATCCACCTGGTTGAAAAGATTTTTTTTATTCATTTAACTTATGTTAAGAACAAAAGTAATCCTTACTTTGCTTCTAAGTTTTAACAATGTGAAGCTCAAGATTTTTGGCTTGAAACATTTTACTAAATGTTAACTTTGACAAATGAGTCATCTAACTCTCAATTTTTTATCATTTAGCTTCTGATTGAAAAAAGAACTGGCTTTAACCACAATTTAAGGGAAAGAACAGTTGCTTCTCTCCTACTGATAAAAATTTTAGCACTATAGACAAGTTCCCTTGTTGCTAATATAGATATGGTGGGCCCAACAGACAGGTGGAGTTGGCAAATAAATGTTCATTTCTTCCTTTTATGACTCAATGTTATCATAAGGGAAATAGAGAACATTTCCACAACACAGCTGTGTGAGATTTTCCAACTCATTTATCAAGATAATGCAGTTTCTTACTCCCCTGCAGTTTGGCAAACAATGGAGATTTAAGTAGAAGATATAAGATTACTCTTAAATTCTTGGCTCTCTAAGAAGTACAGGTTGTGTTTCAGAGTTTGGTACATATATCTATCAATTCTAGGACTCTCTGGAGTTATCTGTTTGATGTTCTTATTCATAAGAGCATATAATCTTGGACAAGATAGGATTTTAGAATGTAGTTGGTTGTTTGCATACCTTCTCCAGTTCTCTGAGAAGTTTCCAGAATATCTCTATGCTTCTGGTGAAAGGAAGCTCGCCACTTTTCGAAGCAACATTTCTGCTTCTGGAATCTTTAGAATAATTTTTACAATATTTTTACAATTCAACAAGATCAGGTAACATTTTGTTCTGTTGTGTATAAGGTCATTATTAAGTAAAGAAATGTATTTTAGAAGATTATTTGTTGTATTTATTCCTAAAAACCCATTGCCATTGAGACCGTTCAAATTCATGACAATCCGTACGTTTCAGCATAGCATAGTTATCTTTTAAGTGTTTAACTAGTTGTGATTTTTTCATAGGTAGGTTAACAGACCTTTCTTCAGGAGTATAAAAAAGGTATTACAGTGTGGGGACAACCATATCTAACATCTACTAACTCCTCAAAGAAGAACTGTCTCTTATAAGGACACCCACAGCACAAAACCAATTTCCATAAACTCTTGGCACCAGCAGCCAGGATATTGTGACGGGAAAGTCTGCGGTTAGGGACCTCTCTAAAGTACTTAAGAGCAATGGTGTCTCTATGGAGACAAAGGTTCATCTGATACTGGCCATGGTCTTTGCAATCACTTGTTATGCGTCAGAGAGTTGGACAATGACTAGGAAGGATAGAAGGAGAATTGATGCCTTTGAGCTGTGGTGTTGGAGAAGAGTATTGAGAGTACCATGGACTGCTAAGAAAACAAACAGAGTCATCCTGGAGAGGGTTAAACCAGGCTGCTAATTGTAGGCAAGGATTCTGAAACCAGACTGTTTCTTGTAGGCAAGGATTCTGAGGCTTTGTCTGACATACTTTGGACATGTTGTAAGGAGGGACCGGTCCTTGGAGAGGGACATCATACTTGGGAGGGTGGAGGGACAGCCCAGGAGGGGAAGACCCTCTGTGAGGTGGATTGACTTAGTGACTGGAGTAATCTGTGTGAGTGTGTTGGAGACAGTGAGAGTGGCACAGCACGGAGCAGGGTTTAGGGCTGTTGTACATAGGGTCGCTATGAGTCGCAAGCAAGTCGACGGTACACAACAACAACAACAACAACAACAAGACATACCTCTATGTTTCCCCACCTTTTTACCATTCACCCCAACACCAATCCTATTGCTTTGCTGGGTCCAAAATTCATTGCAATAGCTCATAGACCATATAGTCCATATTAGGGGAGTCAAATGGCTATAATTCAAGTTAGTAGCAGAATATAATCACTCAAAATAGTTTTCAAAATGTGTTCATGGGCACTTCTACCTTCAGCCTTGCAGATTTAGATTTGTATTTCTGTTAATTCTGGTTCTTCCTCCACCCCTAATCCTCCAACAAATTTGGACAAAAAGTGCTTAGCTCATCAAGCTCAGCTATATCTCCTTTTAGGTCTCTGGTTTTCCAATGTGGCTGCTCTGGTTGCTGTTCTCAGTAGATTCTGGTCTGGCTAGCACAAAATATCTCTGACTCTTCAGGATGCACTGCATTTTTTTCTTTCTTTTTCTTTTCTAGTGGTTAACTTCTCCAACCCTGATGCAGGATCTTTTCAATTTAGAGGTGAAATTAGGCAATCCTCTTGTGGGTAGGCTAACCCAACCTATTCACATTTTCCTGCCCAACTACATGGCAAAGTCAAACACAGTGGTTAGGAAATATTTTTTTTTATTTTCTCCTAGTTTACTTACAAAATTCAAATACATTGTTTACAAGAACAAATTCTTTCAATTTCCCTCATCCTCCCACCCAACAAATTGCACAACCTTTGATTAGTCCTCCCACCCCCTGCACATCCTCATCCCTCTGCTTCCAAACTCTCCTGCCCCTTTGTAGTCCTTATACTCATTCTCCAATAATGGTTTTAGACAATATTTATCCTTTTGGGGCTGAGTTAGTCCACTCAGCATAATGCTCTCCAGTCCCTCCCAAGTTAGGTAATAAATAAGTCATTTCTCCTGCATGCTGCATAGAATGGCAAACAGATACATGAAGACATGCTCCAAATCACTGGCAATAACAGACATGCAAATAAAAACCACATCTCACTACAGTAACAGTGGCAAAGTTTAACAAGATAGCAAGTAATAAATATTGGAGAAGATGTGGTGAAAAAGGAACTCTTATACATTGTTGGTGGGATTGTAAAATGGTACAACAATTCTGGAAGGCAATTTGGCACTTCTTCAAAAAGCTGAACATAGAAGTTCCATACGACCCAGCTATCCCACTACTTGGAATATATTCTGAGAAATTAAGACTGAGGAACAAATGAACATTTGTACACCAATGTTCATAGCAGCATTATTCACCATCACAAGAACATAGAGACAGCTCAAATGTCCAATCACAAATGAATGGAATGAGAAATTATGGTACATTCACACAAAGGAAGATAATTTTGAATATCCAACTCTTAACATTACAAAGAGTAACTCTAGACTTAGGAACTCCCAATTGAGAGCTAGCAGTGTCTTATCAAGGTAGTGAGCATAACTTACCCACTGTATGTCCACTCTCAATACCTTGGAGAAAATGGATGTGGTGACGGGGATAGTGAAAAGGTGTGTCATCTAAGAGGTATACTATCCTTGGATAGAGACAAAGTTTAATGACTGTATTTTTAAAAACTGGATTTATGAAATAATATATTCATGAAAAAGCATAAAGAAGGAATGGTGTATTTCAATGGAAAAACTATAAATAATACAAAGTTTTTCTTCTGTCTTTTACTCAACATCAACTTTATTCTCTTTTACAAGACTCCTTAACTTCTAAAAGAAAAAGTCATAAATATACCTTAATTATTTTGTGTAGGTAAAAGGAAAAAAACAGAATAACAGACTAGAGAATGTTTTCTATATTGACCTCTCTTGGGATATCATGCTGGG
>NW_006399792.1:14831208-14837085 GCF_000299155.1 Elephantulus edwardii | reverse complement strand
CCTATTCACACATTCTTTTCAGTCTTTTCTCTAATCTGTTTCAGTGCAGTGTTAACTATCCACTCTTTTCCTGTTCTTCCCTTCCTCAGGTCAATTCTATCTTATAACAGTAGTGATATTTGTTCTTTTTGTTCTTTTGTGGCTGAGATATTTCTCTCAGCATAATGTATTCCAGGCTCACTCATGTTGCATAGTGTTTCATAAGTTTATTGTTTTCCAGTGCTGTGTAATATTCCATTGTATGAGTGTACGCCAGTTTCGATCCATTCATTTGTTGATAGGCAGTTGAAATGTTTACCTATCTTTGATATTTTGGATAAAGCAGCAATAAACATGGGTTGTGCATACATCTATTTCAGTTGCAGCTCTGATTCCCAGTAGTGGAATAGATGGGTCAAACGGTATTTCTATTTCTAAATTATTGAGAAAGCATCAGACTTTCCTCCTTGGTAGTTATACCTTCCATAGTGGTCTTAAATTCCCACCAACAGTGAAAAAGAGTTTAAATCTCTCCACAACCTCACCAGCATTTGTTGTTTGCTGTCCTGTTGAATTTTGCTATTGTTGCTGGAGTGAGAGGATATCTCTTGCACCATGAGTTTACTTGTGTTCATTTTTAATGCTTATACAGGTTCAAATTTTCTACTTAACAAATCATTGTATTAGAAAAATTAGAAATGTGGTAAGAACATCAACTAGAAGGGAATCAAAATGGAAAATGGGAATACTGTATTTGTTAATAAAAGTGTAAATTAATAGTAAGAATCATATACTTCTCTATATATGATATTAATAAATGTTTCTATTGCTGGCCTTTATAACAGAATTGAAAAGCTAATTTTTTTTTAATTTGTTGTGTGCCGTCTAATTGAATCGACTGTCACAGGAGGATATTACCCCCCCTTCCCCAGCAGAGCATCTGGTAGATTCGAACTGCATGCATTTGGGACTGCAGCACAGCTTCCTGCCACTAGGCCACCACAGTGGCATAAAAAGTTAATCTTTAAACACTTTCTCAAGAGAATATTTCTATCTTAATATTACTGATGAAAGAATTTAGTCCCCCTGGTGGAGTTGACCTAACATCACAGAGCTCCCTCTTCCAAGGTCCAAGTCCAAGTCATTCTCTTTCCAAAGCTACATGAATGTCATTGTATTGAAGCTGAAAATCTCAATTAGAGACTTAAAACAACTTCCCTTCTTGTGTGAGCTATTTCAGTTCTTCTCACCCAGGGAGCTTAGATGATATGGTCTTTGGGAGTTGCCTTGTTAACCCAAAGATGGCAGTCCAGCAGAAATGTCACAGGAGAAAGATGAACAATCTCTCATTTTATTTCCAACCTTTCAAACTTGCTAGAAAGCCACCCAGGAGTTGGTTTAGACTCGAGAGCAATGAGTTTGAGTTTCTTCTTCTCATCAGACTGGTGGCATATCCAATAGACCAACAACAATGGCCCATGTTGTTTTCTACTGTACATAATTACGTTTTTGTTGAAATTTGTTTTACTTCCTTTCCCATTTCCCTCTTCCTCTTTTATTCACTCTTTCCCCCTTTTCTGCCTTTCTGCACACGTCTATGCAAAGACCATGGTAGGAAATTTTTAACATTACAAGTCATTGAACCCTTCCCGGAGGAATGACAAGCAGTCAGAAAACTTTACAAGTCCATTTGACTTTCTTTACTAAAGATAAAATATAAAGGGTAAATAAACTACAATCCTTTTCTAGTAAATGCAGTATGGCATGTTACTGCACAGCCTGGCTAACAGAAAGTTCTATCTTGTGGCATGATTCACATTCCCTGAAATGCTAGATTTGTTACTGTGAAGCTACATGTTCTGGGCATTAACAACGCAGACTTGTCTATGACTCCATCTGAGAGTTACAGTCTAATTTACATGATATCCCATTATTGTATAGCTCTGTCTATACAATCCAAAGAGAGGACTCTTCAGCCTATCAGTGGTGAATGCAATATAGCTTGTCATGCATATGATTAAACAAATTATTAAGTTGTATTAGTGCTAAATATACTGGACAGGGGGGAAGGTCTTGATTTTTTTATCATATATCTGCCTCAAATATCACTGTGCCATAAGACAGGCTTTAGCCCTGTCAATGCTAACTTGTTACGTGCTGTCAAGTCATATCCCACTCATAGCTGAGTTTTCAGGGGTTGTATATCACACAGAAGAAAATTGCTTATCTTTCTCCTGAGTAGCAGCTAATGGATTTGAACCACCTGCCTTTGTGTTGGTAGCACAGCTTCTTACTCACTAGGCCACGAGAGCTCCCTCCTTCCATGCTAACTGGGAATCATTAAATATTATATATGGAGTGTTTGGTTGACCAAAATGTCAAGCACCCAGCTGTTAACTAAAAGACTGGGGATTTGAACCCATTCAGGAAAGTTCAAACATCTTAGAAGAAAGGAATAGGAGTCAACTTCCAGAATAAAACAGCCACGAGAACATTTTAGGACACAGTGTAATTCTGCACCCTCTAGGGTTTCTGAGTCACAGTCAACTCAAAAGCAACTGGTTTTAAGTTGGCAAGAACCTAAAAGCCAAATCAACAATGAAGTGTTGCAAGACTAAAATATGAATGTTTAAATGCAAATATCTAAGCAAGGTTTTGAATGGCTAATATGAATCCACACAATAGGAAATTCTTACAGCTACCACATAAAGCATTGTTTATTTTCTCTTGTAAAAGCCTGTTCCCTGAGCATCCTTTTCTTGCCAGTATGTAACATTCTCTGGGGCAATTTCCCGTCACTGCTTCTGCCAGCCAGCTGATCACCATCATAGTCAACACACTGTGACCCTCGAGAGCACCAAGATGTCCTGCTGTCAGGCAGTTTGTATGACACAGCCGCAGCAAAGTTAAGAGCTCCAAATACGCCTGCACTCCCTGGCTGGAACTTGGTTTACAGAGGCTGCCAGGACACCACCAGGAGGAGAGCCAGGGGAGTGGTATGCCAGAGCCAGCAGGTGGCAATGGCCAACAACAGCTCAGAGAAGCAGACTAGTCTTTCCAGTAGCTAAGACAGCCAACAGAGGTGGGAGCCAATGCTGCTCTTGTTATCCAATGTATAGGCATTGTTACGAATGACATCAGAGCCCTCTGTACATTTCTCATTGGGCTTGTTAGCCAGGTGGCAGTTTTACCAGAGTCATCATTGTTCCAAGCAAAGCGTATGCTATGTCGTTTAACCTACATTCAAGGCCAGGGAATTACATTTCTTGGAATAATGTCTTGGAGACTCAATAACAATGATCTCTGGTATTTAGATATTACCATTCTCTAGGAGATTAATGAGCCTGACAGATAGCATCTAAATTAGGTTTACTAGAGAACTGGAAGATATGAGTCATACTTCTTTCCTAGAGATTGAGAGATAAATAATTGGTGTATAAGTAGATAAGAAGTGATTGTTCGTAGGAGTATGCAATGAGGGTTGCAGAGTGGATTATATTTGGGGGTTGGGGGTGGGGTTTGGGGAGGTGCGGGGGGGATTGTGTACCAATGAGGGAGTTTTTCTTTTGCTTTTCAGGGAGAGAAGCAAAGGGGGGGGGGGGGGAGGGGTTTGTGTGGGGAGAAGGGTGCAACAATGAATGAATGGAATTCCAAAATCTCTGTAGATGTTCATTGAAATGAAAAATAAACAAACTAAATTAATAAAAAGAAGTGATTTTAGAGCTTACAAATCTACAATTAGATGTAGTATATTTTGTGACTTTCACTGTCACTGTGTGCCTTTTAGTTGGGACTAATTCCTAGTTGACCGACCCTTCAGCAGGTTTTCAGACGCAGTAAATCACAGGAGTTGATGTTCTATCTTCCTCCCAGGCAGCAGCTGGTGGATTTGAACATCATGCTTTGGAGTTGACAGTGTAATTCCTTACTGTTAGGAATATATAAAATTTGAGATAAAAACAAGATATAAGTATCTTAAGCTCCTGAGTGTCATTTACATATCATACAAGGTAATGGAATATGTAAAACTAAATGATGCCTGTACACTTGCTTCCATACTGTAGTCAACATAAAAGACAAAATTGAAAGACAGTAGAATACACTTTTTTTAGCATTTTATGTACTGCTGCTCTTTTGTAGCATCAAGTTGGAATACACTTTTTTTAGCATTTTATGTACTGCTGCTCTTTTGTAGCATCAAGTTGGAACCAATCCATAGTTGACCCTGCAGTGCCTTTTCAGAGGCAGTAAATCTCACAGTAGGAGATTGCCCATCTTCTCCCATTGAGCAGCTGGTGGATTTGAACTGCCTGCCTTTGAATTGGCAGTGCAGCTTCTCACCACTAAACAACAAGAGCTCAGATATGCTCTAGAGGAATGAAACAAGAAAACCCTGGTGGTACAGTAGTTAAGCTCTTGGATATGAACTGAAATATTGAAGGGTCCTCTCTTTGGGAGGAAGATGTGGCTTTTGTAAAGATTTCAGCCTTGGAAACATGAAGGGGCAGTTCCTCTCTGACCTAGAAGGTAACCATGAGTCAAAACTCAACTCAATGGCAATGGTTATGCGTAAAGAAATGAAAACTATTCATTAAAGAACTTGTTTTAAGTATATTTGTGTGTGTGTGTACCATCAAATCGGATCTGACTCGTACCAGAGGAGATTGCCGCTCCTTCTCCAGCAGAGCATCTGGTGGTTTGAACCACATACGTCTGTTATTGCAGTACAGCTTCTTGCCACTAGGCCACTAGAACTCCCTTGTTCTAAATATCTTTTTTTTTTTTTTTTGTCTGTCTTAATTGGCCATTTAAGTTTAATAGTAAAAGATAAGAACTCATCATAAAACTTTCAGGAAAACAATGTTTTGTGGAGCATTTGTTTACAACATCCATATACATTGTGTTTCACACTATTTTTCATTCATGTTGTGTTTCATGCAATTATTCTTATGAATTATGTTTTATAAAAGTTATCACCATTGAACCTTGCCTATCATCTTTTCACCTGGATCTTTCTCATTTCCTTTCTTGCTCCCTCCACTCATCATATTGTGCAACCCTGTGGTTTCACCCCTATCCATCTTCAGCCTTTTCCTCCTTGAGTCCCCATTCATGTTTTACTCATTATCCTTTTATTTTTACAATAATGGTCATATGCAGCGCTTGTCCCTATGAGACTGCATTAGTTCACTCAGCATAATGTTCTCCAACATCTCCTAAATGATGTAGTATTTTTCAAAATTGTTGCTCCTGAATGCTGCATAACATTCCTTTGTGTGAATGTACCACAATTTCGGTTGTGATTGAACATTTGGGCTGTTTCCATATCCTTGTGAAGGTAAATAATGCTATTAGGAACATCAGTGTACAAATCTGGTTATGTCTCAGTTCTAATTTCCTTGGGTCCTGAGGCAGTTTTAATAGTTTTTAAAATCAATACTTTTTAAACAGAAGCAATATGACCAAAAATTTGTCTCAGAATTTTGAGACCCATTAAAACAATGTTTAATGAGAAAAAAATCATCCAAGACTATAGCCTTTAACATGAGTTATATCTCCACATCAAGAAAATTAAAATCCTAAAATCCTCACCTCTGTACCAATAGGTAGCATCATGATAAATGGGAGGGGGGGATCATTGAAGTTGTCAAAGATTTCATTTTACTTATATCTATAGCCAATACCATTGGTGGCAGCAGTCAAGAAATCAAAAGACATGTTGCACTGGGGAAACCTGATGTCAAGGACTTCTCCAATGTGCTAATGAATAAGGATGCCAGTTTAAACATTAAAATGCCCCTGATATAAGACATGGTATTATCAACTGCTTGCTATGCACCTGCAAGTTGGACAATTAATAAAGAAGACAGAAGGACAATCAATGTCTTAGAATTGTGG
>NW_006399792.1:14793684-14830383 GCF_000299155.1 Elephantulus edwardii | reverse complement strand
AAAAAAAACAATTAGATAGAGAAAGTTCTGGTTAAGCTCTCCAATATTAACTGAAAATGGGGCAGTTGGAGCCCTAAGTGCCTTTCTGTCTGCCCTGCCCACCCTCTGGAGTGGTCTTCCTTAACACAGGGAGTAGCCTTGAGTCTGAACCAGTTTGATAGTAACAACAAGAAGCTGGTGAATACAGTCAAGAACTCAACAAGAGGAAAGGTCTGACCCATGACCTCTCCAAGAGAGCAACTGGGCAGAAAAGGGAGATGAGAAGAAAATGGTTCAGATGCATAAAACATAGAAGTAAACATGCAGAACGAAGTAAGAGGGAATCTGGAACAAGAGGAAGGGGGAAATGGAGAGGAAGAAATGTGTTAAGAAATAACAAAGTCACATTTTCAAAAATTTTAAAAAGTTGAAAATACACACATTAGAAGAACATGTACGATACCTCACTATTGGGATAATAAGAAAATGTTTACTTTAACCACTTTATGGTTAAAAGAATTGAAGAAAGAAATAGACAGCACCACAAAAGTGGTAGGAGACTTCAACACACCGCTATCACTAAAGGATAGGTTAACTGAAAAATAAACTCAATAAAGATGTAGAAGATCTAAACTATACAATCACCCAACTAGACCTGGTGGATGTATTCAGGGTACTGCACCCAACTAAAACTCTTTTAAAAAGAGATTTAGAGATAATATAAAAAGCAGATGTTACAGGGGATGTGTTCCAAGCAGGAATGAGTTCCAATAAGTTGTAATTTATTACTGAAATAAAGAAAGCCAATCAACCAATGAATAGTCTCTTGCTTGGCTGTAATAAATATAGTATTGTTCTAGTACTTGAGTACTGGAGAAATTCATTAATATAGCAAAGGCACAGGCTGTATTTTTAAAGACATAAAAAATCTAATTTACAGAGCAAAACTAACAAAAGAATTACCAAGAAACTTTACAGAAGATGTATTTAAGTACAGAATCTTAGAAAAAGTATGTGATGTAGGAAGCTGCATAGAGAATAGAGAAGCTGATGGGGCTTTTGTATGGATCTGACTGAGGTTCAAATGTCTCATTAGATAGAGTTTTCTAGATAGAGTCAGAAATCAGTCTGCCACTCATAGAGCCTGTGGTAATGTGAAGTTCAATTTTTAAGAAGCCATCACGTGCCAGGAAATATGTCATGCTATTAATGAACAGGAAAGATTATGATAGGTTTTAGAAGTAGAGAGAGATACAAATCAAGATAACTATGAGATATCATCTCACCCCAGTAAGACTAGCCAAATTTAACAGAACAGCATGCGACAAATGCTGACGAGGTTGTGGAGAGACTGGAACACTTATTCACTGGGAGTGTGAAATGGTGCAACCAACTGTGGAAGACAGTGTGGTGCTTTCTCAAAAAGTTGCCAATAGAGATACCATTTGACCCAGAAATTCCACTACTGGGAATATACCATAAAGAGACCATAACCGACATCCAAGAAGATATATGCACACCCATGTTTATCACAGCTTTTTCACAATAGCAAGGAGTTGGAAACAACCTAAGTGCCCATTTACAAACGAACGGATAGAGAAGCTGTGGTATATTCACACAGTGGAATACTACGCTGCATTGAAAAACAAGGAACTCTTGCAATATTATGTTAAATGGGTGACCCTGAAGGACATTATGCTGAGTGAAATATCTCAGTCACAAAAGGACAAATACTGTATGGTGCAACTGTTGTAGAATGAGGCTGACATCAGGGTGGGGGTAAGACTGAGGAAAACTGGATAAATTATGTATACTGCATTGAAGCCGATGAGAGAGAGAACAGTTTAAAAGTAATATATTTTAGGGCATTATGATTATCATAAGAGTTCGGAATGAGGGTTGCAAAGTGGAGTATACTCGGGGTGGGGCTTGGGAGGGTGCGGGGGGCAGGGATTGTATACCAATGAAGGAGTTTTTGTTTTGCTTTTCAAGGAGAAGAATGAACTGGGGTGGGAGTGGGGTGGGTGGGGGAAAAGTGCAACAATGAATGAATGGAAATCCAAAATCTCTAAATGTTCATTGAAATTAATAAAAAAAAAAAAGGAGTAAGGGATGTGGTAAAAAGCTTATAAATACTGTTACACAGATTTTTGTTTCTCTAACAATGTATCCATGTATTATATATTTTTATAGTAGTTTATAAAATTCAAATACATTTTTTTTCACAAGATCCTTCTCATTTCCCTCACCCCCACCCCCAGCCATCATATTATACTACCCCATGTTTGAATATTAAAGCAGAGCTTACTAGAGAAGAATTGAGGAGCCTCAAGAATAAGCACCTAATATATCTAAGTTCAGTGCAGGAGAGGGAGACCCAGATGAGATGGATTGATACAGTAACTGGGGTGACAGGGGTTGGTGTTTCGGAATTAGTGAGGCTGGCTCTGGACAAGGAAGGGTTCAGAATTACTGTACATAGAGTCGCTATGCATCCCAGGCGACTCAACCAATAACATTCTACAACAGGTTTGGAAGCAGGAGTGTCATCCACTTCTAAACAACCTGCCTCTGGAAACTCTATGAACTTTGATAAATATTGAAGAGGGGCTTCAGGCCTTTTGTTCATAGGGTCGCTATGAGTTGTGCTCAACTTGAAGGCAATTAACAACAACAACATCTTAGCTAAAGTTTAGAATTTAGGGAAATATAGTTTGATTGAATAATTTTCCTGGAACTCTTCAAAGCTATGATCATGGAGATAAAGCTAAAATTGTCAAAACTTTGGACTAAATAACCTCATAAATGCTTGCATCTGGGAATAGGACTGCCCTTTCCAACAACATATTCAAACTTAGTCTGTGACTTAAATTTGGCTCTTCTTTTCCATGATTGTATGGATTTTTTTTAATTTTCTTAACATATTAGCACTTTAATTTCTTTATTTATAAATTTCAACTTGTATAAGAAATGTTCTTATTGATATGTACAGCCAAGGGAACCATGACTCATAGTGTGCATATGAACAACAGATGGGAACCCCTTGTTCTCTTGCACCGTCCTTACAATTTCTGACTTGCTTAGACCATTCTTACAGTAATTGTGCCAAGTTATCTCATTTAGAGTTTTCTCTTTCTCTGATCTTTCACCTTCATATCATGATGTCTTTTTCCAAGTACTGTTCCCTCCCAATAGAATGTACAAAGGATGTGAGATGGAATTTCACCTCCTTGTCTCTAAGGAACATCATGGTTGCACTTTCTCTGAAATAGCTTTGTTTGTATTTTTTGGCGCTACATGGAATATTCAGTACTCATCAGAGCACCATAATTCAAACACATCTATTATTCTATGATTGCTTCATCCTTCTTTATTGCTCAACATTCAATTGTATAGGAAACAATTGAAAATACCATGGTTTAGACCAGTCACATCTTAGTCTTTAAATTGATTATCACTGCCCTTTAGCATTTTGGAGAGATCCTTGATAATAGATGTTAATAATGCAACATATGCTTCATTTCTTCACTGCTGCTACTATAGGTTTGATTATGGATCCAAGTAAAATTAACTCATCAACAATTTCAACATTTTTCACATGTTTTATAGTTATTGTTATGTGCCATCGCGTTGCCTATGACTTACAACAACTCTATGTACACTATGAATCTACCCTATCCTGAGCCAATCTCATGATCTCTGACACACCTAATCCCATTTCTCCAGTCAGTTAGTCAATCCATCTCATCCTGGGTTTACCTTTCCTGTGCTGTCCCTTGACCCTTCCAAGCATAATGTCCTTCTCCAAGGACTGGTCCCTCCTGGCCATGTGCCCAAAGTATGTGAGACAGAACTTCAAAATCCTTGCCTCCAGGGAGCAGCCTGCTTTCACCCTTTTTATGACAAACCTGTTTGTTCTCCTAACAGTCAGTCCACAGTATGTTTAACACTCTTCTCCAGAACCACAAGTCAAAGGCATCAATCCTTCTTCTATCATCCTTAGTTATTGTTCAGAAATCAGATGCATAGCAAATAATTATGAAGACTGTGATCTGGCTCAGGCATACCTTACTTTCCAGACTGATATAATTGCTCTTCAGTACTCTAAAGAGGTCTCTGACATCAGACTTATCCAGTGCAGCTTGTCTTTTTATTTCCTGACTGCTGTTGCCAAGAGAGTTGATTGTGCAACCAAGAAAGCTGAAGTTATCAGCAATTTCACTCTAAGTCTCTGCCCATCAGTGAACATTTAAAAATGCAGAATCATTTTACAGATCTCCTCACTGTTTCTAAGTACCATTCAGCACAACCGATTTAGAACTGCCACTTCCTGTCTTTAGAATTGTTAGCGTTCTGCAACTACTCTCAACTCAGGTTGTTTCCATCAGTTATGAGACATTTAGGCAAGTTGGAAAGTGTGACAACTTTCTCCTGAGAATTTCTGGACTAGAGGCAAAGTATATGTTCTGTCAGATTTGGAAGTACGGCTGGTGCTTGAAGTAGAGCCGTAGTAAACTTGTTCTGAAGGTGACACTTGTTCTTTAGAGAATAGTCTCAGCTTTATTAGAGGGAGATCTTGATCATTGAACAGAACCATGTGGCAAGTGCTGATCAAGGGATTCCCAGAAGCTCACTGGTTGAACAGAATCAAACTTACAAAGTTCGTGAAGTACCCTTTCTCCTCACAACTCCTCACTTCAGATAATACAAGAAGCATGTACAGCCTAATACAGAGGCTTCTGTGTCTCAAGCCCAGCCGACTAAAATGCCTTCTTTCTAGTCCTCAAACAGACGTGGCTTGTTTCAGCAATAGTTCCCTTGCCCTGACTATGATGCCCTTTTCTCCAGCCTCTCCTGCTTCCATCTTCACAACAGTGGTTCTTTTCTAACCGGAGTCCTCAGAACTCAGAAAGCTTGAAGAAGTCCTCCCTGACTATCGTGCCTGCAAGTTGGTCACCATTCCCAGCCATTGTCCTCTTATTATGCCTTGTATTATCTTGTTTTATTGTCTCACTCAAATTTTAAATTATCTGATTGAAATATTTAATATTTATCTTTACTTAACTTTTCCCAGTAACCTTATATCAAGATTTGAGCTTTATAATAATAGATCTTATCAATATAACCCCCATTATGCCCTTGGGATACTTTTCATATAGTGTATATGCACACACACAGTGTTGAATTGATTATGGAAGTAGGTTTTTCTTTTTCTATCTGGTATGGTCCCACTTTCTCACTCTCTTTTACCCATATCTACCTTTTCTTTCCTCTGAAGTTGGAGAGCTTATGCAATATATGTCACAGTGTGAATATCTCTATAGAGCATATCTCTCACATCTGCTCAATTTGAAGGAAAGATACTTGAACTGTGTGTCAGCCTGTTAAGGATTAATTACTCAGGTGACTCTAGGCTGCACGAGGCAGTGGAAAGGTAACAGCACACAGATCAGCATGAGAGAGAAGCAGCTAAAGCCTTGCCAGCCTCTTTCCTGTTGAAAGTTGTAGCTATCAATCATCCTGACAATCCTTGCATGGTAGAAAAGCAAGAGACTTGTTGACCTTTTTTTTTCATGAACAAATTGTGTCTACCGACCGTAATATTTAACATTTTTGCTTTGCAGTTCTACATTTCTAATTGTTCTAATGAACAGAGGCAACAACTAGAAGACCATATGGGTGTCAAACTGGTAAATTGTAGATTTGGAAACAACATGTTTAAAGCCACTGAATTAGGGATGCAGTCATAGAAGCTTGAAGAAGTAGAGCTTCGATTTATCCTATATCCAGAGACATAGAGATTTATATACAGATACCTTTTGCACACAATCAGAGAGCATTATAGGCACATTGTTACTATTATGTGCCATCAAGTTAAAATTGACCCATAGCTGATTTTCCAGGGTGTTTTCAGAGGCTGTAAATCTCACAGGAGGAGATTGCCCATCTTCCTCCTGTAGAACAGCTGGTGGATTCAAACTATGTGCTCTTGGGTTGGCAGCACAACTCCTCGCTATCAGAGGTTCCTTTTAACATAAAGAGCAGAGTAAAATAAAGTAAAAAAGACCATCCAAGTACGTGGTCTGTCTGCAGAGTAGTTCAGCACAACATAATCTGACTTTAACCGCTTTTTTTTTGTGGGTAAATTATTTTGTATTAAAATATGTTCCTAACATGAAGTGGTTGTTTCAGTGAGAGCAGCACTTCTCCAAGGATTCATCGTTTGGCCCATCTGCTAAAGAACTGCGAGAATAATATCTGCCCTACCGGCCTCTGCAATCTACTGCATTAATAGAACATAAGTGCTTATGCAATGGCACTGGATCCGTGGCAGCTGTTTGTTCAATGTTTCATGCTTTTAGCCACATCTGCTCCCAATGAGTGTTAATATTGCAGTGGCATCCACTAAGGATGGGCTCTGTCAGCTTTGCTGAGGATCAGCCTGACCCCAGAAACAATGGAAAAATCACTTTTCCCCAAAGTACCACCTTTTTAAAAATTCTTACCATTTTAACCTCCAGGTTACACCACCATGTCCTCTCCCCTTTCTGTTCTCTCCCCTTCATACCCCACCAATAAAAACCCAAGTCAGTGAATCTCAAGGAGAAAAATTGCATTTATTTCTAACACCCTGTCCAGCAATGTCAGATAACAGTTTATTCATCCCCCGGCCCCTGGATGACATTGAAGCATATCAACAGTGACAAAAGTATATTGAATAATTATCTTGAAATTAATACATTATCCCAAACTTAAATAAATGTCATCTGATCAATATATCTTGGAATGGAAAGGGAAGAGAATGTGAAGGGCATCGCTTCATTATTCATTAATTTTAGAGTAATGTAGGCAGATGAAATGGTTATTTCAGAGCACTGCTATTATACTCACTGGCATTTTAAATAACTCCCAATATTTAACAGTATATATTCCCTTGTTGAAGCAGCTTATAGATGTTAACACTTTGACTTCCAGACTCTGCTTTTCTTTAAAGTCAAGTGACAATAATCGAAGGTCATCATTTATATATTTTTCTTTGCAAAAGTGCCTTTCTATTTTTAGGTATACAATAGTTATAGCATATACCCATCTTTAGTCTTCATGAAATAACATATTAGTACAGTCCTGAGGTTCTAATTGCTCTCTTAATCAATCACCTTCCAAAGGAGAAAATAAATAACTCCATTATATTTCTGCTCTCAAGTACATAAATGTATAAGATAATACCTCCCAGAATTTATAGAAAGCAGAGTAGAGATTGTTTTTTTTTTGAGTAGGGAATTTTTAATGGAAGAGAATATACATTATAAAGAAGTCATAAAAATTTCAGTAGATAAATTATGACAATGATTAATGCAAATGTACATTCTTAAGTATATCCTATTTTTCTTTTTCTCCTGATAAAGTAAAAGTAAAAGTAAAAATAAGTATATTTCAGCATCATTATTATAATACCCTGTAAATATGTTGTGGTTATTTTTTAGTAAATTGTTGTTGTTGTTGTTATGTGCCATTGAGTCGTTTGCGACTCATAGTGACCCAATGTTCAAAAGCTCTAAACGCCATTCTATCCTGTGCCAACCTAGCCATCTCAAATGCACTTATTCCCACCACTCCAGTCACAGAATCGATCCATCTCATCGAAGGTCTTCCTTTCCTTCGCTGCCCCTCCACTCTGCCAAACATGATGTCCCTCTCCAAGGACCAGTCCCTCCTTGCAACATGCCCAAAGTATGTCAGACGAAGCTTCAGAATCCTGACTCCAAGGAGCACTCCAGCTTCACCCTCTGCAGGACAAACCTGTTTGTTCTCCTAGCAGTCCATGGTATATTCAGCACTCCTCTCAGCACCACAGCTCAAAGGCATCAATTCTCTTTCTACCAACCCTATTCATTATCCAACTGTCTGATTCATAGCACGTAATTGCGAAGATTATAGCCTGGATCAGGCACACCTTAGTCTCCATCCTGATGTCATTGCTCTTCAGTACTCTTGAGAGGTCTCTCACAGCTGACTTTCCCAATGTAATTCGTCTCCTGATTTCCTGGCTTCTGCTAGAAAGATTGTTGGCTGTGGAGCCAAGTAAACTAAAACTGTTAACTATCTCAGTCTCTTTCCCATCCATACTGATGCTGCCAATTGGCCCAGGGGTAAGAATCTTTGCTTTCCTGATGTTGAGCTTCAATGCATATTAGGAGGCTCCTTCCAAAAACTCCCACATTATATTGTCAAAATTCTCAGAAATATACCAAAATTAATGTTTTAAAATTATAGTTATATTATTAATTACCCTGAAGTAATTTAATGATGTTGTTGTTGATGAGGAGGACTGTCCAGTCAGAACCAACCCATAGCTGACGCTCTGGCAGGTTTTCAGAGGCAGCTAATTGCACAGAAGGAGAATTAGGTATTTGTGATTAATAAGGAAGTATGTCAACAGACACAAAAGCACTGAAATTTATTTACTTATGTGGAGCTCTGGAGGCTTAGTGGTAAGGAATTGAACTGTTAACCCAAAACCAAATGATTCAAATCCACTAGCTGGATTTGATCCAAGGGATCAAAATGAGTGATTTTCAGCTTTTGAAAGCTTCTGTGTGACTGACAGCTTCTGAAAGACCAGTGGAAGGTCATCTATGAGTTGGCTCCTACTTGATGGAGAGTTTTGAGAGTGTTTTGAGAGTAAGAGAGGAACTGAAGAAGGCTAATCTGTAGTAAAATCTAAATACCGTAAATTAAAACAAGTGATTTAAAATACACTTCTTTCCTGTCAGACCATATTTTACAGACAGTAAATTAGGTAAACATTTCTGTTGATGTCATAACTTCCAAAGATCTATACAAATGCTGTTAATGATGCTCGTCTACCACGGTCAAAATCTTATATTTATTTCAATTTCAGTAGGCAGGTACTTAGATTGTCAGTGATCACTACAGATCTATGACAGATCTTCTTGTTTTACAAGCTTGGGCATTTCAGACAGAGACTGACCACCTGTGCTGGGACTCAGGGCACTTTTATGACCTCAATATGGAGAAAGTAATACAATTTTCAAAACCTTAGTTTTTCCATGACCTGATGGAAATGAATTCAGGACACAGGGCTGACATTCTTTTACAGTCATAACATACCCTAATTACAATATATTTCAGACAGCAGAAAAACATTTTTAAACAGTCCTTCATAAAAGAGATCATATGCGAGCATTCCTGCAACTTTAAAATTAAAAGATATTTCAAAAGTGTGTGAAAAATTACAATTATTAGCATAGCCTTAAGGGTGTTGTTTTAGGGTGGTTTTTTCCCCCTTACTTACGCAGCAACTATTGCATTACAAGCATTCTTACTCCCATATTTTCCATTTGGAGCAATGTTCCTTGTTCTTTGCACCAAAGAGTAACAATCTTATAAATCCATATTATAGTTTTTCTCTTCTACCAGGCACTGAGTGCCCACTTTAGTCCATATTTGTATTTCTCCCTTGAACTCATAAAGAAAATGATTCTCAAATGATGGTCAATGAGTGATTTAAAGTCTAATTACAAGATACATTGTTAGGAGAGGAAAGGGACCTTATGCTTAGTTTGTGACAGAGAGGAAGACCCTCAAAGAGATGTACTGGCACAGTGGTTGCTGCACTGGGCTCAAGTGTGTCAGAGATGATAAGGGCAGCACAGGGTTCAGATCCGTTGTTCACAGGGTCACTCTGAGTCATGCTCGACTCTATGGTACTTAACAACAACCACAGGTAGAAGTCCAGGGTAATAATTCCCTGAGTTTATTCTCCAACTTTCCTCTTCAGTGGTTTAAGTAATAGTATGTCAGAAGAGGCTTACTTATATTTGTTCTTCAGTTCCTTCAGTTTAAGAAATGTTGAGATTGTCCTTTTTTATTTTCTGACATCAGATCTTTGTGAATTTTGTTATAATACTTTTGATTTGTCTTTCCAAGCTGCTCTTTTAATTTTTCTGTTCAGCTCTTTAAGTGCTTGATTTCTTGGCTTTATATTGGCTTCTCCACATTCTAAAGCAATATTCAGGGTCTCTTCTGACATTCATCTCGATCTTTTCTTCCTTCCCTGTCTTTGTAATATCTCTTGCATATTGTTGATATTATCCCACAGCCTATCTGGTCCTACCTCATTCATGTTCAAACCTAAAATCTGTTCTTGAGATAGTTTTTAGATTTAGGCAGGATATACTCAAAATCATATTTTGGTTCTTGTGTACTTATTTTCATTATCATTATCTTTGCTTTTAATTTGCACATGAATAATTGATGATCCATTCCACAGTTAGCACCTGGCTCAGTTTTCACAGCTGATATTGAGCTTTTTCCCATGATTCTTTCCACAGACATAGTCAATCAGATTTTTCAGGTAAGATCCATGTTATATAGTCACTGTGTTTTTTGTAAAAAGTACTCTCAATGAATAAATCATTGATTGTACAACATTCTGTCATTGTATCTCCAGCCTCATTTCTGTCATGGAGACTATATTTTCTAACTACTGATGTTATTGTTGTTGTTATATGCCGTCAAGTCACCTGCAACTCATAGTGACCCTAATCAAAATAGCCATAAACCCAGCTCTATCCTATGCCAATCTCACTATCTCCCATCACCTCAGTCACTGAATCAATCCATCTCATAGAGGGTCTTCCTCTCCTGCACTGTCCCTTCACCCTTCCAAGCATGATGTCCCTCTCTGAGGACTGGTCCCTCCTTGCAACATGTCCAAAATATGTCAGACGAAGCTTCAGAATCCTTGACTCCAAGGAGAAGCTTGGTTTAACCCTTTCTAGGGTGAACCTGTTTGTTCTCTTAGCAGTCCATGGTATATTCTGTACTCTTCTCTAACACAACATCACAAAGGCATCAATTCTCCTTTTATCATCCCTAATTATTGTCCAGCTCTTTGATGCATAGCAAGTGATCACAAAGACCATGGCTTTTATCGGGTGCACCTTAGTCTCCAGAGTGACATCTTTGCCCTTAAGTACTTTGGAGAGGTATCGAGCAGCAGACTTTCCCATCGCAATACGTCTTTTCTTTTCATGGCTGCTGATGCCAAGAATGTTGATTGTGGAACAAAGTAAACTAATGCTGTGAACAATCTCAATCTCTTCACCATCTATTATGATCCTTCCAATTGGACCAGTGGTGAGAATCTTTGTTTTCTTGATATTGAGCATCAATCCACAGAACAAATTCAAACCTCAAATTGTAGTACTTAAATATGTTATGGGCAGAATATTGAATGATCCAGGAAGCATTAAAAAAGAAAAAAGGAAGGAATACAGAAAGTCACTGTACTAAAAAGAATTGGCTGGCACAGAACAATTTCATGAAATAGAATATGATAAAAAAGCAATACTAATAAAGGAGGAATTTCAAGCTGCTGAAGGAATTGGCAAAAGATATGGCCCCAGGAATTGTTGAAATTCTAACGGACAAATTTCAACAAATAGATGCATCCCTGGATGTGCCAAAGTTGTGTCAAGCAATCTGGAGGATACCTACTTGCTCAAGTGATTTGAAGAATTTTATATATGTATTCTCAATCCCAAAACTGGCAATCCACAGAATATGAAAATTAAATTATTGAGCAATATCACTAATATGACATGCAAGCAAAATCTTGCTGAAGATTATCCAGAAATTATTAGAACAGTGTATCGACAGAAAGCTGCCAGAAATATAAGCTGAATTTAGAAGCAGACTTAGCACTATGGACATTATTGTTAAAGTCAGATGGACCTTGGCTGAAAGCAGTGAGTACCAGAAGAATTTCTATTTGTGTTTTATTTACTATCAAAAGGCATTTAACTGTGTGAACACACAAATTGTGGCTAAGCTTGAGAAGAATGGGAATCTCAGAACAGTTGATTTTTCTCATGCAAAATCTATACTTGAACCATGAGGCAGTTGTTAGAACAGTGCAAAGATACACTGCATGGTTCAAAATCAGAAAAGTGTGTCAGGGATGTTTCCTCTCTTCATACCTTTTTAATCTGTTTGCAGAACAGATCATTTGGGAGTCTGGGCTTTATGAGGAGGAATACAACATCCAGATTGGGGAAAGATTCATCAACATTCTGCATTATGCAGATGACAGAACTTTACTTGCCGCAGCTGAGGAGGGCTTGAAGGATCTGCTGCAGTGGGTCAAGGACTATGGTTTACAATATGGATTGAAGCTCAACACCAAGAAAACACAGATTCTCACCACTAGGCCAATTGGCAGCTTCATAATAGATGGAGAAGAGACTGATGTTAATAATTTCTGCTTGATTGGTTCCATAATAAAGTCTCTTGGTTCCAGCAGTCAGGAAATCAAAAGACAAATTGCATTAGAGAAACTTGTTATCAGGGAACTCTCCCAGAGAGCTGAAGAGCAAGGATGTCAGTCTAGAGACTAAAGTGTGCCTGATCCAGGCCATGGTCTTCACAATAACTGGCTATGCATCAGAGAGCTGGACAATGATCAGGGATGACAGAAGAATTGATGCCTTTGAGTTGTGATACTAGAGAAGAATACTGAACATACTATGGATTGCCAAGAGAATTAGCAGGTCTGTCCTGAAGGGGGTGAATCCAAGCTACTTCTTGGAGGCAAGGATTTTGAGACTCTGTCTCACATACTTAGGCATGTATGTAGGAGAGACCAGATTTTGGAGAAGGATATTATGCTTGGAAGTGTCAAAGGATAGGACAGAAGCAGACGACCCCAAATGAGGTAGATTGACCCAATAACTGGAGTAATGATAATAGGAGTTCCAGAGACAGTGAAATTGGCTCAAAATAGAGTGGAGTTCAGATCTATCGTGCATAGGGTCACTATTAGTCATAGTCAATTTAACAGAACATAACAACAACAACATGGTGACACTGTCCACAGCAAATTGTGCTACTAACTCAAAAGCTGTGCATCTCTGGTAGTTCAAATTTATCAGTATCTCCTTGGGAGAAAAATGGGCAGTCTCCTTCCATTGCTATTTGTACCTTTGGAAATCCTATAGAGAGTTCCTGAGAGACAGAATCAATTCCACTACAATAAATTTTAGTTGTTTTGAGTTTTTAATTTATTCAATTAATATTTATAGTTTCTTTAATCAATATTGTATGGTTTGGCATATAAATGTTATTAGATTTGCACATAAATTTGTATACAATTTTAAGATTACAAAAGTGAGTCGACTGCTTTTCCAGGAATGTGTTTGACGTGCAGGTTTGCTTTGTCCCTGGAGTGAGGCTAGCCAGCCTGGGCCTAGGGTTTGAACCAGGAGGTGGCCTTAAGTCCAAGGAAGCTGGGAAAGAAGCGGCCATATTGTTCCTGGTTTGGCTGGCTCCTCTCAGGCTCTTGAGAAGCTCTTCTTGACAGAAGGCAGGAGTGTAGTGGTGGGAGTGCAGGAATCGTGGCAAGCTTTTGGAGTCGATTGCTTTTCTGGGAATGTGTTTGACGTGCAGGTTTGCTTTGTCCCTGGAGTGAGGCTAGCCAGCCTGGGCCTAGGGTTTGAACCAGGAGGCGGCCTTAAGTCCAAGGCAGCTGGGAAAGAAGCGGCCATATTGTTCCTGGTTTGGCTGGCTCCTCCCAGGCTCTTGAGAAGCTCTTCTTGACAGAAGGCAGGAGCGTAGTGGTGGGAGTGCAGGAATCGTGGCAAGCTTTTGGAGTCGACTGCTTTTCTGGGAATGTGTTTGACGTGCAGGTTTGCTTTGTCCCTGGAGTGAGGCTAGCCAGCCTGGGCCTAGGGTTTGAACCAGGAGGTGGCCTTAAGCCCAAAGCAGCTGGGAAAGAAGCTGCCATGTTGTTCCTGGTTTGGCTGTGCATTGCTGTACAGAGGTAACTCATGGCTGCTGTGATGCTGAAGCCTGTGACAGTGATTGCCAATCATGGTAATGGGTACCCATGGTGGACAGTGTTGGCAGGAGTTTCCCGACTAATCAAGCCTGGAAACAGGAGCAGCATCCACTCCCAAAATGGCTTGCCTCTGGAAACTCTATACACCAACTGTGCTCAGGCTGTTCGTTCATAGGGTCGCTATGAGTCATCTACAACTCGACGACATTAAACAGCAATAACAATGACGATGACCAAGAGAGAGCTACGTTGGCCTAGGGGAAAGGAAGCTGTGCTACCAAGCCGAAGGTGGGTGATTGTCATCTGTGGCCCCCGGCCAGGTTCAAATTGTCTTCCTGTCAAACATTCTTCTAGGTGGTATAGCACTGGTCTGTGTGTTGCTGTACAGAGGTAACTCGTGGTTGCTGTGATGCTGAAGACTGTGACAGTGATGTGCCAATCGTGGTAATGGGCACCCATGGTGGACAGTGTTGGCTGAAACCTCCCGACTAAATCAAGCCTGGAAGCAGGAGCGGCATCCACTTCCGAAATGGCTTGCCTCCGGAAACTCTATGTACGAACAGTGCTCAGGCTGTTCGTTCATAGGGTCGCTATGAGTCATCTACGACTCGATGGCATTAAACAGCAACAAAACAATATGTTCGTTGCTTATTTACTCATTCACTCACTCCTCACCATCCAATCAGAACCCTGTCACACCTGACTCTCTATTTGGTTTCCATGGCTATCAGTAGGAGGAAATTGCTCATCTTTCTCTTGAGGAGTAGTTGGTGAATATGAAGCACTAAACTGACCTTTGAGTTAGTGAAATTTCCTTTGGACTATGCCGACAGAGCTAGTCTAAGATGGAAATGTTGCTGTTACTAGGTGCCATTGAGTTGGCTTCAACTTACAGCAAACCTAGGAGCAAAAGATCTGAACCTTGTTCTATCCTATGCCAGTCCCACCATCCCTGATATGCTCAAGCCCACTGTTATAGTTAATATCTTATTCCATATTCTTGGGAATCTTCATCTCTTCCTCTGACCCTCCACCTTTCCCAGCCTGATTTCCTTTTCCAAGGAGTGTTCTTTCCTGACAACATACCTAAAGAATATGAGGTGAAGTTTTACCATCCTTGTCTGTAGGAGCACACAGCTTGCATTTCCTCCAAGACAGACTTCTTTATACTTCTGGAAGCCCATGTAATATTCAGTGCTGTTCTCCAACACCACAACGCAAACAAATTAATTGTTCTTTGGCCATTCTTATTCATTTTCCAACTTTCAGATACATAGGAAGTAAGAGAAAAGACCACAACACACCTTAGTCTTTAAACTGATATTGCTGTTCTTTAGCACTTTGGAGAGGTCCTCAACCACATATTTTTCCAGTGTTATATGTCTTTTGAGTTCCATATTGTTGTTACCATAGATATTTATAGATATATGTAAAACAAAAGTGTTGACAACTTTCATCTTTTCTTCATCTATCACAATGTTACCTATTGGCCCAGAGGTAAGGATTTTTGTTTTACTGGTGTTAAGATTTAATCTATTTTAAGATTTTAGTCTTTGAAATTCTGCAGCAAATGTCTCAAGTTATCTTCAGTTTCATCAAGGGCATTGATTCTAGAACTTATACCAGACTCTATTGCCATAGTGACTGTGTCAATCCATCTCATCCAAGATCTTCCTCTCCCACGTTGACCTTCTACCCTCCCAAGTATAATGTGTTTGTTTCTCCAAGGACTGGCCCCTTCTGTCAATATACCCCAAAATCTGTGAGACAGAGCTTCAAAATCCTTGCCTTCAAGCAGTAGTCTGGGGCCATCCTCTCCAGGATCAAACTTTCTGTTCTTTGGGCAATCGATGTTATGTTCAATACTCTTCTCCAGTATCACAGTTCTAAGGCATCAATTCATCTGTCATCCTTAGTCGTTATCCAGATCTCACATCCATAACAAGCAGTTGAGAAGACCATGGCTTGAAATAGGTACATCTCAGTCTTTAGAAAGACACCTTTTCTCTTTAGTATTCTGGAGGGGAACTTGACAGCAGATTTTCTCAATGCAACTCATCTTTTGTTTTCTTAACTGATGATACCAAGGATGTTGATTATGAATTCAAGCAAGATGAAATCATTAACAACCTCAGTCTTTTCTTCATCTATCATGATCCTGCCTATTGACCTAGTGTAACACCACAAAGCTATTTTAACTTTGGCATGAGAAATTTCAATGATATAATAGGGCACAAGCTTGACTGGACTCAGATGCAAAGAATATAGGAAGGAATTGTGGAACATACATATTTGCAACTTTTTTCTAGCAATGTAGATTCTTTTTATCATCTACATTATCAGGGGAAATCAGTAGTAATCTAATAAAGTCTAACCTAAACAAATACATTGTTGTGTACTGTTGAGTCCGAACCAACCCCATAGCTGATACTCTGGTGGGTTTTCGGAGGCAGTTAATCTCTAGGAAGGAGATTGCCCATCCTTCTCCCATGGAGAAGCTGGTGGCATCAAACCTTGTGTCTTTGGAATTGCAGTGCGACTTCTTGTCCCTAGGCTACCAGAGCACCCTTATACATCTAAAAATTTTCATATATCTTTTTAAAGTTTACTTTCTCATTTATAGTTTTTTATTTCATATTTGTCTTTGTTAATGTTTCCCTTCGAGGTAATCATTTTAATTACTTTTAAAATAAATGTTACTCCTTATAGTGTTTCTTGACTTAAAATGAAAATAATTTTAGGTTTTATCTTTATTAATTCTGTCTTCTTAAATTATATAGACACACTTTTAAGTTCTTTTTATTTCTTTAAGTTATCAAATATCTTCCATATGCTATTTCGTTTTTAGTAAAAGGTGTGTATTTTTTTATAATTACTTTTGCTATTGTCGTACTTTCCCAGTGAAATATTTCTCCTTATATCCTGACTTCTCATACTAAGGATATTAATTGTGGATCCAAGCAAGATGAAGTTGTTGACCGTTTCAATCTCCTCTTCATCCATCATGACACTACCTATTGGTGCAGTTGTAAGAATCTTTGTTTTCTTGATATTTAGACAGTCCCCTCACTTTCAGCAAGTAAAGTTGTGTCATCTGCATTACGCGTATTAGCCTCCCTCCAATCCTTATGCCACACTCCTTTTTATAGAATCCAGGTTCTCAGATAATTTGCTAAGTGTATAATTTGAATAGGTATGGAGAGAGAATACAAACCTGACACACTCCCTTCCAATTTCAAACCATGTAGTGTTCCCCTGCTTTGTTTGCACAACAATCTCCTGAACCAGTTATAGGTTCCTCATGAGCACAATTAAGTTCTCTGGGATTCCCATTCTTCTCAATGTCAGCCACAACTTGTCATGATCCACACAGTCAAATGTCTTTGCATAGTTAATAAAGCACAAATAGACATTCTTCTGGTATTACTTAGTTTCAGCCAGGATCCATCAGATATCAGCAATGATATGCTGGTGCCACAGCCTCTTCTAAACTCTACTTGAACTTCTGGAAATTCCTTATCTATGCACTGTTCCAGCCATTTTTGAGTTATTGATCTTTATCAGTATTTTGCTGGCATGTGTATCAATGATATAGTTAGATAATTTCCACATTCAGTTAGATCACCTTTCTTAGGAATGGGAGCAAATATGGACCTCTTCTAATCCATTGGCAGGACAGCCATCCTCCAAATTTCCTGGTATAGACTGGTGAGCGCATCCAATGCTGCATCTGTTAATTGAAACAATTCAATTAGTATCCCATTCATTCCTGGGCCCTTAATTTTTTTTTATTAAATTTTTTTAATTTGTTAGAGTTTAAATTTGTTAAAATTTGCTTAAAATGGCACTGGAAAAATCTGCAGCTAGGGACATTTCCAAATTATTGAGGAGTTGTGATGTCAGTTTTAGGACTAAGGTGCATCTGATTCAGGCCACAGTCTTTCTGATTTCTAGGTGTGCATCTGAGACCTAGACAATGAATAGGGCTTTGAGGCCTCTGTGCTGTGGTGTTGTAGAAGAGCACTGAGCATCCCATAGATGGCCAACAGAATGAACAGATATGTCTTGGAGAAGGTGCAGCCAGAGAGCTGTTTGGAGACAGGAATGATGAGGCTTTGCCTAACATACTTTTGACATGTTGCTAGGAGGTGCTATTCCTTGGAGAGTAGCATGATACTGGGAAGAGTAGCGGGTCAGCAAAAGAGAGGAAGATTCTCAACCAGGTGGATTGACAGAGTGACTGCTGCAATGGACTTTTGTGTGTCAGGCAGTGTGAGGATGGCACAGGATAGAACAGGGTTCAGAACTTTTCTTCATAGGGTCACTATGAGTCATCGTCAACTCAATAGCACCTAACAACAACATATTTACATATTATTACTTTCTTTATATATTATTGTTGTTGTATACCATCTAATCTGAACCAACCTATAAGTGATCCTCCGGTAGGGTTTTAGAGGCTGTTAATCTCATGAGGGGTGATATCCTGTCTTTCCACATGGAACAAGTGGTGGATTTGAACCATGTGCCTTCAGGATTGTAGTGCAGCTTTTTAGCACTAGGCCATCAAATTAAAACCTACCTTTCTTGCTTTCTTGTGTATTATATAGATAGATTATTTTATAGTACATTTTATATTTCCAATTTTATTGCAAAATAACTAGATAGTAGACTATATAATTCCTAAATTTTGTTGTTGTTAAGTGTCATAGAGTCGTAGATGACCCAAAGCAACTCTATGAATGAAAGTCTATATATTAAAATTTTTTTTAGACAATTACATGATTATTACGGATAGCTACACTACTATCTTATTTACCAATTTGCTTTTTATTAAAAGGCTGGGCTCTATGAGGAGAAGTGTGGCATCAGGACTGATGGAAGATCTATTAACAATCTACATTATGCAGATGACACAACCCTGCTTGATAAAACTGAGGAGGACCTGAAATGCTTGCTGCAGAGGGTCAAGGACTGCAGCCTTCAGTATGGATTGAGGCTCAATGTCAAGAAGACAAAGATTCTCACCACTGGACCAATTGGTAGCATTAGGATGGATGGTGAAGAGATTGAGATTGTTAATAACTTTAGTCTGCTTGGCTTCACAGTCAACATTCTTGGCACCAGTAACCAGGGAATCAGAAAACATATTGTGATGGGAAAATCTTCTGTTAGGGATCTCTCCAGGATACTGATGTCAGGGCAATGGTGTCACTCTGGAGACTAAGGTACATCTGATAGCCTGTGGTCTTTGCAATCACTTGTTATGCATCAGAGAGTTGGACAATGACTAGGGAGGATAGAAGGAGAATTGATGCCTTTGAGCTGTGGTGCTGGAGAAGAGTATTGAATGTACCCTGGACTGCCAAGAAAACAGATTCATCCTGGAGAGGGTTAAACCAGGATGCTCCTTGGAGGCAAGGATTTTGGGGCTTTGTCTGACATACTTTGGACATGTTGTAAGGAGGGACCGATCAGTCCTTAGAGAGGGACATCATGCTTGAGAGGGCGGAGGGATGGCGCAAGAGGGGAAGACGTGGATTGATTCAGTGACTGGGGTAATCGGGATGGGTGTGTCAGAGGCAGTGCGATTGGCACAGGATAGAGCAGGGTTTAGGGCTGTTGTACATAGGGTAGTTATGAGTCACAAGTGACTCAATGGCAAATAACAACAACAACAACAACAACATCCCTTTTTAAAATCATCAGCAAAGTACATGTGTGTTGGGTTATTGTTACAAGCATGTTTCCCTGACTCAGCTTGCTATATTTTCATTTTTATAATAATTTTCTTGTATATCCATGTCCCCACACTGCTCTGTTTTACTGCTTTCGTGGTGATTGTTTGGATTATTTTCTCTGACTGCTGAACTACATGAGAAGGGTTGATATCTCAGCCGCTTAAGGTGATTTGCTTGTATTTTCCAGGCTACTCCTATTGGGCATGAATCTTACAGAAGGCCTCTGACTTTACACACATATGTTGTAGAAACTGACAATCTGTCATCTCCTGCTGAAGCACCTGGGAGAGCTCTACCTGGTTTTATCTTTGCACTCCTCCAGCCCAAGAGCCAGAGAGATCTAATACTTTCATCTGCAGCCTTCTGTTGGTCTTTACCTAAAGCAAACATGGGTGTCTCTGTTCCTTGCCAGTAAACTCTGATGCGATTCCTC
This sequence comes from Elephantulus edwardii, assembly GCF_000299155.1. Classification (NCBI taxonomy): domain Eukaryota; kingdom Metazoa; phylum Chordata; class Mammalia; order Macroscelidea; family Macroscelididae; genus Elephantulus; species Elephantulus edwardii. The sequence goes on along the minus strand of NW_006399792.1, from coordinate 14,810,369 downwards.
AGGCAATGTTTCCCGGGGGGGGGGGGGTTTCTATATACTCTAAGGTAGGGAAGGAAATTAAAAGAGGCATGTTCTTCCACAGAGTGGCTGGTGAATTTGAACAATCAAACTTTTGGTAAGTAAACCAACATATAACATACTATACCCCAATTGTTTCTGGCCTCCAGCATCTTCTATCCTAAAATGGAAAAGATATGGGAGTCAGAAGTAGTGGGTAGTGGGGTGGGCGGGGGGAGATAATCTGATTTCATGTTAATTTTGCAACAGTTATCTTCCTGAAATATTATCATAGGTTTTAATAGTTGGGAAATCATGTTGAAGCTTATTAAAATTTAAATGAGCCTAATAGAAACAAAGTATAACTTTAAGTAATCCTGAATTGAGAGAACATTTCAAGAATAGATTTGATGCATAGAACATTAACATCCAAAGAACAAGAGTGATGGATGGCATCAACATCGTTTATGAAGAAAGTGAAAAGTCATCAAATAGATGTTAATTGCCTTTGAGTCATGCACAACTCATAGTGACCCTGTGAACAAAAGGCCTGAAGCTCCTCTACAGCTATCGACATTTATCAAAGTTCATAGAGTTTCAGGAGGCAAGTTGTTTAGGAAGTGGATGCCACTAGGGGGATAAAAAAGAAGGACAAAATCAATGACAAAGGAGACTCTACAACTTTCTTTTGAATGTATGAACGCTAAAGGAAGGAAAGAATTAATGAAGCAAGAGAATTGAACAGAGAGACCTTAGTTTACATACTTCAGATATGCTCTCAGGAATTGCCAATCTCTAGAGAAAGGTATTAAGGTTGGAAAAGATAGTCAATGAAATAGAAAAAAATCCACACTCATATTAGCTGGCATAGTGGCAGAAACAATGATTTACACACAGAGATAGTGAGGATGAGTCAGGAATGGGCAGTTCATTAGCTACGTGGTTACTATGACTAGCGGTATCTACTTGTGCTTTATTGACTGTGCAAAGGCATTTGACTATGTGGATCATAACAAACAATAGTTAAATTGAGAAGAATGGTGTTCCCAGATTGTGCTCATATAGCTCTGGTGTCCTAGTGGCAAGAAGCTGTGCTGCAATCCGAAAGGTATGCAGTTCGAGGCCACCAGCTGTTCCACAGGAGAAGAACCTCCTCTTGTGCCATTAATTGCCTCTGAAAATCCTCTGGATGAGGGTTTTCAACCCTCAGCTGTGGGTTGGTTCTGACTCAATGGTACACAAGAGCAACATCAACATATAGCTAGGGATCTCTCCAAATTATCAAGGAATAATGATGTCAGTTGAGGACTAAGGTGTGTTTGGTTCAGGCCATGGTCTTTTCAATAACTTGCTATGCATCTGAGAGCTGAACAATTAACAAGGATGAGAGGAAAATAACTGATTACTTTGAGCTGTGTGGTATTAGAGAAAAGCACTGAATATACTATGGACAGCCAAGATATGTCTTGAAGAGGGTGCAGCCAGAATGATCTTTGGAGGCATCAATGATGAGGCTTCCCCTCACATACTTTGGGCATGTTGCTAGGAGGTGCTATTCCTTGAAGAGGGACACAATGCTGGTAGGGTGCAGTGTCGGCTAACTAGAGGAAGACCCTCAACCAGGTGGATTAGAGCAGGGTTCGTTTAGGTCTTTTGTTTATAGGGTCGCTGTGAGTCATACTCGACTCAACAGCACCTAACAACAATAGAATCTCTATCAAGACCAAGAAGTTGTCCAAACAGACAAGGAAACACTTAGTGCTGTTGTGTACCATCGAGTTAGAACCAACAAATAGCTGGCCCTCTGGCAGCTTTTCAGAGGCAGTTAATGACAAAGAGGAAATCATCTATCCTTCTCCTGTGCCTGGTGGATTTGAACCTCAAGCCTTCAGGATTGTAATGCAGCTTCTTACCACCAGGCCACCAGTGCTCCATGGTTTAAAATAAGGAATGGTATTAATCAAGATTATACCCATTCTCCATATCTATTCAATCTGTACACTGAGAAAATATGAAGAGAATGTGGCATGAAAATTGGAAGAAGATTCATCAACAACCTGAATTGTGCAAATGACACCACCTTTCACAAAATGTTTTGTGTAGGTCTTGCTTTGGAATGGAATTCTAGACTCTGAGCAACTATCAACTGGAATTTGGAGTATGCATCAGGTTTCTTGAAACCCAATATTTGGAGGAGAACTTGAAATACTTGGTTTCAAAGAATACAGCCTTCAATGTGGATTGCATCTCAACATCAAGGAGACAATCCTCATCAAAGGACAAATAAGCAACACCATGATAGATGGATGAGATTGAAATTGTCAATGATTTCACTTGGATCCACAATAAATATTATTAGTACCAGCAATCAGGAGATCAGGAGATAAATTGCATGGGAAAGTCTGCTACTAGAGAACTCTCCAAAGTACAGAGGAGCAATGATGTTAATTCAAAGATTAAGATGAGCTTGATTTAAGCCATTGTCTTTTTATTCACTTGCTATGCTGCTGAGATCTGGACAATGAATAAGGGTGACATAGGAAGAATTGATGCCTTTGAATTGTGTTGTTGGACAGAAGTCCTGTATATCCAATAGACTGCAAACAGAACAGATTTGTCTGGAAGAAAGAGTAGTCAGAGTGCTCCTTGGAGGCAAAGATAGTGAAGCTTCATCTCACATACTTCAAGCATGTTTTGGGGAGAGGTTATTCCATGGAAAAGGACATCGTGTTTGGAGAGGTGAATGGTCAGCAGAAAAAAAGAAGACCTTCACTAAAATGCAAAAATGGGTTCAAGTATATCAGAAATTATGGCAATGACACAGCATAGGACAAGGTTGAGCTCTATTGTTCATAGGGACACTATGTGGCTGACTCAATGGCATGTCAAAAACAATTTGAATAGGAAATGCTCCAATGTAACCTATTAACAACAATTTTTTTAAAATAATAGTTAACTTGTTTAATAACAGCTTGATATAAAATATGATTTAATCATCAGAATGCCATTTTAATAAGAAAGATGTATCTTGAAAATAATATTTTGTGTAAGTATTGCTTTGGAAATCCAGACTCTTAGCAACTATTTCAACTGGAATTTGGAGTATGCATCAGCCTTCTTAAAACCCAATGTTTGGTGATGTTTCCATTACCTAGTGATGTCTAATCCCCAAACAAATAAACGTATATAAAATATTTAAATTGGTACAAGCTAAAATCTTAGAGATAGAATTGTCTGTGGAGTTTGAAGCCATTTTGTAAATCAAATGGAAAAGCTCCTGACTAGTTTGCTAGGAAAATGATTGACATCAAGGATGATGAAAATTTATTAGTAAAACAAAAACAGTTTTACTTCATGGGGGATGGGATTTTAAAATTAATATCATGATTTAGAGATTGCAGCCAAAAATGTCCTTCTTCCATTTGGCTCAGCATATTTCCATACAGTATCTTTTTCAGCTTTGACAAGTTATTATTACCATGTATGGAAATAAACTGCACTTAAAATCAGATTCTTAAGTTGCTATATTATAAGGGTTATGCCAGATTGGAGAAGCATGTTTTGTCACATCGATCACATTGTTTTCAGTAATTTTACTACTTCAATGCAAAATAAAATTGTAAATTACATAGGTTTTAAAGTAATAACAAAAAATAAAATTATATCATCTGCTTTTAATTTTTTAATATACTTTCATATTTATATAATGTATTAGTCTAATGACATTTTTTAATTAATAAAGCAATAAATAAACATATTTGGGACATGAGCTCAAAATAACAATAAGCATGTTGTTGTTGCTGTTGTTGTTATGCGCTATCAAGTCACTTGTGACTCATTGCGACCCTGTGTACAACAGCCCTATACCCTGATCTATCCTGTGCCAACCATATTGTCTCTGACACACCTATCTCCAATACCCCAGTCACTGAATCAATCCATCTCATCGAAGGTATTCTCTTGCACTGTCCCTCCTTTCTCCCAAGTTTAACATCCCTCTCCAAGTACTGGTTCCTCCTTGCAACATGCCCAGAGTATGTCAAACAAAGCTTCAGAATCCTTGCCTCCAAGGAGCACTCTCCAAGATGAACCTGCTTGTTCTCATAGCTGTTCATGGTGTATTCAATACTCTTCTCCAGCACCACAGCTTAAAGGCATCAATTCTCCTTCTATCATCCCTAGTCATTGCCCAGCATTCTGATGCATACCAAGTAATTGCAAAGACCATGGCCTGTAGCAGGCGCATAGATCCTTAGAAAAAGTTTAAAAATGTTGTGACAATGAGAGTATTTGTGGTTTACCAAGGAAATAAGACATAACACTAAAAAAAATCCTTTCTTTCACACTGTAAGTATACTAGTTAACATGTAGAAATTAATGGAAAATGAAGGAGGAGACTTGGTTTTCTCAGATCAAATTTATTTCCTAAAGTGTTTTAATAATAGATTTTCACATTAATTCTAACATGATGACTCTCATCCATATCACATTAGAACTAAGAGAACACATCTGGATAAATACAAGAATGGCTTCTTAGCATCTTCCCCTAAATTAGGTTTAGGTTTATTTCAATTTTAAACTCTTTCAGGCCATAGAAATTTACAAAAAATTTTAAATAATTTTTAAGTCCTAAATAACAATAAAGAAGGAGGAAAAAATAAAGAAACTCATTACCATCTGGTTGGCAATGACTCATCACTGACCTTCTAGCAGGATTTCAAAAACTGTAGAGTAGAAGAGAGGAAAGTATCCATCTTTTTGAACCTGTAGAGAGGTGCCATATCTGGGTTATCTGTACAATTCCTTATAGACCACACCACGAGAGTTCCTGAAATCTCAACGTAGTTGTTACTATGTGCCGTTGTGACTGATAGCAACCTTAAGCACAATAGCTCTGACTCCTGCTCTTTCCTGAGACTATCTCACTGGCTCTTACACACCTACCCTCATTAACCCAGTTACTGAGTCAATCCATCTAATTTAGGGTCTTCCTTTCTTGTGCTGTCCCTCTGCCTTTCCAAGCATGATGTCCTGCTCCAAGGACTGGTTCTTCCTGGCAACATTCCCAACATATGTGAGACAGAGCTTCAAGTAATAAATGTTGGAGATGTGGCAAGAAAGGAACTTTATTGGTGGGATTGTAAAATGGTGCAACCATTCTGGAAGGCAATTTGGTGCTTCCTCAAATAGCTGAACACAGAAATTCCTTATGACCCAGTAATTCCAGTACTTGAACTATACCCTGATAAAAATGAGAATTGAGGCATAAACAGAGATTTGTACAATAATGTTCATAGCAGCATTATTCACCATCGCAAGAATATGGAAACAGCCAAAATGTCCAACCACAAATAAATGGATTGAGAAATTATGATACATTAATTAACAGAATGGAATACTATGCAGCATGCAAGAGCAAAGATTTTGTAAATTATTACCTAACATGGGAGGGACTAGAGAGTTTTATGCTGAGTGAACTAACTCAGTTCCACAAGTATAAATATTGTATAAAACCATGATTGCAGAATGAGTATAAAGATCCAAGAGGGATGGGAGATGGTGGAAGCAGAGATATGAGGATGTGCACGTGAAGGGGTGGATAAATCATGTACAATTTGATGAGGGCAAGGTGAGGGAAATGAAAAGAATTTGTTCTTAAAAATAATGTATTATAATTTTGTAAATAAACTAGTAGAAAATAATAATTAAAAAAAATCCTTGCCTCTAAGGAGCAACTTGATTTCACCCACTCCAGGACAAACCTGTTTGTTCTATTGGCTGTCCATGGAATGTTCAACACTCTTTTCTAGCACCACAACTTAAAAGCATTGATCCTCCTTCTGTCATCTTTACTCACTGTCCAACTCTCTGATGCAGAGAAAGTAATTGCAGAGACCATGGATCAGGTGTACTTTAGACTCTGGTCTGAAACCATTGCTCTTTAGCATTATAGATAGGTATCTAACAGCAAGTTTTCCCAATTTATCTTTTGATTTTCTGACTACTGGTGCCAAGGGTGTTGATTGTGGTTTTGAATAAATTGGAATTAACAATCTCAATCTCTTCTTCTTTTATCAATTCACCAATTGGCGAGAATCTTTTGAGATTTTTGATGTTGAACTTCAATCATATTGAAGACTTCCCTCCTTGAACTTGTATTCCGAAAATTTACCATACCAAATTATTTCCCAGTCACATGTCAACATGAAAAGCAAAGAGATACTCAAGTATACATATTTACATTTTACATAATCTATAGCTGAATGTCAATGCAATTCTAGTTCACTTAATAAAAATATTAATAACAGATTTGCTTTTTTGCAACTTTATTTTTGTTTTGGAGGGGAATGCATAAAAGTGGCAGGGATTTTTGCTTAGTAGAGATATCCTATTGCAATTAGCTAAGAATAAAAGGAACAAAGGGAAGACAATTATAGCTGTCTGGTCATTTGGAACTTCCCAGCATTTCTTTAACTGTCAGCTAATGAAAGAGGCTAGAAACTTTTCTTTTCTTAGACCTTTTTATAATTAATACGGCTATTAATATTATACCTTACAGATAGAAATCAATAAATCACTGTCAAGAAAATCACTACTTAAGATGAATATGAAATTTAGTTCTTCTGCAAAGTTCAAAAATATCCAAATTGACAAACTCAGACAGCATATTATCCTTTTGCATACCTGTAGAAAGAACCAATTCCATGCATTCACACATTGTATAATCAGAAACACAGTGTTTTGCAACAACCGAATCAGACATTTAAACAACGTCTGCAGCCTCAATGGAAGATAATAGAGTGTATATAAGAAAGAAATAGCTTTTAGAGAGCCACACATCCCCCAGTGTACCATCTCCTTTTAGCCAGTTGCCTGTGTGTGGAACATCTGTGTTTATTTTGCATGACGAAATTGTTCCAAGTCTTTGCCAAAATGAGCATTGATGTGGGACTCTGGGTTTGTGGATTTTCTGTAGGGTAGTGATAAAGCTCAAGTGGCAGGACATTGTTTTTGTATATAATGCATATTGCATGAAGTCATCCATTTTTAATGACAAGTGTGCTATATTTTTAATCTTTATAGCTTTAATGTGTGTGAGAGGTTTTAATAATTGGTGCTGTGATGATGGTAACTTCCCAGAAATTCTCAGCACAACTGCTGTGCTTCTCAGCACACAGTTTGCACAGGTTGTAAATTATAAAACTTGATTAGTGATAGACTTGGCAAAGTCTTTTGTCCTTTGAAGATGCCAATCTGTGTCATTATAGACACAAAAAGACTTCTTTTTGCACATTTAATATTTACCTAAATAGCCTTCAAGAAAAAAAAAGAATAAGCTGTTCAGAGATATGGCATTTTTCTAAATAATTTCTAATCCTACTGGCGGAAAAATTCAGAATTATATATGCAAAAACTAGGTGTGTTTCCTCCAGAGAGTATCCATTTGAAATATCAATACTTCTGCTAATGGTGGCGTTTGTATGGAAATGATATCTTTTTTTTTCTTGTTGTGTACTGTCGAGTCAGATCCGACTGGCACAAAAGGAGATTGTCCCTCCTTTTCCAGCAAAGCATCTGGTGGATTCAAACCACATGCCTTCAGGATTGCAGCAAAGCTTCATGCCACAAGACCACCAGAGCTTCCTTGGAAATGATATCTTAACAATGATTCAAGAATACTATGCTCACGTAAATGGGGTTAATTTCTACTTATAGCAGCCTTCCATTGGTTTTGCAAGTATGTAAATCTTAAAGGAAGGATATTTACCATCTTTCTTCTATGGAGCTGCTTGTAGATTCAGATTTTGGATAGCAGTACAATACACTAAAGACTATGCCATCAGTGCTTATTCCGCTATAGTTTAGTGAACAATAAACCTATATACTCAGTTCTTCAAATCCCCAGGAATCTCAAAACCATCTTCCTTTTCCCACCAGGTTAGTGTCTTTAATGCCTCTTGAATCTGCACCTTCCTTTCCATTGCCATTTGTAGGAACAGGGTGCAAACTACACGACCAAAACTCCTGACAATTAGATGTTAGGAATTTCAGGGACTTAACAATGTTAATAACTTTCCTTGTCAAGATAATCAGTTTGTTCTTGCTTGAGCTTTTCTTGCCACCTCTTCTGTCTAAATTATCTGGTCCTCTATCTAGAAGTATGTCTATTAATGCTAAGTTGTTGTTGTTATGTGCCATCAAGTCGCCTGCGACTCATAGCGACCCTATGTACAACAGCCCTAAACTCCACTCTGTCCTGTGACAATCGCACTGTCTCTGACACTCCCATCCCAATTATCCCAGTCACTGAATCAATCCACCTCATAGAGGGCCTTCCTCTCCTGTGCCGTCCCTCCACCCTTCCAAGCATGATGTCCCTCTCTAAGGACCGGTCTCTCCTCACAACATGTCCAAAGTAAGTTAGACAGAGCCTCAGAATCCTTGCCTCCAAGGAGCCACCTGGTTTAACCCTCTCCAGGACAAATCTGTTTGTTTTCCTAGCAGTCCATGGTATTCTCAATACTCTTCTCCAGCACCACAGCTCAAAGGCATCAATTCTCCTTCTATCCTCCTTGGTCATTGTCCAACTCTCTGATGCATAACAGGTGATTGCGAAGACCATGGCCTGTATCAGACGCACCTTAGTCTCCAGAGAGACACCACTGCTCTTCAGCACTTTGAAGAGGTCCCTAACAGCAGACTTTCCCATGGCAATGCGCCTTTTAATTTCCTGGCTGCTGGTGCCAAGACTGTTGACTATGGAGCCAAGCAAACTAAAGCTGTGTACAATCTCAATCTCTTCACCATCCATCCTGATGCTGCCAGTTGGTCCAGTGGTGAGAATCTTTGTCTTCTTGACATTGAGCCTCAATCCATATTGTAGGCTGCAGTCCTTGACACTCTGCAGCAGGTGCTTCAGGTCCTCCTTAGTTTCAGCAAGCAGGGTTGTGTCATCCACATAACGCAGATTGTTGATAAATCGTCCACCAATCTTGACCCCACATTTCTCCTCATAGAGCCCAGCCTCCAGGATAATCTGTTCTGCATATAGGTTGAAAAGGTATGGAGATAGGATGCTAAAGGAGAACTAAAAACTAACATATACTTTTTTTTTAACATATACTTTTTAAGAATTCACTACAAGAATATTGTGGGAGACCAAAGATTCTGCCCACCCATAAGACAACAAAGCATGTTCTCCTTCTCTGTTTTCATAATCACTGCAGTAAAAAACTGAGCATCATCCTCTAACAAAGCGGAGGAAGCCTGAATATTGTGTGACTCAGCTCAGCTGAGAGTAAAAAAAACATAGGTTATGTGAATGTATACACGCTAAAAGAGAGATTCTTCCTCCCTACACAGTCTAAATCGGTTTCCTCTCTGCTACACAACTATTGGTGACTAGTCTCAAAGTACCCCAAAGCTTGGAAGTTTCCTTTCTGACAAGTCTTTTATGAATTCAATTGCTTCTTCCAATACATGTTGGAATATTTGTCCCAACCTCGACTATGAGCTTGTTTGGAAACAAGATTATTTTGATTATGTTAGGTCAATCATACATGAGTAGGGTAGGCTCAAAATGTAACCATTTGAGATATTAAAAGAGCAGGCTAGACATCTACAAGCAGTCATGTATACAGACCATGGGAAAATAGATGCAATATGAGGATAGGAGCCAGACCTAAGACTCCAGGAACTCCGTAGATAATCGGTGACTACATATTTAAATCAATAACTGTTGGAATTTTCTACAGTGAATAAAAGATAACTAAGCATATTTCTGGTATTTTTACTTTCCACCAAAATCCATGTGGCATCAACAAATATATGTCTAGTTCCACTGCATCTTCTGAATTCAGCTTGAATTTCTGATCTTTCTTTATGTACTGTTTCAGTCAAGGGAACTAACCCATAGCTGACCCTCCAGTGGGTTTTCAGTGGCTATGAGTTTCAAGCAACTTGACAATATATAAGAACAACAAACAAGAATCTCTTTGTTCTATCAGAACTCCTGATTTTTGTTTCATGTATACTTTTCACAGTAGCACAATTAAGTGTTCTTAAATGTTCACTATTCTCATTGTTACTCAAAATTTAATAAGATCCACGTAGTTTAAAATAATCTTTTTATAGTCAATTAAAAATATGGAAGTATCTTTATGGTATTTTCTGCCTTCAGAAAAGATTCATATGACAGCAATGATATCTCTTGTTCCAAGACAATTTCTAAATCCAGCCTTAAATTCTCTCAGCCCTCTGTCAATGTACTATTTTATTTATGTTTTCGAAATCTTCAGCAACATTTTACTTGCATATATTAATGATATTGACCCATAATTTATATATTCTGTTGGATTACATTCTTTTAGAATGAACACAAGAAATGGATACTTTTCAGTTGGTTGGCCAAGTAGATATCTTTCCATTTTCTTGACAAAGATGAGTGAACACGTTCAAGATTGCATCTGTTTGCTGAATCACTTCAATGGATATTTCATAAATTTGAAGCCTTATTTATTTATTTTTTTTTTGTCAATGCCTTCAGCACAACTTGGACTTTTCCCCTCACTACCATTTGTTTTTTATGATATGCTACATCATAAAATTGTTTAATGTTAACCAATTCTTTCTGACATTTTTCTTCTGTGTTTTCCTTTCATCTTGTTTTGTTGGTTTTTTGTGCCAATTAATGTTCTGCTCATGGAATTTTTCAGTTTGTACTCAAAACTTTAATTTTTCTATTCTTTAGCTCTTTCAGCTTAATAAATGTTTTCAGCTTAATGAATGCTGATTGTGTTATCCCCTCTTGGTTTTATAACTCTAGAAAATTATGTTATAATAATCAGAAAGTACATAACAGACAGGAAAAATGCCATGTCGATTAATGGATAGGAAAATAGACACCAAAAGGAAATGTACATATCTATGCTAAATTAATCCTTAATAAAGATGACCAAGTGTATTTATTTAATAAATAATGCTAGCTTAATTGGTTATCAGTTGAAAATACTGTCCTTGACCTTTTCTCACAATGTACATAAAAATTAATTTGACATGAATCATAACCAGAAGGGATAAACATAGAAATGCAAGTCTTCCAAAGTAGTGAATCTTTGTGATACTAGAATAATTAAAATATTTTAGATAGGGAAAATAAAAAGTATTAACTATAGCTAGAACTGATAGATTTGGCTTCATCAAATGATATAAAACTTAAGAGAGAAACCAAGTACCTTGCATGAGTTCTTTTTACCTTTTTATCTATGGTTTCATTGCTTTTCCCCCCACCCTTTGTTATTTCTTCCATAGTTGTTCATATTTCCTCATGTTGATATGTTTCTTCCGGCTCTCTGTCACTGAAAGAGTCACTTTATTTGTGGTTATCATTATTTCCATCATTACACCTTCTTTCATAGCTATTCATATAATTCCACATCAATATATTTCTTCTGGTATCCTGTCTCTGAGGTATTCATTTTATTTATTTTTCATAACATTTCTATCTCATTCTGTAACTCTTAATTTAACTCTTTATCAATGTATTTCTTCTGTATTCCTATCTCTGGGATATTTATTGAGTCTGTCATATGACCTGCTTTTTTTGTTTTTTAAGAAGTCTTATTTTATTTTTTTCACTATGTTTGAAGCTGCCTGCAACTTCTTTGTCATTATGTGAAATTTTCTTTGTATAGGTCATTTCTATTGTGTCTATTCTGTTAAAGTGATTCATAGTTCTTTATATTTACGATGTTATTAACTAGATGAAGACATAAAGTGTTTTCCCTTTATAGCATACAGCAACTCGCTATGCCAAGAGTCCTTTCTGATTTTTTGCTGTGGAAAGTTGTCCTTTCCTAATGTTCTTCAACTTCTCTCTCATTAGCAGTGTAGTCCTGCAGTAGTTTCACCTGAGTACTGCCTGCCTCATCAAAAGTTTATAATTGTCCTTTGTGGTGCTGGTGTGCAATGGGGCTGGAAATCAGCTTCCCCTGGCTGCACTCTTTCTATTGGGAGTGGGAGGAGGTACTTCAGTGATAAGCAAAGACCCAGCAGTGTTGTCTGGAGTCCTTTGCTTGGAGAAAAGACCCAGGGAAGTAGTTGGCATAGAGCAGTGTAGCCCCCACATCTCAGTTGGTGCTCTTGGCTGACCCTCACACTGTTCTCTTCTGTGTCTGGTTAGGAAGATGTGACTCCTGCCTGAACAGACAAAAGTTTAGGTAGGTGTCTAGTACTCCAATTGTGCTGTGCCTCAGCTAGTGCTAATGGCTGACCCTTGTACTTGTCTCCTCTCCTGCAGCTGGTTTGGAGGGCACTGCTCCAGCCTAAGCAACACAGATCTAGCTAAGTAGAAAAATCCAAGAAGTGATGCCCCTATGTTGTTTCAAATAGTTCTAATGGTTGAACCATATACCCTTCTTCTCTCCTGTGCCTGGTTAGAAAGGAGTTACTCTGGCTTGAATAGAAACAGCCCTAAGAAAGCATTATTGTCCATACAGGGCAGCTCTGAAATATCAGTTGGGTTCAGTGCCTTACACATGCACTCATCTCTGTAGCTAATCAGGGAGGAGTTGATCTTTCTGAGCAGTTATAGGTCCAATGATGATGCAAGGTTCAGCTCCCAAGAGTCAGCTGGCACTATTAGCCATCCCTTGTACCTGTTTCTTCTAGTGGATCTGCTTGGGAAAGAGCTATTCCTACTTGAGCAAAGTCCAAGGAAAGCAGCAAGGTCCACGAAGTGAAGTCTCCAGTTCCCTGTTAGTGATTGTAGTTGACCTCCTTGCTCACCTCTATCCTCTTTCACGGCTGTCAGGAGGAAGTCACACCAGCCTATTTCCTTTCCTGGTGGTGGTGGTTCAGAGATGTGTCATGGTCCGCTGCTATTCAGATGTTTTTCCTGAAAATTTTTCATTTTCCAGATTATTAGATTATTAGATTCTTTTTTCAAGTCTTTCTTAGTCTGGATGCCCTTGAACCCTGTCGAACCTGTGCAATTGTATTATTGTTGCTGCTATGTGTCATCTAGTCAACCATTACTCAAAGCAACCCTATGCTCAATAGCTCTGAGTCCTCCTTTATCCTGGGCCAATCTTGTTGTCTCTGATACACCTACCCACATTAGTTCAGTAACTGTGTTAATTCAGCTCATCCAGAGTCTTCCCCTTTTGCACTATCCCTCCACCCTTCCAAGAGTTATGTCTTCCTCTAAGGACTGATCCCTCCTGATAACATGCACAAAGTATGTGAGATAGAGCCTCAAAATCCTTGCCTCCAAGGAACAACTTGGCTTCGCCATCTCTAGCACAGACTTGTTTGTTCTCTATATTCAATACCCTTTCCCAGCATCACAACTCAAAGGCATAGATTATTCCTCTAACATCTTTCTTTATTGTTCATCTCTCTGATCCCTAAACAGATAATTGTAAAGACTATGGCCTCGATCAGGTGTGCCTTAGTCTCTAGGATGACATCCATAAGCACTTTGGAAAAGCCCCTGAACAGCAGATTTTCCTAATGCAATTTGTCTTTAGATTTCCTGGCTGCTGGCAGCAAGAGTGTTGATTGTGGAACCAAGTCGGCTGAAATTGTTAACAATATCTATCTCCTCTCCATCTATCATAATGCTGTCCCAATGGTAAGAATCTTCGTTTTCTTGATATTGAGCTTCAATTCTTACTGAAGACTATAGTCATTGACCTTCTGCAGCACATTCTTACAATGCTAACAAAAAAATGCAATTTGTTACTATCAAATATAATTCTGGCATAGTTTCTAGCATCACAATGACATACAAAATCAACACAGTATGACACTATTTCCTACAATATTGTAGCTAAAACACGAGAAAATTTGAGAAAATTGGAGATTATAAAATGCCTACAATAATGAAACAACAAAGTCATTTTTAAAATCATGCAAACAAAATCACGTAACTTGAGGCATATTATAATTAAACAATAATGACAGTTCTAATTGCAGCATATTTTTGTTGTTGCTTGTTGTTATGTGCATTGAGTCACTTGAGACTCATTGTGACCCTATGTCCAGCAGCTCTGAACCCTACCCTGTCCTGAGCCAGTGTCACTGATTTCAATACACCAAGCTCCATTGCACCAGTTACTGTATCAATTCATCTCATCTGGGGTCTTTCTCTTATGCACCATCCCAAGCATGATGTCCTTCTCCAAGGACCAGTCCCTCTTGAATACATGCCCAAAGTGTGTGAGAAGGAGCTTAAAAATCCTAGCCTCCAAAGAGAAACTTGGTTTCACCATTTCCAAGACAGACTTGTAAATTAGCACAGGTTTTTAACATTGCCAGCACACTGATACATGTAAATATGGCTTTTTTTGTTGTTACGTGCCATCTAGGCAGAACTATTCATAGTTGGCCCTACAATAGATTTTCAGAGGCTATCAGTCACATCGGAGTTGATTGTTCATCTTTCTTCCTCAGAGAAACTGGTAAATTAGAATCACACATCTTTCAGTTGCCAGCACAGTCTAAAAAATAATGTTTTTGTGGTTATAACCAACTACAAGGTATTTGTCATATAAAAGCAAAAACCAAGTTACTGCTGAAACATTGCACAGTCCTTTTGGTGTCACCCATTTGTGACCATGTCTCCTCCTGGTATAGGTCACATTTCCCTAGTACTGTCATTACAAATTGACAGTGTTATTTACTACTTTTGTCTTAGAAATAGCAATAGGAAAGACATATGTATCATATAACAAGATCTGTGAAGATTTGACAATTTGAATACAGCTTGTCATATAGTAAGTGTTCAATAAAGGTTACAGTGGTTATTCTGAAATCACTTTTGTTTTTGTTGTAGTTGTTGTTATGTGCTGTCAACTCACCTGTCACTCATAGAGACTGTATGTACAACAGCCCTAAACCCTGCTCTATCCTGTGCCAATTTATTGTCTCTGACACATCTATCCTCGTTACCACAGTCACTGAATCAATCCATCTCATTGAGGGTCTTCCTCTCTTGTGCTGTCCCTCCACTCTCTCAAGCATGATGTCCCTCTCCTAGGACTGGTCCCTCCTTGCAAATTGTCCAATGTCAGATGAAGCTTCAGAATCCTTGCCTCCAAAGAGCAGAATGAACCTGTTTGTTCTCTTAGCAGTCCATGGTATATCCAATACTCTTCTCCAACACCACATGTTTTACTAGTTGTCTATTTCTACAATAACAATCTTATGACCCTGGGTATAAACAGAGAGATGAGGATGGGCTGTGAGGAAATCATACAATTGCACAATTTTGTGGGTGAACATGGGGGCAGTAAAGGAAATGAGAAAGATCTGATGGGGATCTGGAAAGACTGTAATGGTGGGCATAGTTCAACAGTGATTAATTTTATAAAACATATGAATAGGAGTGATTGTATGAAACACAGGTGGTTAGAAACAAAATGTATACAAACTTTGTAAGCAAACCAATATAAAACAAAAATGGACAAATAGAATGTTACTATTTAATCTAAAGTTCCTTTATAATAATTGAGATCTTATTTTTAATTTTCCTTTTAAGTTTAAAATTACGAACCAAAAATTTAAAATTATATAAGGTTTACACAATTTAATGAAGTCATCTTAAAGTTAACTAAAGTATCTCTTTGGGGAATATAAACACAAATTACAAATTACCTATATCTGAAATCCATTTCCTAAAAAAAAACCCCACAAAACAAAAGCACCCAAAATACCTCACAACAAACCAACCTAGATATTCGATGATGACTTTAGTTGTGATCAAATTAAAGCTAAATTTTAAATGAGTAAAAATACCCAATAATTATAATTATCTTTAATTTTTAAATACATATCTCAACCTACCTGAGTGTACTTACTAAGATGAAATCAGCATATACACCAAGTTTTTTACAAACTTATATTTACTATAGCTATATTACTTAAATAAATCATCTCAAATACTTTAAAATTATTTAAATACGACATTAAAAATATCTGTCAGAATAATTCACGATTCTTTGTTTGCATTGACGAAGTTTTATGTTAAATCATGCTTTAATTGAGGCGAGTATGGCAAGACACCACGACAAGTAATTGGGCATGTTAGCAAGTGAGGCTGGACCCTGGAGAAAGACATTCTGCTAGGTAAATGAAAGACTGATGAAAGGAAGTTTTCCTTCTTTCCCTTGTGGATTCTCTAGTGTATTGGAACCACCTCAAAGTAAACTATGCAACACCAGACTAGGCCACCAGATAAATTAGTTTATATTATTTATGGGAGCTCTGGTGGCCTAATGGCAAGAAGCTGAACTACAATTCTGAAGGCCTGAGGTTAGAGGCCACTAGCTGCTCCAAGGGAGAAGGATGGGCAGTCTCCTCCTTTGCAATTAACTGCCTCTGAAAACCCACTGGAGGGTCAGCTTTGGGTCAGTTCTGACTCTACAGCACACAACAACAACCAACAACTAGAAAGTCAGGTAGGGCACAACAAAAATAATCTCATCAAACATGTGATCGTTCTAATGCATTCTAATGTGAAAACTATACTTGGAATAAGAGGCAGTCATCAGAACAGAGCAAGGAAACACTGCATGGTTCAAAACTGGGAAAGGTGTATGCCAGGGATGTGTCCTGTCTCCATACTTTTTCAACCTGTATGCAGAACAGATTATCTGGGAGGCTGGACTCTAAGAGGAGAAGTGTGA
>NW_006399792.1:14766108-14793036 GCF_000299155.1 Elephantulus edwardii | reverse complement strand
GCGCAAGAGGGCAAGACATGGATTGATTCTTTGACTGGGGTAATTGGGATGAGTGTGTCAGAGGCAGTGTGATTGGCACAGGATAGAGCAGGGTTTAGGGCTATTGTATATAGGGTCCTTATGAGTCACAAGCGACTCGATGGCACATAACAACAACAACAACGTCAAAAATTATTTCAAGATAAATTATTCCCATAATCAAAAGTTTTCCACCTGAAAGAGAAAGATTTTCATATACTCTCTATGTTGTAATATGACTGAGGAGCTTAAATGGAACAATGCTTATTATCAGTCTCTCTCAGTCAGATTAATTTAGGTATATACTGTTAGGTGTCATTGAATTGACTATGATACTGTAAACAACAGATCTGAACCTCCCTATCCTACACCCTCCTGAGTCTATCAAGCCCATTATGGTAATCATTGTATCAGTTTATCTGGTTGAGATCTTCCTTTCTTTCTCTGACCCTCCACCTTTCCCAGCATGATGTCTTTCCACAAGGATTTTGCTTCCTTCCAGGTTTATGTCCAAAGTAATTGAAACAAAGTTTTACCATCTTTGCATCTAAGGAGCACTTTGATTTCACTTCCCTCGGGACAAATTTGTTTGTTCTTTTGGCAGTCTAAGATATATTCAATCCTCTTCACCAACATCACAATTAATCAATTTTTATTCAGTCTTCCTTATTCATTGTCCAACCTTTAGATACATAGGAAGCAATTGAAAGGACCATGGCTTGGATGAGGGGTACTTTAGTTTTTAAACAGACATACTTGTTCTTTATAACTTCGAAGAGGTCTTTCAGAGATTTCCTTATTGCAATATTTCTTTTGATTTAAAGAGATATTAAGCTTCATATTGTATGCCCTGAGAAGACTAAAGAAACTTACTATACCAGTTATTTCATACATAAATGTACAACCCAAATGACTGATTGTATCTTTTTAACCTTGCTAAATTCTACATCATGCTCACCTGACTTTCAGAGAGGTGGAGAGGACTTCATAACACAGAACAGAAACTTGAGTTTTGATGTTTATAGAATTCCTCAGAGTCAGAGTTACCTTGATGCCAGCTCACAACAACAGATACCAAGCCTTAGTGAAGTTGGTGGCTTGTTTTGAACCTAAAGATGCCATCAGGAAAAGGAAGAAAGAAAAATATGACCACCTGCATTATGTAAAAATCTATACTTCACAATTTCTTAGGGCAAGATTTAACTTGTAACATAAGGTTCCTAAGATTAGTTGTGGATTCAAGGACGACTAACAACAGCAGGACAACTACTATTTGTTGTGGATTCAAGGACAACTACTAACAGTAATTGTTTCCCTCCCTTCTTTTCAGAAAGAATTAAAATTAAATTAGAAAATTATTCTACCCTGAAAGTTGGCTGAGTTGATCTAGATATGAAACTTTTTATTTCCCTACTATTCATTGACAAATGTACATGCTCAATTTTTAAAAATTCTATTTCAGGAATTTTTCTTCCTACAAGATAATTTGGAAATAAATTGTATTGATTTGTAAATGGAAAGAGACCCACAAGCAAATCAGTTGAGACAATGATTTAAGAATTGATTCAAAAGGGATCTCCTCCCTGGGTGCATTTTTTATAAACAGGAGCTTTCTGATTACAGCTTGGGATTCAACAAACAGGGCCTCTGACAACTGATAGAGCATTAGAAACATAATTAAGCATTTAAGCTTTGAATTGGTTGCATTGTCCAATTATTTCCCATTGGCATTTCTAACACACACACCATTGAACAAGTACAAAGCCAAATGTTCAAAACAAATATGTGAGGGTGAAAAAGGAAAACAAGATTAGGGAAAATCTTTACTCAGAGGTAAATTGAGGAATGCTGCTTGTGATGTTATGAAAATTAAAGCTAAATAGAAGAGATACTTAAATTATCAAGTATGCATAGCAAAAAATACAAGAAAAATCATAAGATTGAAATGGCAGGGTCTATGGAGATGCATCCTATTAAGTGAGATCAGAGTAAAAGAAAATAATTTTGAAAATTAGCATTATTTAAGCTACAACAAAAATAAAGCAACATTGCTTTCCTCATTTAGAAATTCCATTTACTATAGGGAGCTTTGGTGGCCTAGTGGCAAGAAGCTCTGTTCTAATCTCTAAGACAGGGAAAGGATGGAAAATCTCCTCCTATGAGAGTAATTGCCTCTGAAAATCCACTGGAGGGTCAGCTATGGGTTGGTTCCTGCTTAATAATAATAATAATAATAATAATAGACAGTGAGTATACTGAGGTTGAATAGATGTCCCTTTCATTGCTGAATCCATCTACCTTGTACATCACCCGGATTAGACTGAATTCACAATTTACTTTGAGGTGTAGATTAATCACCTCTGAAGTTTGAATGAGGGGACTGACAAGACTCACTTTAAACTATCAGCCAATCTCAAAACATTTGTACCACATGAAGACTTTCATCCAGTAAAGGAGGCAAGAAAAAGAAATGAAAAGCATAAAATTGTAAAGCTTTAAGTCTTATCTAACTATCTAGTAGATCATTTCCTTATTATAGATAAAATAATATCAACATAAAAATTCCTAAGGAAAACCAGTAGAATTTACAAGGGAATATAACAAAGTTGTTGATTATAACAGTCAATATAAAAAGGGAATTGTAACTTTATATGTTGTTATTGTTGTTGCTATGTGCCATCAAGTCACTTGTGACTCGTAGTGACCTTATGGACAACAGTCCTGAAACCTGCTCTATCCTGTGCCAGCTATAATGTCTCTGATACACCTACCTTCATTACCCGAGTCTCTGTATCAAGCCGTTTCATCGATGGTCTCCCTCTCTTTCTCCATCCCTTCACCCTTCCAAGCATAATGTCTCTCTCCAAGGAATGGACTTCCTTGCAACATGCCCAAAATATATCAGACGAAGCCTCAGAATCCTTTCCTCCAAGAAGCAGGCTGGCTTCACCTTCTCCAGGACAAATCTGCTTGTTTTCCTGGCAGTCCATGGTATATTCTCCAGCACCACATCTCAAAGACATGAATTCTCTTTCTATCATCCCTAGTCATTATCCAGCTCTTTGACATATAGCAATCACATATGGTTATTTAAATTGTATTTTTATATAATCTAGATAGGTATCATTAAGCTAATTCATGCAGACGTCATACATAATAGATTGAAACTTTGCCCTAATCTGTACCATCATCACATTTTTTCCTGTGTTTAAACATGTTGTTAAGGTCACTGTGTCAATCTAGTTAATTGAAGGTCTTCTTTTCTTTCACTGACCATTGATGTTTACAAGCTTTATGTCTCTTCCAAACACTGGCTCCTCCGAACAACATTCCCAAAAGATTTTAGACAAAGTTGCACCATCCATGCATCCAAGGAGTACCCTTAATGCACTTATTCCAAAACATACATTTGTTCTTTTGGTAATCCACGGAATAATAATATGCTTTGCCAAAACCGCAATTCAAAGACTTTAATTTTTCTATCTTCCTTACTCATTGTCTAACTTTCACATACTTATGAAGTAATTGAAAATACTATGGTTTGGGTTAGATATGACTTAGCTATTAAAGCTGACATTTGTGCAAGATGGCAAAACTGACCAAAGCCATCATGAGCGGCTTATACACGTTGTTTACATGTTCCACCAGTTATGTGGCAAAGTCAAAGGCAATGGTTTAGGAAAGCATTTAGAACAAGAAATCTGCCACATTACACAAAGACAATATTCTTTAGGTTGAAATATAACCCATAATGAAGATTGTAGTCTTTTGTATTCTTCAATAAATGCTTCAAGTTCTTTTCATTTTTAGCAAGCAAAATTGTGTCATTTGCATATCATAGGATTCTGATGCCACAAAGAAAGACATTATGCTTCAGGAGAAAGGGTGAATTAGGCGAGGCACTGCACCCAGAGCAAACAGTGTGCAGTACTTGTAGGGAATGATACTAAGGATTCCCTGGGATAGGTACTCCACTTGGAGATTCTTGCTTCTGTGGCTGTGGGGCCAAACCAGGGGCCAAATAGGACAAGAGAATTTTGGATACAGAACAACAGTCAGGGGAAAGACTTGATAAGCTATTAAAACTGTCACACTGAACTGCAAAAAGGAGAGCTGACTTGAAACAGCCCTCTCTACCTCCTACACCACACAGAAACTGCTCCATTGGAGCACCTGGTGTCATACTCTTGGCCACTTCATACATCAAGAAAGACAATAGAGTTTGGGACAGGGAGTTACATCAAGGAGAGATTCCTGAAGGGCTGCAGTGGAGAACAGAAAGAACCTCAAAGACTTTAGGAAAGGCATATTTTCATAAAAAGGACCTTCAGTTGAGTTAGTGGCTCACCCCATAGATTAAACATTTTAAACTTGCATCGAATCAATAATATCATAAAGACAAGAACTACCAACAAGTTATGCAGACACAATAGAAACTACTAACACTTATCTATAAAAATGTCACATGATGTCAAGAAAGCAACAGGCAGATTCAGACAGTGTGAAAAAAAAAAAACAAATTAAGTCTTCTCCAAAAAATGAAGAGACTACTGCAGACTCAGTGAATACCACAGGGTCAAGAAAGCATATGATAAGGAGACATTAGAACAGCCATGAATGAAACTATAAATGGTGAAAGAAACCATGGAAGCCAAAATAAAGGGAATAACCTAAAGGTACAGACCTGGAGGAAATATATTGATGATGAGTTATTTGAACAGCTATTGAAGAAGTTGCAAAGAATGGAAGGAACAATGGAAACTACTAAGAAAGCAAATACTCCAGAGACCTGGTGGCAGAAGAAACATGTTGATGAGGAGGAACTTGTACAACTATAGAGAACAATGGGAAAAAATGGAAGAAAGAATTTTAACTATTGGTAAAAAGGTACAAAAACTTAAAAAAATAATCTCAAGACAGAGAGGGTACAGTCCACAAAGAATTGGAAAAACCCAGAAATGCATGAAAATGCAATCCATAATATTAAGAAAGAAATGGCAGAAGTGTCCAACATGTTAGAAGGACAAAGGTAGAACAAAAGGGATGGAGCAGAGAGTCATTGAACTGGAAGACAAGAACCTCAATGGAAACATACTAGAAGAAAAATTGGAGATGAGACATAAAGAAAACATTAGAATCATGTTAGTTCATATCAAAAAGAATAACATATATGATTGGAATTCTAGATTAAGAGAGGGTCAGAGAAAATTAAGGATGAGATACTAGAATAAAACTTCCGAAATGTATGAAGAACAAGGAAATCCACATTCAAAGAAGTTCAGCGAACACCAAATAGGCAAGACCTAAAAAACCCCAACCAACCAAACAAACAAAAAACCCCATCCAGAGATATAATAGTCAAACTCTTCAAAATAATGATAAGGATAGAATACTAAAAGCAGAATGAGAAAAAAAAAATGAGTCACTTACAAAGAAAAACAATTAGATTAAAGTTCTAATTGTTCAGCAAGAAATATGCAAGCAAAAAGACATGGGATGGCATATATGGAAAGTTGAAAGAAAACGACTGCTAACCAAGAATTCTGTATCCACCAAAGCTGTCCATCAAATATTAAGGGGAAATCACAGCCTTTGCAGAAAAGAAGAAACATAGAGAATTTGTGAAAACAAAACCAAATCTACAAGAACTTTTTTAGAAAGTTCCTTACATGGAGACACCAAATGAATGTGGATGGACCATAGAAACCAGAAACAACAACAACAAAAATACCAAAAACATGGTAATGATAAAACCTGTCAATAATCACAACTAATGTGAATGGGAAAATGTATCAATCAAGAGAAAAGAGTAGCAGAATGGATTAAAAACAAAACCCATCAATATGTTGTATTCAAGGGACACAGCTAAGAAATGAAGAGAAAGATAAGCTCAAAATTAAAGACTGGGGTGGCAGGGCCGGATATACCAAGCAAATGGCATCCTCAAAAAAGCAGAAGTGGTAATACTAATCTCTGATAAAATAGACTTCACAATGAAAACCACCATAAAAGATAAGAAAGGGTTCTACATAAAGATTAAAGGCACAGTAGATCAAGAAGATATAACATTGGTCAACATTTAGGCACCAAATGATGTTGTTGTTGTTGACTGCTATCGAGTTGAGCATGACTCATAGCGACACAATTCACAAAAGGCCTGATGCCTTTCTATAACAATCGTCATTTTCAAAGTTCATAGAATTTCCAGAGGTATAGACCTGTTAAATTCATAAAATAACTGCTAACAAAACTGAAGAAAGTAATAGACAGCACCACAATACTGAAAAGGAACTTTAACATATCACTCTCACCAAACAAAGGTGTTGTTGTTCTTGTTGTTGTTAAGTGTCATAACATTGCTTGCAACTCATAGCAACCCTATGAACAACAACACTGAACCCTGCTCTATCCTGCGCCAGCCTCATCATCTCTGACATACTCACCACCATTATCCCAGTCATGGAGTCACTCCATCTCATCCTGGGTCTTCTTCTCTTACACTGTCCCTCCATGCTCCCAAGCATGATATACCCCTCCAAAGACTGGTCCTTCCTTGCAACATGCCCAGAGTATGTCAGACGAAACTTCAGAATCCTTGCCTCCAAGGAGTAGCCAGGTTTCACCCTCTCCAGGGCAAAACCTTTTGTTCTTCTAGAAATCTATGCTATACTGAATATTTTTTCTAGTAACACAATTCAGAGGCATTAATTCTTTTATCATCCTTAGTCATTGTCCAGCTTTGTGATGCATAGGAAGTAATTGTGAAGACCATGGCCTGGATCAGCCACATCTCAGTCTCCAGACTGACATTATTGCTCTTCTGTTCTCTGGAGAGGTCCCTGACAGCAGACCTTCCCAATACAATTCATCTTTTGATTTCCTGGCTTCTGGTACCAAGAGTTCTTATGGTGGAGCCAAGCAAACTAAAGCTGTTAGCAATCTCAATCTCTTCACCATCTATCATGGTGCTTCCAACCTGTCCAGTGGTAAGAATCTTTGTTTGATGTTGAGCTTCAATCCATATTGAAGGCTTCAGTCCTTGACCTTTTGCAGCAAGCACTTCGGGCCCACCTAAGTTTCAGCAAGGAGGGTTGTGTCATCTGCATAAATGCAAATTTTTAATGAGTCTTCCTCCAATCCTAATGCCACATTTCTTCTTATAGAGCCCAGGCTCCAGGATAATCTGTTCAGCATAAAAAAATTGAAAAGATATGGAGATAGGACATATCCCTAGCATACATCCTTCTCTATTTTGAACCCAGCAGTGTCTCCTTGCTCTGTCCTAACAACTGGTCCAAGTACAGGTTTTGCATAAGCACAATTGAGTGTTCTGGGTTTCCCATTTTTCTTAGAGTCAGCCACAATTTGTTGTGATCCACAAAGTTAAATGCATATGCATAGTCAATGAAACACAGATAGGCATTCCTCTGGTACTCTCTGCTTTCAGCCAAGATCCATCTAACATTAGCTATAATATAAATATACCTAATACCATGACCTCTGCTAAACTCAGCCTGCACTTCAGGCAGCTCTCTGTTGATGTATTGGTCCAGTCATTTTTGGATAATCTTCATCATAATCTTGCTTGCATGTGATATCAATGGTATTGTTTGATAATTTCTGCACTCTGTTGGGTCACTGTTCTTTGGAATTGGAACAAATATAGATCTCTTCCAATCAGTTGGCCAGATGGTTTTCCTCCAGACTTCTTGGTATAATTTAGTGAGCACATCAGGGCAGCAACTGTTTCTTTAAATATGTCAGTCAGTATGCCATCAATTTCTGGGGCCTATTTTTTTGCCAATTCTTTCAGAGCATCTTGAACTTCGTCCTTCATCACCATAGGCCCTTATTCATATGTTGTTTTATGAAATTATTCTGTACCTGCCAATTCCTTTTGGGACAATGACTTTGCATATTATTTCCATCTTTTTTAATGCTTCCTGGATCATTTCATATTCTGCCCAAAGCATTCTTAAGTATTGCAACTCGCTTGAATTTGTTCTTCAGTTCCTCAAGCTTAAGAGATGATGAGTGAGTTTGCCCCTTTTGATTTTCTGACTCCAGCTCTTTGCACATTTCATCTAATGCTTTACTTTGTCGTCCTGAGCTGCCCTTTCAAATATTCTGTTCAGCTCCTTAATATCTTGACTTCTTCTCATTGCTTTGGTTTCTTGGTGCTCTAGTGCAATATTCAGAGTCTCTTCTGACATTCATTATCTCTCTTTAAAGACTTTTTTGCAAAGGGTTTTTAATTGTTATATAAATTGAAGTTTAAAAAGACATTGGCTTTTCATTCACTCCTTTGTACAGATTTATCCATCCTCCCCTCCTCCTTAATTACTTAATGCATTTCCTATACCAGCTTGTTAGTTGCATTACTCATGTCTTATCATCCATTCCTCTTAGAATTATTCTTCCAGCTATTCCAATGGAATGTTGTATTCCTTATTAATCCATTATCTTCCTGTTCTCCCTGTCTCCTCTACCTCCACCACCTCTTAATTATTTTTATTTTATAACATAACCCTGGTGGTTTTATCAGCACTGATCTATCTCTGACTGAGTTTATTCAATCAGCATAACCCTCTAGATTCATCAAGTGTTTCTCAAGATCTCTATTGTTGCTTTTCAATGTTGCACAACACCCCATTGTGTGGATATAACATTTTCTCTAGTCATTTGTTTGTTGATGAACACTTGAGTAGCTTAAATCTCTTTGTTGTTGTGAATAAAGCTGCAGTAAATGTGGGTGTGCATACATCTATTTGTATCTTATTTCTATTTTCTTTAGGATAGATTCCTAGTAGTGGGATAGGTGGGTCAAATTATATTTCTATTTTCAGTCTTTTGAGGAAACACTAGACTTTCTCCCATAGTGATTACACCATCTTACATTCCCACCAGAAATGTATGAAGGTTCCAATCTCTATGCATCTTTGCCAACATTTATTATTTATTGTCCTGCTTAACTTTGACAATTTTGCTGGGATGAGATGATATCTCATTGTTGCTTTTATTAGCATTTCTCTACTATCTAGCAATCTCGAGTATTTCTTCATGTGGGTTTTGGCCATCTGAATGTCCTCTTTAGTGAATAGTCTTTTCATATTGTCTCCCCATTTCGAAATGGAATTTTTTTACCTTCTTCTTCATGAAATTCTAGAGTATTTTATAGAGTTTGGATATGACTTCCCTATAGGATATGCCATTACCAAATATTTTTTCCCCAGCCTATAAGGTTTCTTTTTACTCTGTGTGAAGTTGGTTGGGTTTTTTTGTTTGTTTGTTTTCTGATGTGTATCTTGTTTTTGTTTTCTTCAGAGGAATGCCCAATTTTCCCAGAACCATTTGTTATAGAAGCTATTGTTTTCTCACTTAATAGATTTTATTCTTCTTGTCAAAAATCAGTTGACCATAGGTGGATGACAGAGTTCTGTTTCTCGACTCTCTTCTATTGATCTATGCAGCTGTCACAATATTAGTATCATGCTGTTTTTATTACTACTGCTGTATCTTTGAGATCAGAGAGTGTGATGCCTCTATGTGATTTTTTTCAGCAGAAAAGGGGAATCTTTTCCATTTCCAGGTAAAGCTAGAAATTGCCTATTCTAGGGGTAAAACCAAAAATTATAACTATCATTAGTGAAAACATAAGATTATTTTAAACCCCTGATCCGTGATATGAATAGACTTTTTAAAATTAATTTTAATGAAAGTTTACAGAGACTTAGGGTTTCCAGTCATTCATTGTTGCACAATATGAACAGATTTTACTTATAGTTTGCCTTCATTTTGTCCAGTTCTCTGTTAAAATGTTCTTCAGAATGATTGAGTGATATAAATAAATTCAGAATTCTCTGAATACTATGTTATATAAATATAAAATTGAGATCAGCTTTCTTCAGCCTGCAAAAGTAGCTACTTTGCCTTAGGATTCTTTGTTTCCTTTCTTTAGCCATGTAAATAGTTCAAGCTGTCTGTTTAGCAGGCAAGGAAATGCAAGTCTTCTAGATCAGCTTTTACCTCCTTGAAACTGTTTTTCCCAGTAATATATAAATTGTATCTTAATCTGCCTGTTTGCGAGGAGGGAAGGTGCACCTGTCCTGAGTTAGCCTTTATCTTTTCAGGGCCTGTTTTTCTCAGTCAAGTGTTAACTATTTTGTAAATTACCTGTTTACTGGTGCCTGTGTGTGAATTGTAGTGTTGGGGGGGGGTTCAGATGTGTAAATTCTTTGATTTTACTAACAAAGGTGCATTGTTGAGTGAGTTGGTGTCTAATCCTGGTATAAAAATCTAATGACCACTCCCAGACCAGGAGGCAGTCTCTGAGAAGGATATCACTGCTTTCTCCCAGATCTGTAATAAAGTGCTTATGGATATTGAAATCTATCTGTCTTATTAGCAAATGACTATTGAAAGAACCCTTGTGTTCAGTAACAAGAAAATAATTTCTTGACCATTTATTTTAAGTCTATTTCTGTCTTTAATCTAAGTTTCTTTTCCTAATTTATTATATTTACAGTATCTCTTATCACCTCAAATTAAACAAATATCAACTATTGCCTTTGCTTTTATAAAGTATATTATGCATTTAATTGTGACCCACCCCTAAAATTGCATGTTGTATATCTACGGTTTCAATCTCATTTGGTACTGAGCTTTCTTTCCTATGCTAATAAAGCATTCTTAGTCAGCTCACTACTACTCCTTCAGTATGTTTTTAGAGGCTGTAAGTAATATCACTAGAAGAGATTGCCTCTCTTTCTCCTACAGAGTCACTAGTGGACTTGAAGCTCTAGAAATGATAAGCCTTTAGGTTAGCAACACAACTCCCTGTGGTCCTTATCAGCAGAGTTACCTATTGGCATGAGGTTTGGCTTAAGTCAACCTCTTTAAAAATAAGAAAAGAATAGAATAGCCATAGATGCACTGTTAGGAGAAAGTAGATTCCATGCCATATGAACATTATCAAGGAACCAAGGAACAGAAACTGAAAAGGAAAAAAAAATTCCCCTAGAGGAGTCAGAGAAGGACTTCCTATAGAGTCTGTCCCCTAAACTCTAACCTCTGAAACATTGAGAAGTGAGTTTAAGAAGTTGGAAGCTGGATCTAGAAAAGACCATGGCACTGGGCATATCATTACTGATGTCAAAATTATGGCTAAAAACAGAGACTATCAGAAGAATGTCTGTTTCATTGACTATGAATTTGACTATGTAGATCATAACAAACTATGGCTATATGAATCCCAGAACACTTAATTGTGCTTATATGAAATCTATACCTATACTAAGAAGCTGTTGTCAGAATAGAACAAGGAAACACTTTACAGTTTAAAACTGGGAAGGGATGTATCCTTTCCCCATACCAATTCAGTCTGTAGGCTGAGCAAATAATTCACGAACCCAGACTCTATAAGAAGAATATGGCATCAGGATTGAGGAAAACGTATCCACAATTTGACCTTTGTAGATGATACAACCTTGCTTACTGAAAGGGGCACCTGAAGTGATTGTTGCAGAAGATCAAAGACTACAGCCTTCAATATGGTTTGAATCTTAACATCAAAAAAATAAACTCCTTACCACTAGGCCAATGGACAACATCAAGATAGATGGAGAAAGGATTGAGACTGTTAATGATTAAGATCCACAACCCACTTGGATTAACAAACAACATCCTTGGTACCAGCAGTCTGGAAATAAGAAGACATTTCTTTGAACATGTCACTGGCAGGGATTTCTCCAAAATACTGAAGAGCAATGGTGCTAGTTTCAAGACTAAGGTGCACCTGATTCAGACCATGTTTTGTTGGTCCCCCTCCTCAATTACTTGCTATGCATCAGAGAGCTGAATGATGGCTAAGGATGACAGAAAATTGATATATTTGAGTTGCGGTACTGGAGAAGAGTACTGGCTATCCCACAGACTTCCAAAAGAATGATTAGGTATGTCTGGAAAAAGTGCAGCCAGAGTGCTTCTTGTAAGCAAGATAGCAAAGCTCTGTCTCTCATACTTTGGACATATTGCTAGGAGAGATGGTTCCTTAGAAAATCATATCATACTTAGAAGGGTGGAAGTTCAGTGAAAGAGGAAGAACCTGCCATCGAGATGGATTTACACAGTGGCTGCAGTAATGGGCTGAAGTGTATCAGAGATAGTGAGGATGGCACTGGAAATTACAGGATTCAAATCTGTTGTCCACAGGGTAGCTGTGATGAGGCATATTTGACTCAACGGCACCTAACAAGAACAACAGTGAGAACATATTCTTTTTATTAAAGGCACCACTTGTGGTAGTTCTGTTATTGCAGCACTAGATTACTAAAACAAAGCTGTTGTTGTTATGTAACTCATAGTGATCCTATGAACAAAAGGATCAGACTCTGCCTGGAAGTCTAGTAGATAGCTTCATAATTATTAATGTCTTTAGCTTACTAATACTAGTTTTGAAATACCATCTAAATAAATCTATTCTAAATTGTACTGATTAAAGCTTTACTGTGTCTGCCATAAAGAAATAAATCTATTAACAGAAAGTAATGTCGCTCTAGGGTTTTATAATTATATATAAAAGTCCATTTAAAAAAGTCAAAGAAATAAAAAAAAAGTCTAACAAATAATCTTGGCTTTCAAGTTACATGTTTCAGGTTTTTAAGACAAGTTTCCCCATTTTTCTGTAAGGAAAACAACTCCTAAAAGGTAAATACAATTTAAGGCCACATAAAAATCATGGCTAAAAGCAAATTTCACTAAACCGTAGCCTTTTCTGGTTGGTATACACTTATGTTTAGTTTTACAGACTGTTTTACATATTTTATATTCTTTTTTTAATATTTGAGTACTAAATGGGAAAAATGTTTGCAGAAAAAGAGAACATAAGATTTAAAATAGGTAGACTTTAAAAGGTAAGTGGTTATCGAGTTAGCATAATTGTGTAATAATATATGAATGCTATATAATAATTTAAAACAGTTCCTATTTAAGATAAAGCCAATAGAACTGAAACTGTAAGAAAGAATTTAAAACATACTTAAATCTGGGAAGTCCCGGCTGCTACAAATGTCTAAGGAGATGGTTTTATAAAGACTGACAGATCTTGAGGATAAAAGAAAAAATACTTCATAATAGAGATGATCATTCATTCAGTAAACATTTGTTGAGCATGTCAGACAGTAGGAGAATATTAAATATTTCACAGTACTTTACAGAACACGCACATTCTTTTTTAACACTTTTAATCTGTGAGGTGCGCATTCTCATAAAAAATACAGAAACTCGAAGGAATGACAGTAAATGAACAGGGTTATGTTTGCAGCCCTAACATCTTTCTACGGTCAAGGTAACCTGGAATTCTATCTCACAAGAAATTCACATCCTTTCTTTATTACTCTTGTTAATTATACTCCATCTTTCAGTAGTAGATTGTCAGCCTTTTAATTTTTTTTTAGACTTCTCTGCAAGTATTTAAACCATGAACCTGTAGATTATTATCCCAAAACCACAAAGAGATCCCAAAAGTATTAGAAACATTAATTTTTCTTCCTGACTCTTGTGATTTCCATTACAGCCTCTACATTGTTAGTGCAGCCCAGTATATAAGAGTATATAACACAAATCTGATAATGTAATTTTGTTTTTTAAGAAAAAAAAGTTCTGGCTTTCCTACCCTCTCTGTAGAATTGAAGCTGGACTCCTTTAGCATGGTTTTAACAACCTGCATTTAACCTTTCTAATCATTCTCAGTTTATTTTAAGCAAAAATTATTTCTTCTTTGTTTAAAAGTGAAAGTGCCATGGTTTCACTCCTAGTCTTGCCAAAACAAAACTTCTGATTCCCATAGCATCTTTTACTTTTCTTTGTCATTTCCACTCTATATTTTGTCCATTTCAATACATATGACTATGTTTCCACTCATCTGATTAGAACTCTAAACCAAGAAATTTTGATTCTTCCAAGAATACTTGATTCTTCTCATTTCCTCATCTTCCATATGAAAATGCATCTGTAGATCCTTTCAAGCTAGATGTATTTTCCCACAATTTATTGTGCTATTCAAATATTGTGAATCTGTACTGCCATTCATATATTGACTCATTGATTCATTGTATGACTATTCATATAACATTCTATCTCTTGTGTAGGCAATAGAGTTTTCATGATTGCTTTTCATGATTCTTCTTGCCTTTCTACAGAATTATCATTCAAAGAGAGAACTACATTCCTGGTTTTTCTCATTTGAGCTCCTCCACATTATTATATAATATTCCCCATTATAAACAAAGTTGCATCTAATCCTTACTATGACCCAGAAGTTAATGGCTCAAAGGTTATCCCATCCATCCCTTATTTCCCTCATGGACTACTTACACCCCAGCAGTACTTTTGGTTCTGTGGGCCTGGCAGGAAGGTTGGAGATTATTTTTCAATTGTTCTTTCTCCAACATATTATTTTATCCTAGATCTCCATGAGCTAAACCTTCACATTCAAATATTACTGTAAAAGTGACTCAACAGCCCCTAATACCAAAGAAAGTCTTTCCCAGGCCATTTCTCAAACAGCACCAAAGTCATGCTCAATGAATACAATAATTTTTTATTAATTTTTATCCTATACCCACTCTCTTTCTATTCTTGTTCATTTTGTTTCCTTTAAAACATTTTTAATGCCTGAAATTGTCTTATTTGTGCTTATTGTTGGTCTCTTCCCTCTCCCATTATTAGGAAATAAGTTTTCCTTGGGCAGAAGCTATGTTTTTGTTTCAAAAAAGCAAAACTCAATGTCAGACAGTTTTCTCTGGTTGGGAGCCTTTACAGGAATAGATTGCCTACCTCTCCCTTGGAGTGGCCAGTGGATTTGAAGCCAGTGGGGGTACAGGGGAGGAGGGAGCTCTGGTGGTGTACTCTGTAGAGGGTTGTGCTGTTAACACAAATGATGAAACTCTCTGGTAGTTTAACTCACCAAGCAATCCTTGGACAGTGTCTTCCCCAGTGATTTAGAATCTCAGAAACTCAGTGGCCATTTATTCTGATATGATAATAATGATGAGAGAAGCATCTTTTTATTTTTCTGACTTATGTATATCTGTGTTTCCTTGACTATGCAAAGGCATTTGACTGTGTGGATCATAACAAACTGTGGCTGACTCTGAGAAGAATGGGAATTCCAGAACACTTGATCATGCTAATGCAAAACCTATACCTGGACTAGGAGGCAGTTGTCAGAACAGAGCAAGGGAACAGTGCATAGTTCAAAAGTGGGAAGGGTGTATTCCGGGATGTGTCCTGTCTCCATACCTTTTCAACCTGTATGCAGAACAGATTATCCGGGAGCCTGGGCTCTATGAGGAGAAGTGTGGGGTCAAGATTGGTGGAAG
Source organism: Elephantulus edwardii (assembly GCF_000299155.1). NCBI lineage: Eukaryota > Metazoa > Chordata > Mammalia > Macroscelidea > Macroscelididae > Elephantulus > Elephantulus edwardii. Next base: position 14,777,638 of record NW_006399792.1, on the reverse strand, counting down.
ATCTATCAACAATCTGTGTTATGCAGATGACACAACACCCTGCTTGCTGAAACTGAGGAGGACCTGAAGCGCTTGCTGCAGAGGGTCAAGGACTACAGCCTTCAATATAGATTGAGGCTCAATGTCAAGAAGACAAAGATTCTCACCACTGGGCCCATTGACAGCATTAGGATGGATCATAAAGAGATTGAAATTGTTCACAGGTTTAGTTTGCTTGGCTCCACAGTCAACCCTCTTGGCACCAGTAGCCAGGAAATTAAAAGACATATTGTGATGGGAAAGTCTGCTGTTAGGGAACTCTCCAAAGTACTAAAGAGCAGTGGTGTCTCTCTGGAGACTAAGGTGTGTCTGATACAGGCCATGGTCTTTGCTATCACTTGTTATGTATGCATCAGAGAGTTGGACAATGACTAGGGAGGACAGAAGGAGAATTGGTGCCTTTGAGCTGTGGTGCTGGAGGAGAGTATTGAGGGTAGCATGGACTGCAGGGAAAACAAACAGATTCATCTTAGAGAGGGTTAAACCAGGCTGCTCCTTGGAGGCAAGGATTCTGAGGCTCCATCTAACATACTTTGGACATGTTGTAAGGAGGGACAGGTCCTTGGAGAGGGACATCATGCTTGGGAGGGTGGAGGGACAGTGCAGGAGGGGAAGACCCTCTAGGACTACCCAATGATTGGGGTAATTAGGATGGGTGTGTCAGAGGCAGTGCGATTGGCACAGGACAGAGTGGAGTTTAGGGCTGTTGTACATAGGGTCACTATGAGTCGCAGGCGACTGAAGGCACATAACAACAATAACAGTGATAAGGAATTGCACTGTCAGCACAAAGATACAAGGCTAGAACCCACCAACAGCTCAGGGGAAAAATATTGGCAATCTCCTCCCATCTGACTTACTGTCTCAGATAACCTGCTGTGGACATGTGTTGATTACAACACATCAAAAATAAAATACTCTAAAGTAATTTCTACTCATAATACAAACTAAAAAAAATGTTTGATCATTGTCTAACTGATGATAGACTGAAAAATATCTAGTCTTTCAAGCTCAAATACGTATCTTGTAATAGTCACAATAACTGGCAAATTACTTCTGGCAAATGACATGTTTCTTACCTTCAAGAAAGGAAAGGGAGCTCTAGTGGCAAGAAGCTTTGCTGCAATCTAAAAAGCATGAGGTTCAAGGCCATCATCTGCTCCACCACAGAAGGATGGGTAATCTCCTTCTGTGTGATTACTGTCTTGATAACTTGCATTATTTGTTTGACAACAGATCAGAATAAAGGTTCATAGCAAAGACTGGGGGATGGGCAGGGGTGGGAAGGGAAGAATATACAACAATGAGTGAATTTTTTTTTTAAAAAAAAGTGAACTGGGGGTAAGGGAGGAAAATGTGCAACAATGAATGAAGGAAAATCCAATTTTTCTGTAAACTTTCATTAAAATCACAATTTAAAAACATAAATAAAAGATTAAAAAACAAAACAGAACAAAAAACCTGCTGAAGTGTCAGCTATGGGTCAGTTCTAACTCCGTTAACCAACAACAACAGTAAAGAAAAATTTATGGGAAAACTTTGAAAGCTCACGTGTGAAAGAAGAGAGAGGAAGCATACCCAGACAGTTCACTTACGGCTTAAAAGAAAAATCCCTGTCTGATTTTGAAAGGGATCTTAGAGTTCGTTTGGCCTATTGTCCTCCAAGATGTTTCCATCACCTTCACAATTTTACAAAAGACTGGCCAGCTTAGGTTTAAACAGATTTAGCAAGGAAAACCCTACAACCTATTTAATTCTAGACATTAATATACATTATAAATTACATATCACAGCCATGTAAAATTGTAGCATCAGCTAATGTTAAAGATAGTTCATGTAGTACAATAAATTAATTAAATGATCTTTAGTGAGTCTATTTGAATAGAGACTTCAAGTTCTCTGAAATTTCTTTATCAAGGCCGCTAAAGTTCTATTTTTATTGATACGTTTAAAATAAATTCCTATAACATCAGACCTATAAAAGGTTCATCATAGACCAAATACCTCTCTAACCTTTTAAGCTTTCACAGTAAAAACTGTCCTTTTTATTTATATAAGTTTGGGAAAGATACAAATGTAATCATAACCCCCAAGGCAAAATTTTATGGCAGTTTTCAGAACTCCTCACTATAAAAACTACTAAAACCTACAAACATAAAAGTTTCCAATAAAATTTGTTTTAGATACTGGCAATAAAACACTCTTTGCTTTTCTCTTAACTCCAAATTTTGGAGCCACAGCTGTCCAAATGCCAAAGATATATTCTACAGCACCTAGCCACACTCTTGCCAAACTTTTTATAATCTCTCATTTGAGAAGTGCCGGGATCTATTTCCTGCCATTAACGTAGTTCTATTTAAGGAGGGTATGTTAATAAGGATAAAAGAAAAATACAGATCAATGTAGATAAATCACAAATAGCATTAGATCAATCACTAAGGCATCTTTATGAACTGTATTTTAGATTTAAAATAAAGTCCTTTGGTTTTTATTTGAAAACACTTGTGTTTTTGCACCTCCAATTTGTTTCATGGAAAAATTTAAATAAGGAAGAATTGTGTGTATACAATGCAGTGAGTAATTAATGTTGGAAATTCCAAGAGTGCCAGTGGCACAATGGTAAGCATTCTCTGTTAACCAAAATGTTCTAACCAAATCACAGGGTTTCACAGTTTGGTGGATGACGGGAACAGGAAACATAAACGGGAAGGGTCCAGGTGAAAAGACAAGGTAATGATGGACAAGGTCCAATGGTTATTAATTTTATAAAACATAACTCATGAGAACTATGTATGAAACAAAATGTGACTAAGAAAAATGTGAAACACAATGTATACAAACTTTGTAAGGAAACCAACAGAAAATAAAATTCTAAGCACTAAGCTGCTCCTTAGGTAAAAGATGAAGCAGTCACCTTTTATAAAAATTTCCCATCTTAGAAACTCTGTGGACAGTTCTACTTTGTCCTACAGGACCGCCAAAAGTATATCACATTGGAGAAGATAGTGACAGCGTGTGTTCTGCTATTTCATTTAGAAGCTGCTTTCTCATCTGATTCTAACTCAACCAACTCTCACAGTGTTCTGTCCCAGAAGAAGATCTTTAATTCCATCCATTGTTCTGGTGTTTGTTTCTCCGAAGCATGACACAAAATATAATACAAATTCCTGCCCTATGTCTTCAACATATTGGTCGTTTTGTGCATGTACCTTAATTTATACTTTAAAAGTCCTGCCTTCAATTAGTTCCTTACATGCTTGTTATTCTGCTTTAGAGGAGTTTTGTATGCAGACAGGTTCAAAGAGTTTGTCCTCATATTGAGTTTTATTTGAAATTTAATATTGATAGTTAGTAATTACATTAGCCTAGAAGGTTAGTGAACTTTTCCATGTGAGAAGTTTTTTATTTGCAAAACTAGAATAATTTTTCTCTAAGTGCCTCCTACCTAACCTAATTAATATTTTTTTACAGGTTTCTTTTCTTCCTTCAAACTCTGTAAGCTTTATAGTCATCTTATTGTGTAAGCAGACTCTGCATTGTAAGCAGTATTATGAAGAATAAGAATGGACTATTTGTGAACAACTACTGCATTAAGTAGCCATTCTCGCATTTGACTCATCAGTGTCACAGTGTTCGGCTTCACAGCAACCACGAGTTATCTCTGGTCACTATGAGGTGTCTATGACTCGACGGCACTTAACAATAACAATAACAACAACCACCTCATTAAGGAAATAATATCAGAAGTGTGTGAGGAAGGGTCCTAGTTCTATAACTTTCTTAAGTATTTTATAACAATACTAACTAAGTGGTCTCAAAAATCAGTACTCTCTTTTTAATTTCCAAGTCTCATTCTTGTGATTTCATGAGGATTTGATCCCACTTGAGAACAACTCCTTATCAGAATACATTTACTTTATTAGCTCACTTTTAATACTCTTTACAAAAAAATTTTGGTCGTCTAATTTCCACATTGACCCAAAATAGGATTCTTCCTGAATTTATTTTCTTTCCTTATTAGGTACATATTTGTTGTTGTTATGTGCCGTTGAGTCCCCTGTGACTCATAGCGACCCAATGTACAACAACAGCCCTAAACCCTGCTCTATCCTGTGCCAATCTTATTGTCTATGACACACCTTCGCCCATAATCCCAGGCACTGAATCAATCCATCTCATCGAGGGTCTTCCTCTCCTGCACTGTCCCTCCACTCTTCTGGGCATGACATCACTCTCCAAGGACTGGTCCCTCCTTGCAACATGTCCAAAGTACATCAGACGAAGCTTCAGAATTCTTGTCTCCAAGGAGCATCCTGATTTCACCCTCTCCAGGTTAAACCTGTTTGTTCTTTTAGCAGCCCACAGTATATTCACTACTCATCTCCAACACCATAGCTCAAAGGCATCAATTCTCCTTCTATCATCCCTAGTAATTGTCCAGCTCTCTGATGCATAGCAAGTGACTACAAAGACCATGGTCAATATCAGTCACACCTTAGTCTCCAAACTAACATCATTGCTCATCAGTATTCTGGGGAGGTTTCTAACAGCAGACTTTTCCAACACAATGTTGTTGTAGTTGTTGTTGTTGTAATGTACCATAGAGTCACTTGTGACTCAGTCACCCTATGTACAACATCCCTAAACCCTGCTCTGTCCTTTGCCAACTGCACTATCTCCAACACAGTCACCCTGATTACCACAGTCATTAAATCAATCCACCTCATAGAGGATCTTCCCCTCCAGCACTATCCCTTCAACCTCCCAAGCATGATGTCCCTCCCCAAAGACTGGTCCCTTCTTACAACATGTCCAAAGTATGTAAGACGAAACCTCAGATTCCTTGCCTCCAAGGATAAGCCCAGTTTAACCCTCTCCAGGATGAACCCGTTTGTTTTCTTAGCAGTCCATGGTCCACTCAATACTCTTCTCCAGCACCACAGCTGAAAGGCATCGATTCTCCTTCTATCCTCCATAGTCATTGTTCAACTCTCTAATGCATAACAAGTGATTGTAAAAATCATAGCCTGTATCAGATACACTTTAGTCTCCAGAGTGACACCCCAACACAATACGTCTTTTAATTTCCTGGTTGCAAGAGCCAAGCAAACTTTTGGAGCCAAGCAAACTAAAGCTGTTTGCAATCTCAATTTCTTCACCATCCATCAGGATGTTGCTGCCAATGGGCCCAGTAGTAATCTTTGTTTAATCTTTGTAGTAGAATCTTTGTTTTCTTGATAGTGAGCTTCAATCTATATTGAAGGCTGCAGTCTCTGACCTTCTGAAGCAAGTGCTTTAGGTCCTCCTCAGTTTTAGCAAGCAGAGTTGTGTCATCTCCATAATGTAGATTATTGATGTGTCTTCCTCCTATCCTGATTCCTTATTTCTCCTCATAAAGCCCAGACTCCTGGATAGTCTGTTCTGCATATAGGTTGAAAAGGTATGGAGATAGGACACACGCCTGGTATACATCCTTCCCAATTTTGAACCATACTGTGTTTCCTTGCTCTTCTGAAAACTGCCTCCTGGTCCAATTATAGGTTTCATTATCAAGTGTTCTAAGGTTCCCATTCTTCTCAGAATTAGCCATATTGTTGTGGTCCACACAACATATCTTTGCATAGTAAATGAAACACAGAGAGATATTCCTCTGATATTCCCTGCTTTCAGTCAAGACCCATCTAACATTACCCATAATATCCCTAATACCATAGCCTTTTCTAAATCCAGCCTGCACTTCTGGCAGTACTCTGTTGATGTGCTGTTCAGTTATTTTACTATAATCTTCAGTAGAATCTTGCTTGCATGTGATATCAATGATATTGTTCAATAATTTCCACACTCTGTCGGATCACCTTTCTTTAGAATGGGAACAAATACAGATCTCTTACAGTGAGTTGGCCAAGTGATTGTCCTCCAGATTTCTTGACACAGCTTGGTGAGCATATCTAGGGCAGCATCTGTTTGTTGAAATATATCAATTGGTATACCGTCAATTCTTAGGGCCTTGTTTTTTGCCAATTTTTCCAGAGCAGCTTGAACTTCTTCCTTCATCACCATAGGCTCTTGTCCGTATGTTGTTCCACAAAATTCTTCTGTGCCTGCTAACTCCTTTTGGTAAAATGACTCTGTATAGTCTTTCCATCTTCTTTTAAATATTGCAACTTGACACTTGAATTTGTTCTTCAGTCCTTTGAGCTTAAAAAATGCTAAGCAAGTTTGGCCCTTTTGATTTTCTGACTCTGGCTCTTGGCACCTTTCTATAAATCCATAAGATGCTCTGATGAGATAGTCCATAGAGAATTTTAATGCTCATACGGAGATCATGTCTCTCTGAAGATTGAAATCCAGCAGTTACTCTGAGGGAAAGTAGTTTCTGTGCTATTTAGAACCACAAAAGCACAATAGAGATTTGATTATGAGTCAGTTCCTACTCAATGACAATGAGTTACCAATAGTAATAAGCATACACAATGTTGTTGTTATGTGCCATAGAGTCACATGCAACTCATAGCGATCATATTTATAACATCTCTGAATCTTGCTCTATCTTGGGACAACTTCATTGTCTCTAACATACCCACTTGCATTACCCCAGTCACTTGAGTCAATCCATCTCATCTATGGTGTTCCTCTTTATGCTGTCCCTCCACCCTTCCTAGCATGATGTCCTTATCAAAGGTCTGTTATCTCCTTGCAACATACCAAAAGTATGCCAGACAGAGCTTCAAAGTCCTTGCATCCAAGAAGTGGCCACCAATAGTTGTGTTTAATTCTGTTATACCTCCAACTTAGATCAAAGATCTCCCTATATGGTTTTTATTAAAGAAGTTATCTCCCTTTATCATATCTGAATTTGATTCAAGGATTTTGATGCTATTGTGTTTCTTTGGATAGGTAAACTTGTACTAATGATGACATACATGGAAAAATATAAATCCTGTTGATGTGGTTGTTATGTGTTGTCGAGTTGCCTGCTACTCATAACAACCATGTGTACAATAGCTCAGAAGCCTGCCCTGTCCTCAGCCAGTCTCACTGACTCTGACACACCTACCCCTATTGTCCTAGTTACTGTATCAATCCATTTTATCAGAGAGGGTCTTCCTTTCCTGCTCTATCCTTCCACCCTTCTGAGCATGATGTCCTTCTCGAAGGATCAGTCCTTTCTGGCCACATGCCCAATCTTATGAGACAAAGCTTCAAAATCCTAGCCTCCAAGGAAAGACTTTCTTTCCACCCTCTCCAAGACAAATCCATTTGTTTTCTTAGTGGTCCATGGTATGTTCAAGAATCTTCGCCAGCACCATAATTCAAAGGCATCAATCCTTAGTCATTGTCCAGCTCTCTGATGCATAGCAAATAATTGTGAAGACAATGGCCTGGATCAGGTGCACCTTAGTCTCTAGACTGACATCATTGCTTCTCAGTACTCTGGAAAGGCCCCTGACAGCAGATTTACCTAATGCAATTAGTTTTTTGATTTTCTGACTGCTGGTGCCAAGAGTGTTGATTGTGGAGCCGAGCAAGCGGTAAACTCAATCTCTTCTCCATCTGTGGTGTTGACGATTGTCCCAGTAGTGAGAATCTTTGTCTTCTTGATGTTGAGCTTCAATTCATGGTGAAAACTACAGTCCTTGATTGTCTGCATTAGTAAGCACTTCAGGTGCTCCTCAGTTTCAGCAAGGAAGGTTGTGTTTTCTGCATAGCATAGGTTGTTGATGAGTCTTTTCTCAATCTGTTCTGCATATATATTGAAAAGGTAGGACAGATCCATGATTCACTCCTTTCTTGATTTTGAACCATGCAGTGTTTCCCTGCTCTGTTCTGAGGACTGTTTTCATGTTCAAGTATAGGTTTCACACAAGCACAATCAAGTGTTCTGGGATTCCTGTTCTCTTCAAAGTTCATCAATTACTCATATCCAAGTTCAAATTAAAGCTAAAGAAGGTAAAATCAAACCCATAGAAATAAAAATTTGACCATGAGTCTTTTTCCCACCTGAATTTAAAAACCAAATCAGGAACAAGTTTGAGGTCTTGAACATCAATGAACGAAGACCAGATGAACTGTGGGAGGATAAAGAAGAAGAAGAAGAAGAAGAAGAAGAAGAAGAAGAAGAAGAAGAAGAAGAAGAAGAAGAAGAAAAGACCAAAATGGACATCAGAAGAGATCTGAATATTGGACTATGGTGCTAAGAAGCCAAAGCACAGGGATTAAATCAAGAAGTTAAGGAGCTGAGTAAAATATTTCAAAGGGCAGCCTGGGGAGACAAAGCAAGGTGTTATAATAAAATGTGCAAAGTACCGGAGTCCAAAAATCAAAAGGGCCATACTCGCTCGACATTTCTTAACCTGAAGGAACTAAAGAACAAATCCAATGTAAATCGTACTAAAATTCTCAAAACATTGCCTTGTGGAGCCCTGGTGGTCTAGTTTATCAAGTTGCTAATCAAAAGGTCTGCAGTTTGAACAAAAAAAAAAAAAACAAACCAAAACACTCTATGAAGTCTCCTCTAAATATCTATAAACTAGGAAACTCAATGGAGAGTCTCTATGAGTCACAAGTGACTCCACAACAGAGGTTTGGTCTGGTTTTTATACATTGTCTAGTAGCATAGCACATTGCATCTTTAGCTACTGAGAGGTCAGCAGTATAAATCTAACAGTCACTGTGGAGGAGAAAAAAGAAGTATTCTACTCTTACAATGATTTGTAGTCCTGAAATCCTATGAGAGTCAGTATGAGCTGGAATCAAATATTTGTTGTTGTTAGGTGCCATTGAGTCATAGACGGCTCATAGCAACCCTATGAATGGAAGACCTGAGCACTGTCCATAGAGTTTCCGGAGGCAAGCCATTTCGGACACGGATGCCACTCCTGCTTCCAAGCTTGTTTTAATCGGGAAGCTCCACCAAACACTGACCATCATGGCTAACCATTATCACTTTTGGCACATCAGTGTCACAGTGTTTAGCATCACAGCAACCACGAGTCACTTCTGTAAAGCAATGCACAGACCAGGGTTGGAAGAAATGTTTCACAAAAAAACCTTAATTTGAACCAGGCCTGAAGGCCACAGTTTAAAATCAGCCGCCTTGAGCTTGGTAGCATAACTTTCTGTTCACTAGGCCAACGTAGCTCTCTCTGTGTTGTTGTTGTTGTTATTGTTTTTAGATGCCGTCAAGTTGTGGACGAATCAAACACTAGAGTATCCATAAGTCTGAATCAACATGATGGCAGTGTGTTTGAGTTTAGTGATAAGGACTTATGCTGCCTATCCAAAGGTTTATGGTTTGAGTTTGCCAGATATTCCATGGGAGAAGGATGAGCAATGAGACATGTTGTTTACTGCTACTGAAAACCCACTAGAAGGTAAGCCTTCAGTCAGATCCAACCTGAGAGTAAATAGAAAAAACAACAATTGTTGTTGTTAGGTGCCCTTGACTTGTCTCTGAATCATAGCAATTCTATGAACAGTAGTTCTGAACCTTGCCCGATCCTACACCATCTTCACAATCTCTGTCATACCCCCGTCCGTTGTGATAATCACCATGTCAATCCATCTCATGAAGGTCTTCCTCTCTTTTGCTGACATTCTTTCTTTCCTGAATGATCTCTTCCTCAAGAACACTTTTCTCTTGAAAACATGCCCAAAGTGAGACACAGTTTTACCATCCTTTCCTCTAAGGAACAACTCTGTTTGTATTTCCGTCAAGACAGATTTCTTTATTCCTTGGCAATGCATGTTATATTCAGTGCTCTTTGTCAACATCATGATTCGAAGGTATCAGTTCTTCAGTCTTCCTTATTCCTCAAATCAGGTGCATATTAATCTTTAAATTGACATTCTTTCTCTTTAGAACTTTGGCATGTTCTCTGACAACATGTTTCCTCAGGGTAACATGTCTTTTGATTTCTTGATTTTTGGTATCATGAATAATGATTGTGGATTCAGGTAAAATTATGTTGCTGAAAACTTCAATATTTTTTCCAATTATCATGATGTTTCCCATTTGTCCAATGGTGAGAATGTTTATGTTCTTTATCTTGAGATGTAATTTATATAAAGGGCTAGATATAATCTTTGATCTTCTGCAGTGTTTCAAGCCATCTTCACTTCCTGCAAGCAAGGTTGTAACATCTACATAATTCTGGTTGGTTTTTGGTGAGTTCTCCCCTGATCCTGATGTCATATTCTTCTTCACAAAGTCTTGCTTCTAGAATTATTTGCTCAGCATATAAGTTCAGTATTAAGAATGGATAAAAGATACAATCCTGATGTACACCTTTCTTTTTTTAAATTATTTTTGTTTTATTATTTTGTGTGTGTGAGCTGTCAAATCAGATCTGACTGGTACTCCTGTACCAGTCTCTCCTTCTCCAGAAGAGCCTCTGGTGGATTCACACCGCATACCTCTAAGATTGCAGTGCAGCTTCTTGCCACTAGGCCACTAGAGCTCCCTGATGTATGCCTTTCTTGATCTTATAACATACATTGCTATAAATTGCTCTTAAAAGATAAAAATTTTATGTACAAAGGTGCTATGACAGTTTTTTCTTTAGATTAATTATGCATTTAGAGAGCACTGGTGGCCTAATTGCAAGAAGCTGTGCTGCAATCCCGAAGGTACACAGTTTGAATCCACCAGCTGCTCTGTGGGAGAGGATGGGAAATATCTTCCCATACAATTAACTACCTCTGAAAACCCACTAGAGGGTCAGCTATGGGTCGGTTCCAACTAAAGTGCACAACAAAAAACAATTACACATTTACTATGAAACAAATTACCCTTTAGAAACTTAACTGTTATAATGTAACAAGCTGAAGGAAGGATCTATCTCCATCTGCAACATGTAAACACATGTACACACACATGTAAACATGCACATTCAATGATTTGTACACTACTGACATAGATATCATTTTAAACTCATATCTAATAGAGGATTAGCTATACTGGTCTGAATAAGTATAAAGTTCTGCAAATTGAAAACTGTTTTTAAACCCATCTTCCTACTTAATACCTGTAAAATATCACCTAAAATAGCTACTTAGTTTAGTAGTTTGATGATGGAATAGTTATATATTTTGAATTTTAACGTATCATTAACTTGCCAACTAATTAATTGATTAGCTAATTAAACATTGACTGAATACAATATTCCAGGCATTGCAGCTATTGTTAGGTGCCATCAAGTCGAGCCTGACTCACAGGGATCCTGTTGTTGTTGTTATGTGCCGTCGAGTCACTTGCGACTCATAGCGACCCTATGTACAACAGCTTTAAACTCTGCTCTGTCCTTTGCCAGTCTCGCTGTCACTGACACACTCATCCCGATTGCCCCAGTCACCGAATCAATCGATCTCCCAGAGGGTCTTTCCCTCCTGCGCCTGCCCTCCACCCTCCTAAGCATGATGTCTTTCTCCAAGGACCGGTCTCTCCTTAAAACATGACCAAAGTATGTCAGACGAAGCCTCAGAATCCTTG
>NW_006399792.1:14755062-14762647 GCF_000299155.1 Elephantulus edwardii | reverse complement strand
TCTATCTTCATACTTTTTAAATCTGTATGCAGAACAAATAATCCAGGAGACAGGGCTGTATGAGGAGGAATGTGGCATCAGGATTGGTGGAAGTGTCCTCAACAACCTGTGTTATGCTGATGACACAACTCTGCTTGCTGAAACTGAGGAAGATCTGAAGTGATTGATGAAGAAGGTCAAGGAATGCAGCCTTCAATATGGATTGAAGCTCAACATCAAGAAGACAAAGATTCTCACCTCTGGGCCAATTGGGAGCATCATTATGAATGGTGAAGAGATTGAGATTGTTAACAGTTTTAGGTTGCTTGGCTCCACAACCAGGACTCTTGGAAAATCAAGAGACAAATTGCATTGGGAAAGTAAGCTATCAGGGACCTCTCCAGAGTACTGAAGAGCAATGACATCTGGCTGGAGACTGAGGTGTGACTGATCCAGGCCATAGTCTTTGCAATTGTATGCTATGTATCAGACAGCTGGATGATGACTAGAGATGACAGAAAGAGAACTGATGTCTTTGAGCTGTGGTGTTTGAGAAGAGTGTTGAATAACATGGATTGCTAGGAGAAAAAAACAGGCTTTACCTGGAGAGGGTGAAACCAAGCTGCTCCTTGGAGGAAGATTGAAGATTCATCTGACATAGTGTGGGCATGTTGCAAAGAGGGACTAGTCCTTGGAGAGGGACATCATATTTGGGGGGATGGAGGAACAGCACAAGAGAGGAAGACCATTGATGAGATGGATCAATTCAGTGATTGGGGTAATAGGAGTAGGTGTGTCAGAGACAGTGAGGTTGGGACAGGATAGAGCAGAGTTTAGGCCTCTCTTAGCTAGGAGTCCCAAGTGATTCAGCAGCACATAACAACTACAACAACAGTACTAAGGATGTTAATTGTAGATCCAAGTAAGATGACATTATTAACAGTTTCAATCTCTTCTCCATTCATCATGATGTTGTCTATCAGTTCACTGGTAAGAATCTTTGGTTTTTTTGACAATGATATTCAATCCATACCAAAGGTTGCATTCCTTGATTTTCTACAAGTGCTTCAAGTTCTCCTCACTTTCAGGAAGCAAGGTGGCGTATTATCTGCATAGTACAGGTTACTGATGAGTCTCTCTTCAATCCTGATGCTACACTCCTCTTCACAGAGTCCAACTTCTCAAATAATTGGCTCGGTCTACAGATTAAATAGATATGAAGAGTGAAAGAGTGAATACAACTCTGACATACTCCCTTCATAATTTTAAACCATGTAGTATTCCCCTTCTCTGTTCACACAGTACCCTCTTGGTCCAGGTATAGGTTTTGCATAAGCACAATTAAGTACTCTGGGACTCCCCTTCTCAATGTCAGTGACAACTTGACTTGTTCACACAGTCAAAGGATTTTGCAAAGTCAATAAAGAACAAATAGACATTCTTCTGGTATTCTTTACTTTCAGCCAGGATCCATCTTATATAAGCAATGATATCCCTAGTGCCACAGTCTTTTCTAAATCCTGCTTGAACTTCTGGCAGTTCACGATCCATGTACTATTTTAGCTCCATCTACTGCTCTAGCCACTTTTGAATGTTATGCAGACAACCCAACCTAGCTTGCTGAAAATGAAGAGGACTTGAAGCACTTGTTGCAGAAGATCAAGGTAAACAGTCTTTAATATGGATTGCATTTCGACATAAAAAATCTCAGAAATTCTTAACACTAGTCCAATAGGCAACATTATGATAGATGGAGAAAAGATTGAAACTATCAACAACTTTATCTTACTTGGATCCATAATCAGTAATCGTGGTACCAAGAGTCAGGAAACCAGCAGACATATTGCACTGGGTAAGTCTGTAGTCAGGCACCTCTTCAAATTATTGTGGAGGAATGATATCAATTTGAGGGCTAAGGTGCATCTGATTCAGGCCATTATCTTTCTGATTGCTTGCTATTTATCTGAGAGCTGGACTATGAATAAGGATGATAGCAGAAGAATTGATGCCTTTTAGCTGTGACATTGGAGAAGAATACTGAACATCCCTTTGACTGCCAAAGGAACAAACAAATATATCTTGGAAAAAGTGCAGCCAGGGTACTCGTTGGAGATAAAGATGATAAATCTTTGTCTCATGTACTTCAGGAATGTTTCTAGGAAAGTCTATTCCTTGGAGAGGGACATCCTGCTTGGAAAGGCAGAATGTCTATATAAAAGAGCTAAAGACATTCAATCAGGGGGATTGGCATAGTGACTGCTGCAAAGGGCTCTAGTGCATTAGGAAGTGTGAGCATGGCACTGCATAGGACAGGATTCAGATCTGTTGTTTATAGGTCACTATGGGCCCTACTCAACTCAATGGCACCAAACAACAACATGCAGATAAGTGCATTCTTAGTAGTTAAAAGTAAACTAAACTATGAAAAAAATCAAATGAGGGCAAGGTGAGAAATATGGCATTCTCTGTGGCCTCCCCCCTGCCCCTTCTGTTTGTAGAGCTCATTCACATGGATTCAACTTGGGAACAGATGGCATGCCATTGTGACTTAATGAGTTAAATGCTCCTCCCTAAGTTAGGATCTGTGGTAAGGCCTTTCTCTTGCTAAAGTATTTGCTATAGAATAAAAACAGTAGCTTACACATTAGTGCCTCTAGAGCTGATGACATTTTGTCTATCTTTTATTTTATATTAGAGTTTATTATCTGGTATACGGTTATGCTGTCAATACAGTTACTGTTTTTTATTGTTTATCTTAAATAAGACTACTGTATAATTGTTTTTGTATGTTTCCATTTTTTTCTTGTAAAAGGAAAAAAGACTAAGAATATTAACAAACCAGCTGCTAACTAAGTCTTCTTTGATATTTCCCTGTGTTCTGCTCCATTAGAGGGTGCTAAATTCTTAATATCATTTGTATTTGTTAATTATTGGTAAATAGTGCTTTATAAGTATTGAACAATAGCAACATTTTATGCCTTTATTTCTAACTTTCACAGTTTGGAGGTTTTCTTGTTCTTAGAAGATGTGGTAAAAAAAGCTTATAAACATAATAGATTATGAAGTGTTCTACCAATTTTTTTTTAAAAAATAATGTTTTCATTAGTAATGCAGTAAAAGTAAATTTAAGTTCTTGTTTCATTTCAGAATTCACTTCAGAAAATCTTAGCTTACCATCCCTGTCCTTAAAAGCGGAATAGAAAGTAGATATAAATGGCCACCAAGCAGAACACAAACTAACATTCAATTATTCATTTACTCCGAGTCTTTTTTATAACATGTTTTGTATTGGGCCTTTCGAGATGAAAGCAATGGGATTATAGAAAGAATTTCACCCTAGAGACTCCTAAAGAGTTGGTCCTTTCAAATAAAGTTCAAGGGCATTTGGTATGACATTTGCTGTTCTCTAAGAGACAAAGGCAAGCACTAGTAAATTATGCCACAGACAACCAACAAATGCCTAATTCTAGTATCATTGGTGGTAGCCCAACTCTGGAATAGATCAATTTATGTCTTTACAGCCCCATCACAAGAGATATCCATGGGGAAACCAGGAGACATAGATCTTTATGTTTAGCCCTAAGGCAGAGAGATGATAAGAATAATTTATTTGACAGAAGTATTTAAGAAAGGAGAAGAAATGAAATTCCCCTTCTAAATGAGATCACTCTGAGAAGAGCTTTGGAATGTACCCTCTAAAGTTGGCTTCAGGGGTACCTGCTCCCAGGTGTGGCATCTGAAAAAAATCCCACTTTCCCCTATGAAGCAGACTTCATGAAGTCTGTGTCACTTGGAAACACAGAAAAAATAAAAGCTTCGGAGGAAATGTAAGCCTCAGGTACTTTCAAAATCCCAGAGAATAAGTTCCCAATTGCTTGGGTCAGGGTCAAGTTTATCTCATATTTATTACTGAGGCAGAAATGTAAATGGCATGAAAATTGTCTCACAACTTGCTTAGTTGTTAACTCTGTTCCAGAACTGATTCAGCAAAGCCCACTCAGTCAGTTCCAAGAGCATCCTGAAGATGTTGACCATTTTTCTGACTATAAGATTTACAAGGCAGCAGCTGTCCCTCCACCTCCTTGCATGTATAGGTCCATGGAGGACCACAAACTGAAATGATTCTCCCTGCCTGGAAACAATATGGAGACGATGTGAAGTGCAGGCATATCCCTTGAGTCCTAAATGGCCTTCAGCGGATATGTCCTAATGAAGCAAAGTTAAAAATTGGTAATAAATTAATGAGAATGTGCCTCTTACTGGCAATCATCCATTCATTTCCACTTAGATCACCTTTTAATTATTGTTACTAATGACAGAGTTTTGGGGTCACTGATTTCAGAAAAAGAAGATAGATTTTTCTGTACTCCAAATAACGACACACAGCTTCTATGTTCTGTATATTTACAATAATCCAAAACCAAAAATCCAAAATCAAATATATTTCAGTAGAGAGAGATCCTGTAGGACAGAATGGAACCATTCCATAGGAGTCTCAAGTTTGTTGATATTTGCAGTAGCAGACCGACCCATCTTTTCTTCCTCAGTAGCTGGTAGGTTCCAGGGTCAACTTTTTATGGCTAAACAGTCAGACATTTTAGCCAAAGTGCCACCAAAGTTCTTGTATTCACAATAACCAAAACTTATTAGTTGAGTTTGTTTCGTACTTAAATGTTGTGTGATGCCATTGCTTTATTGGAAAGAAAAATAAATCAACTGCAACAAAAAACTTATTTTCTAAGTGCCATTCTCCACCCCCTTCAGAATTCATGTCAAGCTGAGCTGCTTTTATTTCAATAATTATAGATAGTAACGAAAGGAGCAATATTCCTTATTTACCTCTTCTGTGTTTAAAAAGAGGCTCAGTATTCCCCAAGGAGTCATGAAACAGTGGGGGGAAAAATCGCCTGTCTTTTCAACTCTCTACATATATGCTAACTGGGTTTATGCCCAATTTAAGCAGAGAATCATTCAGCTGCTCGCTGGTGATCTCCACAGCTGCTAGCTAATGCTGCCTCTTAAAAATCTCTAAAACCCTCTAAAATCTGCTTAGAAATTTGTCAGAGTGACACATGTTGGCAGCAACTGCATTTCCCAAGGAACCATGGAGTGCATGCACTGGCCACTTTTTCTTCCTCCTTTCTTACTTTGTGCATGACACATTTTGAATAGAAGAACTTTCTGGGTTTCCTTCTGGTAGAATATAACTTACCAGTCGGGAAATTTTACTTAATTAAATATATCCCAAAGCAAATGAACAGCAAGCAACACAAAGACATAATTTTTCACCATTTTTATAAGCAACAAAGCTGTAATTGGGGAATAGAGAGTGGGGTCATCCCATTGGACAGAAGCAGAGCTTGGGAGAGAAGTGATTAGTTCCAGAACTCTCTGTTTGGCCAGCCATGGCATATTCATGCCTGCTGCTTTTCTGTCTTTTTCCCTTGGCTACCCAATGCATCTGATCTCAAACTTCCAAATTCACATATGTTGGAAAGTACAGAAAAGCAATTTTATTGATGGATAGATTGTTGTAGTGATTTGTAAAAATCTATGGCCTGTACCACTTTTCTATTTACTGTTCTAACTCTAGCTTGCCACATCTGACTTTACAAAGGAGAAAGAACTTACAGGCAGGACTAGAAAGTTCTTGTTTCAATACCAATTAAACAATAAGGAGAGAAAATGAGGAGGTTGGCAAAAGAAATTTTTAAAAAACTCTATAATTTTATTGACGTCTGTGCTTCCAAAGTTCTCTAACAATAGTACATGTTTCTCCACTCTTTAGGGTTGAGAATACAGTGTCTAGTGTTGAATAAAACATATAGAAATTAAAACCAATTTTGAGAGGGGGAAAATTCTGAGATTAAAGAGTTAGAGGTTAGAGAGTCTTCACATATCCTTCACATAGTGAATATTCTTGATATTGTAAAGTAATAACCTATGTGAACATTTCACAATGGAAGGGAAATAAGCATTTAATGTAGACAAAAACGTTTATTAGAGTCGATTGTTTGTTGAGAGGTTTATGTAACTCAAGTTCATCAGTTATCAACAAGTCTAGTGCCTCTTTCCCAGTCCTCCATATCACACCTAAGTGATGCTCACCTTGTCATTTCAGTTATGCTTTCAACTTCAATTTTGAACCAAAACATAAACCCTCCAAGTGTCCCCAAGGCCTTTTTAAGAAATATATCTTTACTTGCATTCCTATCACTTCTGAAAGATTTCTAACAAGTTAATACAGCTCCCTTTAAGAATAAACTTAATAAGGAAAAAAAAATAAAAGCTATCATATGCACTCAATCTCAAATATATCATGGGAAGTAAAGTAAATTCACGATAATGTCATTTAACTGGATAAACTCTGAGAAGTTATTTATACAGACAACAAAGCCTCTGATTTCCCCTTTCTTCTTGGTAACAGAACATATTATTGCCACCAGTTCATGTTTAACAAAAGAGCTTTTCCTTTTGTTTTGTCATTTTATTTCCCCCCAAGATCTGGAAGTCTTGAGAAGAAAGTTATATAGCAAAGTTACTGTGATTCATAGCAATTTATAGGAGGGTTGTCTCATAAAATTACGTGGGGTTTACCTTGCCTTGTATCTAACACCACCATCCTGCCCTGTGTGTTAGTTTTTACTGCAGCTTCAACATTATTTACATTTCTCAAAGTAACAAAGGACTCATTCTTTTTTCTTATACATTTCATCTGAATTCAGCTTTTATCCTTAGGCTAATAGGAAGAAAAGAATAATTTTGCTGGTGTGAATCAGAAATACAGGCAAAATCATGAGAAAGTGTAGCTCATCTATAATTTTACTTATTCAAGTTTCTGTGATTAAAGAAGAGTTGACAACAAATTTTCATACTATTTTTTGCACATTTTTATATCTTAAAAAGAAAGTATGAATGATTTCCTTTCATTTAGATATCAGTGATCTATTGCTTTTTAACATTAACAGTCATTGCTCGTCTACCTCTTAGAGCATAAGCAACTTAAAATCTCAAGGACTAAAGATGATAGTCATTTAGCTAATGAGCCCCAGGAGAACCTAGAGTAGCTCAGCCCATTAAGCAAGCTGAGTTTCAAGCAGAGGTTGCTGGAAGTTGACCTGAAACTGCCAAAATCCTCCTTTGTGGGGTTTTGTTATGAGTCATAAAGCACACTTCCTCCATGGCAAATCCAACAATATTTGTTAATTGTGTCTCTGCTCCCTGCCATAAGCTTTACCTCACTAGAACATCTGCTTGGCCTTCATTCCGTTGCTAATGATCATGTTCTACTTTCCAGTCACTAATTCTGAAGATGGATGTTTGGATATCTGCAGCTGTTTCTTCTCATTTTAAGTCAGACCACATCAGCAAATAATGACCACATGCCTTCAGTATGGATTACACCTTCACAAAAAGAAAACAAAAAATCTTTACAATAAATGACATCCAAGTACATATATGTATACCCATGTTTATCGCAGCTTTGTTTACAATAGCAAGGAGTTAGAAACAACCTAAATGCCCATCAACAAACGAATGGGTAGAGAAGCTGTGGTATATTCGCACAATGGAATACTATGCTGCATTGAAAAACAAGGAAATCATG
>NW_006399792.1:14752083-14754667 GCF_000299155.1 Elephantulus edwardii | reverse complement strand
AAATGAAAAATAAACAAACTAAATTAATTTAAAAAATCTTTACAATCAAACATCATGGAGAAAGTGATGTTTTCTAATATTTCACTTTACTTGGATGCACAATCAGCACCCATGGAAGCAGCAGTGAGGAAAGAAAACAACACAGTACACTGTGAAAATCTACAGCAAAACAAATCCTTTACAATATTCACTCACTGTCATCCTTTTTCTTCCTCTCTCTGCTATCAAGTTGGAAGCAACTCATACCTGACCCTCCCGAGGGTTTTCACGAGGCAGTAAATCACATGGGAAAATTACCCATCTTTATCCTACCAAGCAGCTGATCGATTCAGACGGCCAGAGAGGCTCCACCTTTGGGTTAGCAGTGAAATTCCCTATGGGCTGTGCTGCCAGAGCTCCCTTTCAGAGCATTAGAAAGCAAAAAGTGATCACTTTAACGACAGGTGTGCCTGACCCAAGCTGTGGTATTTTTTTTTATTCACTTCAAAACCCAACTCAAATTAATTGTATCTGGCATGAAATTGTCTCATAGTTGACCCTCCAGTGGATTTCCTAAAGCTGTGAATCACTCTGAAGGAGACTTCCCATCTTTCTCCCCAGAACCACTGATGTATTTGAACTGCTAGAGTGGCAAGGCCTTTGACTTAGCAGCAGCAGTCCCTATGGACTGGACCAGCCGACTTCCATAGTTTTTATGTACCAATCAAGTCAGAATCTACTTATAACTAGTTCCAGAGGGTTTTCAAAGTTCGAAAATCACATGGGAGGAGAGAGTTCATCTTTCTATGATGGCCAATGTGTATTCTTGGGTTGGCAGTGCAATTCCTTATAACTAAGTTCCCTGTTCTTGGGTTGGCAGTGCAATTCCTTATAACTAAGTTCCCTGTTGTTGTTGTTATGTGCCATCGAGTCGTTTGTGACTCATAGTGACCCCATGTACAACAGCCCTAAACCTTCTCTATTCTGTGCCAATCGCATTGCCTCTGACACACCCATCCCGATTACCCCAGTCACTGAATCAATCCACCTCATAGGGGTTCTTCCCTTCCTGCACTGTCCCTTCACCCTCCGCAGCATGATGTCCCTCTCCAAGGACCTGTCTCTCCTTACATGTCCAAAGTATGTCCGATGGAGCCCCAGAATCCTTGCCTCCAAGGAGTAGCCTGGTTTACCCCTCTCCAGGATGGATCTGTTTGTTTTCTTGGCAGTCCAGGGTACATTCAATAACTAAGCTCCCTAAAGCTCCTTTGTTGTTGTTATTGTGTGCCATTGAGTCAAACCCATAACTAACCAGCCAGTGAGTTTTCAAAGGCAGTAAATTGCATGGGAGGAGATTGCCCATCCTGAAATCTGAAAGATGAACAAGGGAAAATCAACAGAATTGATGCATTTGAATTCTAGAAAGAAATATTGACTATACATGGACTGCTGGAAGAACAAACAGATTTGTCTTGATGTAAATGCATCCATAATGCTTATTAGAAACCAGCACAGTGAGATTTTATAACTCTTAGTTTGCACATCTTTTTAGGACATATTAGTTCTTGGAAAGGAACCTCATGCTTGCAAAAGTGTCAATGAAAAGAAAGACTCTTTATAATATAGACTGATACAGAAGATGCAATCTTTAACACAAAAAATTGTGAGGATGTGGCAAGATTAGGCAGTATTTTATACTGTAATATAAGGAGGTAAGTGAATTAGAGCCAATTTGACAGTCTTATAATTTTGAAGCAGTAGCAGTGAGATATGTAGAGAAAACTCCATGAAAGGGGTGGGTGTTCACATGAGACAATTCAATTCCCGTTTCTATCAAAATGCTTTCAAAATAAAAGGAATCATCTGACCTCAACACTTCCATTTCCTCATCTGCAAAAAGATCCATGAGAAATACAGTAGGTGATACTTAAGATTCTCCTGGCTTTAAAAATGCCAGTTTTGTGATCACACACAAAGAAAAGACCTACTATTGTTTTACTGTATCTTTGCAGGGACCAGAATCACAAGATAATCAAGGAACTCTGAAGGTGTAGTATTAAGGAACTGTGCTGTTAACACAAAGGCACACAGTTTGAATCCACCAGATCAGTTGTCAAATCTTAGGATTGACTCTTAAAAAATAGACAAGGTAATGGTGGGCATATTTGAATGTTGATTAATGTTATAAAACTCAATGTATGGCAATGATTGTATGAAACACAATATGAATGAAGGAAACTGAAATGGTGTATACAGATTGTATACAGATTTTGTATGCAAACCATTAAGTAATTTAATAATTGAAGAAGAGCTGAACATATACTTGCCTGAAAAAAATAACACTAGGAAATTTCAACCAAATATAAGTCTTTAAAGATGCAAATTTGTGTTTTGCATAGGTTTTTCTAGTTTTTATCCACTTAACTTTTGAGTTTACGAGTTAGTAATACTTTCTGTGGCTTAATTTTGTTTTGGAACAACTCAAATATCAAAAGTGCTATTTTCACTTCTTTTTAATTATTATTAAATTTTATTAGTTTTAATGAACATTTACAGAAATTTTGGGTTCTCTCATTCATTCATTGTTGCACTGTTTTCTCTACCA
>NW_006399792.1:14750094-14750953 GCF_000299155.1 Elephantulus edwardii | reverse complement strand
ACAGCACATAATTGTGAAGACTATGGCCTGAATAAGGCACACTTTAGTCTCCAGACTGACATCATTGCTCTTCAGTACTCTGGATGTGTCCCTGACAGAAGAATCCTGGCTACTGGTAATCAGAGTGCTGAATGTGGGGCCAAGCAGACTAAAGCTGTTAACAATCTCAATCGCTTCACCATTGATAAATGAAAAACTTTACTACTATTACACTACTCATTACCACAGAGTCAAAGCCAACTCATAGCTGACTCTTCATTGGGTTTTTGAAACAGTAAATGGCAAGAAATGAGGCTGCACTGTTTTGAAAGTATTGGGAGAAATGTCCATCTTTCTTAGATGAAACTGCTCGCTTGAATTGCCAGAGAGGCATGTCCTTTGGGCTAACAGCACTATTCCCTACACACAACAAGAGCTATAAAAGTACAACTTTGGAACCCCTAAATTATTATCATTTTTCATTCTCAGTGATCTTTGCAGAATTTGACAACGTCTTACTTTTCTCGACAATTTTTTTTTCCCATTTGGCTTATATGGCCCTATTTTTCAGATTTCTTTCTTTTCCTTGACTTTTCACTAGGTCGTCTTTTCCTTATTCTTTAAAGTTTTCGCTCCTGAAAATTCCTCTTATAAATTCTATAAATGTTCTATTGGAAATTCATTCTTACTTCATACAGATGAATTTGCAGTCACTTCTCCATTAATAAAAACCCATAGAGATGCCCATTATTTCTAGAATCAAGTTTGCATTATTTAATAATGAACATGTAGTCCAACCTAGAGTTATTTTTCTAAACAATATTTTAATTGTGATTTTTTACAAAGGTTTACGGAAAAGTTAGATTTTCATTAATTAATT
>NW_006399792.1:14734003-14745871 GCF_000299155.1 Elephantulus edwardii | reverse complement strand
GAAAGGGTGTTGGATTTTGTCAAAGGCCTTTTCTGCATCAATTGATAGGATCATGTGGTTCTGGTTCTTTGCTTTTTTAATGTGATGAATTACACTGATTGTTTTTCTTTTGTTGAACCATCCTTGCATACCTGTTATGAATCCCACTTGGTCATGGTGACTGATTGATTGATTTTATGTATCATTGGATTCTATTGGCCAGGATTTTGTTCAGGATTTTTGTATTTATGTTCGTATAGATATAGAGATATAGGCCTATAATTTTCTATTTTTGTGGTGTTTTTACCTGGCTTTAGTATCAAGGATACATTTACTTTATAGAATGAATGAATCTGGGAGAATTCCAACTTTTTCTATTTTCTGAAATAGTTTAATAGAATTGGTGACAGTTCTTCGCTAAACATTTGAGAAAATTAACTTGTAAAACCATATGGTCAAGGGGGATTTTTTGGCTATAAGTTGTTTTATTACCTTTTCAATTTCTTCTTTTGTAATGAGTCTGTTCAGGTGTTCAATTTTGGCTTGTGTCAGTTTAAGAAGGTTGTGCATTTCTAACTATTTGTATATTTCCTTTATGTTTTCATATTTGTTTGAGTATAGTTTTTCATAATATTCCATGGTTAGCCTTTTTATTTTAGTTGCGTTTTTTGTGACATTGCTCATAGCATCTTTTATTTGGATTATCTCTATCTTTTCCTTTGTTAGTTTTGCTAATAGTTTTTAAGTTTTATTAACTTTTTAAAACAACCAACTCGTGGATTTTGGGGTTTTCTTGATGATTTCAATTTTTTTCAGTTTTCTATTTCATTTATTTCTGCTCTAAGTTTTATAATTTCAGGTTTTTAAGACGGTGTCTGGTTTTCTTATTGTTCTTTTTCAATTTGTTGGAGATACTGGGTTAGAGTCAATTGTCATTTTTCCTGCCTTTTGATGTGTTTGCTTATTGTTATAAATTGACCTCTGATTACTGCTTTGGCTGTTTCCCAGAGGTTTTGGTAAGTGATGTTTTTATTGTCATTTGTGTCAAGAAACTTTTTCATTTCATTTTTCTTCTAATACCCAGTCATGTTCAAGTAAGGTGTTGTTCAGCTTCCAAATGCATGGGTTTTTTCCCTCTTTTATCCTCTTTTTATTAGATTCTAATTTTGTAGCTTTGTGGTCTAAGAAGATGCTTTGTATTATTTCTATGTTTATGAATTTATTGATGCTTGCCTTGTAGCCTAAAATGTGATCTATTTTGGAGAAAGATGTTGAAGAAGAAGTTATACTGTGCATTTTGGGAGTGCATTTGCCTATAAATATCTATGATATCAGGTTGGTTTATTGTGTGGTTTAATTCTTCAGCATCTGTGTTAAGTTTTTTCTGTGTTTTTATCATTTCTTAAGATTGGTGTATTGAAGTGTCTTACTACTATAGTAGTCTGGCCTATTTCCTTTTTTAAGTTTTATTAATGTTTGTTAATTATGTATTTTTCAGGTCTTTCATTTGGTGCATATGTATTTATTATTGTTATGTCCTCTTGTTCTATTGATCCTTTAAGTATTATGTAGTGACCTTCCTTGTCCTTTGTGATGGTTTTTGCATTGAAATTTATTTTATCAGAAATTAGGATCCCTACTCCTGCTCTTTTCTGGTTGCCATTTGCTTGGTCTATTTTTTTCCACCTTTTGATATTTAGTCTTTCATTATCTTAATTTTTTAAATGTGTCTCTGGTGGCAGGATATTGATGGATTTTTTTTCCATCCAATCTACTATTCTTTTTCTCTTCAGTGGTGCATTTAAGCTGTTCACATTTAGTGTGATTATTGAGAGGCAAGGTTTTATTGCTACCATTTTGTTGAGTTATTTTTGGTGTTATTGCTAGTTACTTTGGTCCATACTGCTTTCTGTGGTACTTCTGTAAGAAGGATATTTTCAGTGTTACCTGCAATGTTGGTCTTGTTTTTACAAATTCCCTTAGGTTCTGTTTTTTCTGGGAATACCTTGATCTCTCCTTCATATTTGATGGACAGTTTTGTTGGATACAATATTCTTGGTTGACAGTTGTGTTCTTTGAGTGTTTGATATATGTCCTTCCACTCTCTTCTTGCTCACATGGTTTTGGCTAAGAAATTTGCATTTAATCTTATTTGTTCTCCCTTATAGGTTACTCTTTGTTTCTCCCTTACTGCTTTCAGAATTCTCTGTTTTTCTTTGGTTCTGGCAAATTTGACTATGATATGCTCTAGTGTTTTTCTTTGGGGTCTGTTCTATATGATGTTTGCTCAACTTCTTAAATATATATTCTCTCATTCTTCATTATGCCTGGGAAGTTTTCTTCTAGTAATTCTTCCACAACTTTTCCAGTGCCTTTACTTGCTTCTCCCTCTTCTGGGATTCTAATGATGCATATGTTATTTCTCTCGATGGTGTCTCACATTATTCTTCGATTTTCTTCTTTTTCCTTCTTATTGATTCTGCTTTTTGTTCTAAAAGATCAATGATGACCATTCTGTCTTCTATTTCACTGGTTCTGTGTCCCATCTCTTCATCTTTTTCCATGTGTCCTTCTGTCATGTTGACAGCATCTGAAACATTGGACCTCATATTTTGGATTGTGGTTTCTTGTTTTTCCAGAAGC
Source organism: Elephantulus edwardii (assembly GCF_000299155.1). Lineage (NCBI taxonomy): Eukaryota > Metazoa > Chordata > Mammalia > Macroscelidea > Macroscelididae > Elephantulus > Elephantulus edwardii. The sequence goes on along the minus strand of NW_006399792.1, from coordinate 14,743,249 downwards.
TCTAACACCTCGTTTGTTTCATCTGCATGGTTTTGGATTTTTTTAAGCTCCTCCTGGGTTTTGCTTGCATTATCTTGTAAATTTTCAAGTTTGTTTTTCACCCAATGAAAATATTTAATCATTGTTCTTTTAAATTCTGTGTCTGAAAGTTCCATCAGACTTTCTTGATTCAGAAAATCCATTGATACTGTGTTACCTTTATTGGGGTGACATCTTGCTTTGAGCTTGTGTAGGGGACAAGTTACCTGCTTCTTATGTGACATTGTTGTGGTAGATTTTTTTATGCCTAAGGCAATAGGTTCTTGATCTGAAATCAGTGCTCCAGAAGAGCGTGGGGCAGCTACCCTGTTTGTGTTTCTCTATGAACTTCTGACCCAAGGGAAAATTTGCTTCAGTTCAAATGAGAAAAGGCTTGTGAAAGCAGCCTCTTCTCTCAGACAACTGTTGCAGCAAGGCTAGTTCAAAATGCTCCAGTCTAAAGGTAGTTAATTGGGTATGAGGAGATGCAAGGCAAAGTGTGGAGATGCACGCAGGGTGGGCATACATGCAGGGCAGATGTGCAAAGACATCATCATATGCACACAGGATGGGTGTGCACCCAGATGCATGGTGGTGGTGGTGGGGGGAGCATACAGACACATGCAGGAGGGGTGTGTGCATAGATGCAAACATAGAGACCTGAATGGAAAAACCCGGAAGCCTTGATTTCCTCCTCGAGAACTGGGTCTGCTGCCTCGCTCAAGCTCCAGCTGTCTCACTCACTCCTACTTGAGATTAAGGCGTCCTACATGGTCCAGCAAACAGCAGTGTACCCCACAAAGTACCTCACTCAAAGTCCAGCTGGTTTGCTTGCTCCAAGCAGGTCGCTGCTTCTGGTAGGTCACTCTCAATGCAGTTCACTCTTTTTTGAAGGTGGTGCAAATTCGGTGTCTTCCTAGTTAATAGTCATTCATGGCTGCTTGCAATGGGGAGGCTGCTGATGACGGGGCAGCTACTGATGAAGCCTTTAGTATTATTTCTATATTTCTCTGTTATAAACTGCCTATTCCTCAGGTGTGCTTAACTAAGCACTATTCCCAGAATCCCCAGGAATCTTCAACCTATCTTCTTTTATCTATGTAATTTCCTTCTTTTAGAATATTCTGTTCTTCAATATCTATGTTTTGGTTTTTTATTATGTGTCTTTTCTGACTCATAGTAACCCTATGACAACAGAACATAACACTGTATGATTCTAATTATCCTGACAATTATTGATGTTTAATTCTCTGAAACTACTATGCTTGAAGTTTGATAAAAGTAACCCTTTCTCAAAAAGTGATTGAAGGCACTTTGATGTCTCCCTTTACTTTTTATTTTAGTTTTCAATCCTTAGAGATATATTCTTGCAGGAAAAGCCCCAATGTAAGGCATGTTTGACTGCTTCAAAGAATAGAAATAAAGATCTTATGGGTGGGGTTTAATTCGCAGTTCATCACTATTAGTCAGAACTGACTCATGGTTAACTCTCCATTTTATTTCTGAGTCTGTAAATCAAAAGGGAAAATATCATCCTTTGTTTTGGAAGGCGAAATGAGAAAATTACTAAAGGAATGCTGTAGAAAATGAAGGAACTAAAATATTAAGAATGATTTATAGTTTAAGATAAGCAATTACATAAAAAAGTGTAATACTTACAGTCATTTTCTGAAAGCTTTCTAACTATTAGAGGTTTTAATGAAGTTAACTGCAACAGGTCATTAATGTATATAAAGAAAATATACAGACTTTAGGAGCATAGACTTTTTAAGCATAAATAGTCACTCTCTAAAGGTCTCTACTGGTGAGACCTAAAGCAGATAGATTAAATACTCTCAACCTTAATGCTTTTGTTACATGGAAATGATAATAAATAATAGTATCTATCTCACAGATACTGAACACTTAAGTTAGATAATAGATACCTAATACTAACCATACTTTAAAGAAAATAAATACAAAAGTAATGTTAGGGGAAAAATATCACAAGGAGGATCTGGTGGCTTAGTGAGCAGCTTTAAGGATTGGGGTTTTTAAAAAGTTGTAGTTTATAGATAATCAAAGCTCCAAAATAACTATTATTTTACTTCTGTTTAAATGTCATCCTAAGAAGTAAAGTATATAATCAGGTGAAAAAAAAATTAGAAACAATTTTGCTTATGTTGAGTCTGAAGTACAAATGTCTTAAAAAAACATCTTGACTTGTATGCATTTCATTTAAAATTAATCTATTTTCAGACTATTTAAAGTTACATGTTTAAGATGTATTTCTTGGAGCTAAGATTTGATATGAATTTTTATTTGTGTTTAAGACATATACTGAGGTCAATTAAAGGTGAAACAGCAGAGAATTCTAAGAAAAACCATTGCTATATTTTTCACTTTTCAAATATGCCAAAGAAAACCTTCAACTTGGGAAATGTTTTAAGAAATCTGACAGTACTGATTGATAGAAGTCAGAAATATTAGGAACTCTATCATCCAGCTTTTTGAAGACTTTGCTTCTAACTACAAATGCAAAATGGTTTCCCTCCTTCTTATTAGCAATGGGGTCTTTTACCAAGAGATTTCAGAACAAAAGGTAAGAAAGACAGTTAATTATAGCTAAGGCCTCACATGCCGAGTTAATGAATTTTAATGCATATCAATTAATAACTAATTGGGTTTTGGCCTGGCTATAGATGGAAATGTTGGGTAATGAGAAGAAAAGAGGCTCTGTTTTAATTTAAATACAACATTCATTCTTCAGTGAGTTGGTAACTCTGGTTCTCATTGTTTTTAAGTCAAAATAAAAAAAATTAACTAAACCCCTAAAGCCAAAGAATCTAAAGATCTATAAAAGTCAACATTCAGTAGGTTTTTTGTTTTTGTAGTGTAAGAATACATTTTCATTTAGAATCCATATAAAACTCATGGTAACCTATTCTTACATAAAACGATGATCTTTCAAAACATTTGTACATGCTAAGTAGGAAAATATATGACATCTGTAATTCCTAAAGTAAATAAATAAAGACAGGAAGTAAATTTTTAAAAGAGGAAAACAAGTAGGATAATTCAGAGAGGTCCAGAATCTTGGCCTCAGTACTTGACTGATATATGGAAAAAAATCACAAAGTTTTGAGTCTTATTTGTGCAACTGAAGGTCCCTAACATCAGCACATAAAATACTATTCAAGTTCAATATAGTAAAGAAGAAAAATGGCAAAAATATACTATAAACTTATAGTAATTAAACTTGCGTATTATCAGGAAAAGTTTCTAAATAATGCAGACATTAACTCCTAACTGAATGTATAAGCTCCTAATAAAAATGATGAACATTTGAGTTTACCTACAAGCACTTCAGAAGGAAGATCTGAAATCAACATCTGAAAATCAGATACTGAAAATGCTATGGAATATAATTTTACTCTGTACATAAAATTGACATGAGAATTGTGTTTTTTTTCCTGGTGATATTGGCTGAAAGAAATGCACATACATTAGTGCAAAGGATATTATCCCACAATAAGCACACACACATATTTGTCCAAAGGCTTGACTAAATAAACATCAACTTAATCCAATGGAATGAAGGATAGATTTTTACCCAGTGCTACTAGAAACTACACAAATATTTAGGATGGCACCTTAGCCTTTACTATTAACATTACACATGTATCTACCTTCTTGAGACCAGTAATCAACATGAAATCTAAAACCATAAGACTTGTACAGGAAAAAAAGAAATTATTTAGCTATCATTATGGGTAGGTAATTATTTAGTAGAAAGAAGACAAAAAAAACCCCATAAAAATGATTGATAAATTATAATTTAAATATAAAACTTTTCACCAAATGACACAATGTAAAAAAAAATAAATTAGATTTTATTTAAGTTTAAAAATAGCTCCTTAAAAGATAATTTAAAAATAAATAGGTGGAGAGATATAAACAAAATTTTGGTTTAGACATCCAGCATTGTCCCTCTGTAGAGGGGCTTTTGTTGTACAAAAGCGGAATAAATTGAGACAGATGCAAGAGACAATCTTGGAAACTTGAGCATTAAGTTAAAGAATAAAGACCTATTTTGAACAGAGATGGGAAGAAACTGGTTGGAAATAGAGAACAAGAAATGACAGTTAAAGATAGTGGCAATACTGGGATTGAGAACAGATGACAGCCTTGTGGAATCACCCACCAATAGGACTAGAGTAATCATGCAGATACACTCAAAGTAAAGAAGATCTCAGTTACTGACTGGAGCTAACAAGAGCTCAGATACCCTCACCCAGTGATCAAATAAGCACCCTGTTTATTCCTCCCTTCCTGATAATAATCAGGATGAGCATGCCCCTCTTCATGCAGTCTTGACTTAACATGAATAAGGTTCCATAGGTTCCATACCTCCTCTAACCTTTATCCAACCTTGACCTATTGACCACTTCCCCCTTTGCCTCCTCCTCACTGTAGCCCATCACACATTCTTTGTCTGACAGCCACAACAAGGAGTGGCAGACTACTTCAGCACTGCATTAGTTTCTTTCTCCATCCCTCTTGTTCACCAACATTCAGACAACATTGAGCTCTCATTCAAACTTTCCTGCCTGCTGGCACACCTCTCACAAATCCCAATTGCATGAGAGACAATGGAAATACAACCAGGCATGCATCTACCTGCCACTCACTGACCTCCATTAACCTGGCATTGGTTGGAACCCTTGTCACTACTAACTAGACTGACATACCTAGCACACCTGCCACTTGACCTACTTGTTTAGTACCACTGCCGGGCCCTACCCTACTGAAGGCAAATGGTAGTCAATGCCTGTCCATTTCCCCCCTCAGCTGCCCCACAAATACCAGAGAAGTGACTCATTTTCACTCACAGCCTAGTGGGTAGAGGAGAAAGATGGCAAAGACTCTATTATGGCCAGACTGGTGCATCTATCTTGTCTACCTGGATATATCAAAACAAAATATAAGAAAAAAGAGTAGAACATAACAAGCAAACATTAATACATAAATTTACTGTCATGAATTTGTCTTCCAAAAACATGAGTTTAATGAAGGAATATGGAAGTTATGTAATGATCTCTCATGATCCGATCAAATAGTTACTAAAGAATTAAGGGTAGAATGAATCACCCTATATGAATTTAAAGGAAGTTTTCCTGAGATATGGTGTGAGTTACAGATAAATAAAAGAGAATTGAGACCTCAAAAAGAAATCTATCTGCCTTTGATAAATAACTGAGATCTGTTAAGAAGAGAAGAAATAGTCTCTATTTGGTAAACTGTGCAGGCAAAACTGGTTGCTAGGAGGAGCTATTCCTTGGAGATGATGCTAGGAAGGGTGGAGGGTTGGCAAAGGACAGGAAGACCCTCAACTACATGGAATGACATGGTGACTGCTACAATGGGCCCTGAGTGTCAGGAAGTGTGAGGATGGTGCAGGATAGAACAGAAATCAGATCGTTTGTTCATGGGGTCGCTATGAGTCATGCTTGACTCGACGGTACATAACAATCACCACAACAAAAATCTACAACATCCTGCAGTCACAAGACAGATGGATTGACACACTGCCTGTAGCAATGTGCTCAAGTTTGCCAGAGATGATGAGATGGCACAGGATAGGGCAGGGCTTAGGTCTGTTGTTCATAGCAACTCAGAGTTGCTATAAGGCTTACTCAACAGCAAATAACAGCATTATTAATGAAAACTTAAAACACAAACAGTAGAAGACAAATTAGACAACTTGTTGTTGTTAGGTACTGTCAAGATGACTCATGAACCTGTGAACCACAGATAAGAAACCTTGACTATTCTATGCCAACCTCAATATTTCTGACATACTGGATTTACTTTGCTGCAGTTACTGTGCTAATCCATCTCTTTGAGGGTCTTCCTTTCTCTCACTGAATTTCTACCTTTCCAGCGAGATGTCCCTATCAAAGGAACATGCCTAAAATATGTGAGATGAAGCTTTGTTATATTTGCCTCCAAAGAGCCCTCTAGTTGCAACCAGGACTTCCTAAAAAGCAATGACATTTTTACAGCATCCTATGTGGATGACTACAAATTGTAGCTAACCTTGAGGAGAATGCGAATTTCAGAACATTTGATTGTGCTCATGTGAAACCTATATTAGGACTAGGAAGGAGTCCTCAGAACAGAGAAAGAAAATACTGCATGTTCAAAATCAGAGGAGGAGTGTGTCAGGGATGTGTTCTGTCTCCATAACTTTTCAATCTACATGCAGAACTGATCATTCAGGAGATTGAGCTTCATGGGAACGAATGTGGCATCAGGATTGGAGGAAGACTCATCAACAACCTTCGTTATGCAGATGACATAACCTTGCTTGCTGAAAACTAAGGAGGACCTGAAGTGTTTGCTGTAGATGATCAAGGACTTTGTCTTCAATATGGATTGAAGCTCAACATGAAGAAAACAAAGATTTTCACCACTGGACTAATTGGCAGCACTGTGATAGATGAAGAAGAAATTGAGATTGTTAACAATTACATCTTGCTCAGCTCCAAAATCAACACTCGTGGCACCAGCAGCCAAGAAATCAAAAGATGAATTGCACCGGAAAAATCGGTCAGAGATCTCTCCAGATTATTGAGAAGCAACAATGTCAGTCTAGAGTCTAAGTTACACCTGATCCAGGCCATGGTCTTCACAATTACTTACCATGCATCAGAGAACTGGACAATGACTAAGGATGACAGAAGAAGAACTAATACCTTTGAATTGTGGTGTTGGAGAGTCTTGAACATACCCTGAACTGCCCAGAAAACAAATAGGTTTGACTTGCAGATGGTGAAACCAAGTTTCTTCTTAGAGGCTAGGTTTTTGAAGCTCTGTCTCACATACTTTGGGTGTATGGCCAGGAGGGACCAGTTCTTGGAGAAAGACTTCATACTCAGAAGGGATGAGGGATGGCTCAGGAGAGGAAGATCCCAGATGAGATGAATTGAAACAGTAATTGGAGGAATTAGGGTAGGTGTGTCATAATTAGTGAGAGCGGCTCAGGACAGGGCAGGCTTCAGAGCTGTTGAACTTAGGGTCGCTATAAGACACAGGCAACTACATAGCACATTACAACAACAACGTCATTAAAGCAGGCTCTACTTTGAGGAACAAATGCACTGTAAATGTATTTTAAGTGTCTTCCAACCTGACACTTTCATCATTACATATTTTGTTAAATAATGTTCTGCTACTATTCATTGGGTTTTTGATGCTTATTTATCAGAGGTGGATGACCTTCCCAAGTATGATGTCCCTCTCCAAGGAATAGCCTTTCCTAGCATGATTCAGGCCATAGTCTTTTCTATTACTTGCTCTGTATCTGAGAACTGGACAATGAATAAGGTAGACAGAAAATAATTGATGCCTTTGAGCTGTGGTGTTAGAGAAGAGCACTAAACAGCCCATGAATGGCCAAGAGAACAAACAGACATGTCTTAGAGAGGATACAGCAGGAGTGCTCTTTGGAGGCAAGAATGATGAGGTTTCTCCTCATATACTTTGGGCATGTTGCTAGGAAGGGCTATTCCTTAGAGAAGAACATGATGCTAGGAAGGGTGGAGGGTCGGTGAAGGAGAGAAATACCTTCAACCGGGTGGATCAATACAGTGACTGCTGTAATTAGCTCTGGAGCATAATAGAACAAATGGCCAATCTTTTGTCACAGGGTTGCCATGAGCCATACTCAACAGTACAAGAACAACAAACAACATGTCCTAAAATATGTCAGATGAGGTTTTATAATCTGCCTTTAAAGAGCACTCTGATTATACTTTATCCAAGACATTTCTGTTTATTTTTTCTGGAACTACATGAGATAGTCTACATTTATTCCAACTATATGTTAAAAAGGTATTAACTTGAGTGAAGGTAAAGGAAATACACAGAACAGAGAAAGTTAGAATAAACAGATATGTAAGCTGAATAGGTGTGTATTGGCATACGCGAGTGAGACAACAAGCATATATCGATTTGTCTGAAAGTATTCTATATCTATATTTGTATATACTGTGAAGATATCTCTCTCAAAGAAGGGGTTTGGGGTTTTTTTTTTAGTTAATAGTGTATACAAGAAGTAAAATTATGCATAATACTTAACCAGACCAAATACTTCAAGGAACTGCATCACTGGGATTTAGGGCTTAGGACCACAGTCTCAGGAAAGAGTCTAGGTCAACTGGCATTTATACATTCTACTTTGGTAAATAATGACTGATCTTAGTAACTCTTGTACAACTATCTAGGATACAACTGTTGATCTCCTTCTATCCAAAGCAAAGATGAATAAAGAAAATCATGAATCTAAATGAAGGATTAGTCTGAAGGACTAATGATTACATGGATCACAGCTGTGATTAACAGAGACCAAAAGAATAAGATGGTTCTTGGCTGCCACTACCATTACTGATCACAAAGGAAGAAATGCAGGCAGAATAACCTAAAAAAATCATAAAATAACAGACTTACTGGTCTGATAGAAAATGATGGAGCTAAGAAATGAATGAACAAAACTATTAGCTTAGACTTAAACATGGAATAGTATTTATTTTTACTCCCAGAAGTTGTCTTTAAGAAGAGAGTGAAATAACTATGAGCAGTGTATTCTCCATAATAATCAACCATACAGATGAAAAGTATACCATTTCCCCCAAAACAAAGACAGGAAAAGGAAAGAATTATGAGCAAGTAAAAACAACCGAAGACGGAAGTTAGAAGACTGATGCTACTATTTTGTGGGAATAGAAATTAATATGACAAAACAAAATAAACATAAATTCTTGAATGGGAAATTAATTTATTATGTCAATCTTCACCTAAGCAATAAAAAAAATTACAAATTCAATACATTTTACAACTGGATTGAGGAGGGAGAAGTTATAGGTAAATTCTAACAAGCTAGAAAATATTTACAATATGTATCAAGAATTTTATCTTGCTCCCTCCCTCATCCGGGTCCTGGGCAAGTGGGTGCCATGCGCGCATCCCGCGGCCCAGCTGCTAATCAAGTTGTACTGAGGGAAAGCGCATCGATGGCGGCGCCGGGAGAGTGTGCCCAGCCGACCTGATTTGAAGCAGTGAAAGACTTGATGGCACTTACAAAGATAAATGCCACCACTCCTTGCTTTTTGGTTGGTACTTCTGCTTAGGAGCTGCATATGACACTTCACCTATGATATTTTACCCTTGACTTTGAGTTGCAAGTAG
>NW_006399792.1:14731209-14733693 GCF_000299155.1 Elephantulus edwardii | reverse complement strand
CTAAAACCATTGGATATATGTGAATTTCCTTTTGGATCTAAGCAAAAAGAAGTTTGTCTCAACCCATACCACTATAAGAGAGTGGAGAGTCCAGTCTTACCTCCAGTATTAGTGCCTCGTCACAATGAATTCAATCCACAAATAGCCTTCTGCTTCAGTTTAGGAATCTAAACCACAGTGAGCCACATATGCCACAAAATGCTACATTTCCAGATTCTTTCGACCAGCCCAACAACACTCCTTTTCCTTGGTCATCAAACAGCCCATATCCCCCTTCCCCTGCAAGCAGCACATATCCCAACTCCCCCGCAAGTTCTGGTCCAGGAAGTCCATTTCAGCTCCCAGCTGATACTCCTCCTCCTGCTTGTATGCCACCCGATGATCAGTTGGGTCAGGATAATTCCCAGCCTATGGATACAAGCAATATGATTCCTCAGACTATGCCCAGTATATCTAGCAGAGATGTTCAGCCTGTTGCCTATGAAGAGCCCAAACACTGGTGTTCAATTGTCGACTATGAGCTGAACAATCATGTTGGGGAAGCTTTTCATGCATCTTCTACCAGTGTATTAGTAGATGGATTCACAGATCCTTCAAATAACAAAAGTCGATTTTGCTTGGCGTTGTTGTCAAATGTTAACCGTAATTCAACGATTGAAAACACTAGAAGACACATTGGAAAAGGTGTTCATCTGTACTATGTTGGTGGGGAGGTATATGTGGAGTGCCTCAGTGACAGCAGCATATTTGTACAGAGTAGGAACTGCAACTTTCACCATGGCTTTCATCCTGCTACCATCTGTAAGATTCCCAGCAGCTGTAGCCTCAAAATTTTCAACAATCAGGAATTTGCACAGCTTCTGGCTCAGTCTGTCAACCATGGGTTTGAGGCAGTGTATGAGCTCACCAAAATGTGCACCATTCGAATGAGTTTTGTCAAGGGCTGGGGAGCAGAATATCACCGACAGGATGTTACCAGCACCCCATGTTGGATTGAGATTCATCTTCATGGTCCTCTTCAATGACTGGATAAAGTGCTCACTCAGATGGGCTCCCCTCTTAACCCTATATCTTCTGTTTCATAGTGCAGAAATATTCATTGTATTATCAGTGGAGTTGTTTAATTTTAGAAAAACTTTCAGTACAGATACTGTGAGCTTACATGGAAAACGGGTAATTACAGTGTATTTTTTTCCTACATAATTGTGACCAATGCATTTGTATTTTGTGATTAATCTACATTTATTTGTATTCATATTCATTTGATTAATTTTAAAAGTGTTGTGAAAGATGCGGTTAGTATTATACCCCAGTTCAGGAGTTTGGGATTAACCTTAAACTGGAATATACTTTTTTTTTTTGCCCATTGTCCTATCATCTTTTTTTTATTTGTTAAAAAAATTTTTAAACAACTATATCATGTGAAGAAAAATGATAATAGTGTATAAAAAGATATACCGTGGTCTTCTTTCCTACCCTTTATTCTCCAGATTCTGTACTTTTACTTATTTCATTGTCCTGCCAACTTTAAAAAAAAGTATAATTCATTGTTTTACACGCACATGTTTGAGGCTCAAAGGAAATTTAAAAAAATACAGTTTCTTGGAAGAAACACTATCAACTGCTCAAATAAGTAGTGTTCAATAAATGCAATGAATACTTTTCTAGATGAAATCATACAGTTAATATTTAATACATCTAAATATCTGTAATGTGATTTCACGTAATCTTTTTTTTCAGGTAAAAAGAGTAATAGACCTTTTTATAAAACCTTTTCTTTTTAAAAAAAGAATTACTGTAGCAACAGATCTCTTGTGTATGTAATTTACTCAAATCTGTAGTAAGTACTACTTTATAGCTAGTGTGATGCATGCATGGCCTTGTTCATCTGTATTTGATACTTTTGGCTATTGTTGCAGGAACTTTTAATGTTGATATGCATTAATTTTTTGTTTTGCATTTCTATGGGTTACAGATTTTAGCATAAACTTTGTTGAAACACACTCAAGTGACTTGGACTTAGCTGCTTGTTCTTACTTCCATGGTATCTTTTTTGTGTGTGTGTGTGTGTGTGTGTGTGTGTTAACAAAACACAGCAATTTTTATAGATTACACTGTAGAAAGTTACTCTTCTAGCTTTTTTTTTCTTTTTCAGTCTAGAACTAGAAGACTTATTTTTTTAGCTCCAGTTTAAGGTGTCTTTTAAATTCCTTATAGTTTTATGGATACTATATGTGAGAAAGAAGTGCTTAAGCTCATTGTTTTACTGTCATCTGTCTCCCAAAAAGACTCCTGAAGCTGTACGAGTCCTTTTAGTAGGGCTATGAGCACGAGACTGCTGGTTTGATACTTCAGTGGATCAACAGTAGTTGTTGGCATAGCTGATTTTCAGGCATTTACATATTAAAGAATGAAGACTATTCTCTCCATTACCACGCACACCAAATATTTAGCGCCTACATGGATGCTAAAGCTGAGGAAAAT
>NW_006399792.1:14727165-14729831 GCF_000299155.1 Elephantulus edwardii | reverse complement strand
TCAAGAAGACAAAGATTCTCACCACTGGACCAATTGGCAGCATCAGGATGGATGGTGAAGAGATTGAGATTGTACACAGTTTTATTTTTCTTGGCTCCGTAGTCAACAGTCTTGGCACCAGCAGCCAGGAAATACTTTGCTTTTTGTGAGGAAAAGTGCATTTTTGAGGAAAGGAGAATATACTTTTTTATTTTCAGTGACATTACTTATTTCTTTAACAAAATGCAGGCCAGTGGATGGTTAAGTTCTTTCAGATGAAGTGCCATATGTGTTTCAGTTCATAGTCCTTTGCTGGGTAAAAAGCGATACTTTGTGACAGCCACTGAGCCTGAAATAGAACTGTTAACATGACATTGACTTCCCAGTCTTCCAGAGTTACAGTGTACACATGAAAGATGATTATTTGCTTAGAGAACAGCTGCTTGCATTGTTTTGCTTACAAGGTTCAAAACAAACTCTTTGGAATGACAGTCTTAACCTGAGTGACTTTTGTTGATGTTTTCAATGAAGCTAATTAAAAAATATTTCTGTTTGGAGTCAATATTCAGGTCACAGTAAGCAAGATTTTTATGTGATTGACCTTTCCTCTCTCTAAGGAACTGTATCTTGTGTTTGACAGTATTAAAGTTTTCTGGAGAAGTAAAAAAAAAGAAAAAAATACTTTTGTCTCAGTTTGAACCAAAGCAATATCAATGAAACAAGATTCATTCATATTCTCTCTCCCCCTTCCTTCTCCCTCTCCCCCTCTCCTTTCCTTACCCCTCCTCCTACTCTTCCCCTCCCCCTCCCCATCTATCTATTTATTTTGAACAAGATAGAAAAAAAATAAAAAGAAAGAGATAAGAGAAAGATTTTCTTAATGGGATTGGTTTACACAAATGGTAGAACGGTAATCAGGTCTAAAATCCACAGTTTATTAGGACATTAACTATGTGTAGTACTATGGATCACTTTAGCTCTCAAAATGACTTCTTTGCTTTTTAAAACTATAAAGAAGTTCTTCACCTTGGATTTCCCCAATGTCCATCTCTGCTCATTTCAATGTGCCCATTGCTTGATTCCTGACACCTTCTTCTGTAGTCACTGATTATAGATCCAAGTAAAACAAAATTCTTGACAACTTCAATACTTTCCTCTGTTTACAATACTGTTGTTTATTGATCAAATTGTGAATGCTTTTGCTTTGTTTAGGTTAAAGTACTATCCACTAACAGACTGCTTAAGTTTTGTCTTTCACATCTTCACCAAGAAACACTTTTGCTTCTCTTCACTTTCTGCAAGCAAAGCTGCATCATTTTTACATCACAAATCTATTTTTTAGTGATATCCCACATTTATTAAACAGGTGATTCTGATCCTTATGGTGTTTTTTTTTTCATTATACTAGTTTATTTACAAAATTCAAGTACATTGTTTTCTAGATCAGATTCTTCCAATTTCCCTCACCCTCCGATCAAATTGTACCTCATGATTAATCCCTCCCTGCAGCCCCAGCACATCTTCATCCCTCTGCTTCTACCCACTTCCCCCTTTTGAATCATTATAGTCATTCTACAGTAAGAGTTTTAGACAATATTTGTCCTTTGTGGGACTCAGTTCATTCAGCATACTGCTCTCTGCTGTCTAGTCCCTTCCAAGTTAGGTAATAATTTACAAAATTATTTCTCTTGTCAGCTACATAGTATTCCATTGTGTAAATGTACCATACTTTCTCAATCCATTCGATTGTGGTTGGACATGTGGGTCGTTTCCACGTTCTTGTGATGATATTACTGGAGTGAGATGGTATCTCATTGTGGTTTTGATTTGTATCTCTCTTTTTGTCAGTGATTTGGAGCATTTCTTCATGTGTCTCTTTGCCATTCAAATATCTTCCACTGTGAAAATTCTTTCCATGTTTTTTGCCCATTTTGTAATTGGATTATCAGTCTTTTTCTTGGGGAGTCGCAAGAATATTCTGTAAACGTTTGTAATGAGACTCTTGTCTGAGAAGTATTACCAAATGTTTGTTCCCAGTGGGTAAGTTTCCTTTTTACCCTGTTGGAAAAGTTTTTGATGAACACAGGGATTTAATATTTAGAAGATCCCATTCAACAATTTTATCCTCTTCAGATTGTGCAGTGGTAGCTGTATTTGGCAGTCTTTTTATACCGTGGACTGGAGCTTCAAAGCTTGATCCATTTTGTCTCTTATGAACGTTATGGTTTGGAGCTTTATTCTCAGGTCTCTTGATACACCTTGAACTGATTTTTGTGTATGGTGTGAGGTGTGGATCCTGTTTCAGCTTTCTGCAGGTGGAAGTCCAGTTTTGCCAACAACATTTGTTGAAGAGGGGTTCATTTCCCTATTTGATAACTTTGATTTCCTTGTAAAATATCAGCCAATCATAGATAGCTGGGTCTATTTCTGGGTTCTCAATTCTATCTTATTGGTTCATGTGCCGGTCATTTTACCCATACCATGCTGTTTTGGTTACTACTGCTGTGTAGTAGGTTTTGAGGTCAGGGAGTGCTATGCCTCCCACTTCATTTTGCTTTCTCGAAAGTTTTTACTTATTTTTACTCATTTCACTTATTTACAGTCCCTTGTCTATCCAAATAAATTTGACAATTTCCCTTACAATCTGCTTGAAAAATGAATTTGTATCTGGATTGGTACTGTGTTGA
>NW_006399792.1:14709402-14726726 GCF_000299155.1 Elephantulus edwardii | reverse complement strand
AAAAATCATTGCTTTTTAATTTCTTTCTCTGAGTTTTCTTTATTACTGTAGATAAATTCTACTGATTTTTTAGTATTGATTTTATATCCTGCTACCCTAATAAATTGGCCTACTAACAGATTTTTTTTGTTGATCTTTGACATTTTCTGTCAATACTATCACATCATCTACATATGACAGTTTACCCAACCTTTTGCAGATCTGGATGTCTTTTATTTCCTTATCTTGTAATAATGCCCTAGCAAGCACTTTCCAATACAATATTGAACAGAAGTGGTGACAGTTATCATCCTTGTCTGTTCCCTGTTTGCAAGGAAAATGTTTTTAGGTTTTCTCCATTGAGAATGACACTGGATTTTGGCTTTGCATATATACTTTTCACTATGTTGAGGAAATTGTCTTCTATTCCAATTTAGCTGAATGTCTTCATCAGCAAAGGGTGTTGGATTTTGTCCAATGCCTTTTCTGCATCAATTACCAGGATCATATGGTTCTTGTTATTTACTTTGTTAATGCAGTGAATTACTTTGATTGTTTTTCTTATGTTGAATCATTCTTGCATACTTGTTATGAATCCCACTTGGTCCTGGTGAATTATTTTTTTTTATGTGCTTTTGGATTCTATTGGCTAGGATTTTTTTTAAGGATTTTTGTATCTATATTCATGGGAGAAACTGGTCGGTAGGATTTTTACCTTGGTAATATCTTTGCCTGGTTTTGGTATTAGAGATAAGCTAGCTTCATAGAATGACTCTGGAAGTGTTCCCTCTTTTTTTCAATTTTTGGAAATAATTTATGTAGAATTGGTGCTAAGTCTTGTCTGAATGTTTGGTAGATCAGCTGGGAAGCCATCTGCTCCCGGACTTTTATTATGGGGAAGTCTTTTTATGATCTTTTCAATTTCTTCTTTTGTAATGGGTCTGTTCAAGTGTTATATATCTATCCTTGTCAGTCTGAGTAGGGGATGAATTTCAAGGAATTTTTCCATTCCTCGTGGTTTTCGAATTTATACAGAAATATACAGAATCTGTACAGAAATACAAGCTGAGTTTAGAAGAGGTTATGGCACTAGGGACATTATGGATCTTGGCAGAAAGCAAAGAGTATCAGAGGAGTGTCTATCTGTGCTTCATTGACTATGCAAACACATTTTACTATGTGGATTACAATAATTTGTGGCTAACCTTGAGGAAAATGGTACTCTCAGAACATTTGATTGTGCTTATATGAAACCTATACTTGGAACAAGCAGCAGTCTTCAGAACATATCAGGAAAACACCAAATGTTTCAAAATCAGAAAAGGAATACATCAGGGATATATCCTGTTCTGATACCTTTTCAATATATATGCAGAACAAATCATTTGGGAAGCAGAGCTTTATGAGGAGTGTGGTATCAAGATTGGAGGAAGACTCATAACAACACACGATAGGCAGATAATACAACCTTGTTTGATGAAACTGAAAAAAAGACCTTGCTGCAAAAGGTCAAGGACTGTAGTCTTTAATATGGATAGAAGCTCAACATCAAGAAGAAAAAGATGCCAACTGGCAGCACCATAATAGATGGAGAAGACCTTGAAGTTGTTAATTACAGCTTGCTCAGATCCACAATCATCAATCACTCTTAGCACCAGCAGTCAGGAAATCAAAATATGAATTGCATTGGGAAAATCTGCTGTCATGGACCTCTCCAGAGTGATGAAGAGCAAGGATGTCAGTCTAGAGACAAAGATGCACTTAATCTAGGCCATGGTCTTCTCAATTGCTTGTTATGCTTCAGAGTTGGACAATGTCTAGGATGAAAAAGAAGAACAGATGCCTTTGAATTGTGGTGCTGGAAAAGAGTCTTGAGCGTACATACCATGGACTTCCAAGAAAACAAATAGATCTGTCGTGGTGAGGGTGAAACCAAGTCTCTCCTTGGAGGCTAGGATTTGAAGCTCCACCTCACTTACTTTGGGTCCTTGTCCAGGAGAGAAAGGTCCTTGAAGAAGTACATCATGCTCAGAAGGGTGGACAGACAGCGCAGGAGAGGGAAACCCCAAATGAGATGGATTGATATAATAACTGGAGTAATGGGGGTTGTTGTGTTGGAGTTAGTGAAACTTGATCAGGACAGGGAAGGGTTCAGAGCTGCTGTACATAGGGTCACTATACATTGCAGGCAACTCAATGACACATAACAACAATAACATAGTATGACAGGTTTGGAAGAAGGAGGCTTAAATGCCAATGGTTGTAGAGGGGCTTCAGACCTTTTCTTCATGGGGTCGCTATGATTAGTGCTCGACTTGAAAGCAATCAACAACAACAACACTGCTGTTCATTCTGATATTATCAATTTAATTTTCTCTGGTTCTGTTGTGATGTCACCTGTATAATTCTTAATTGATTTATCTGTGTCTTATCTTCCCCCCCCCCTTTCTTTTGTTAAGTTTGCCAGTGGTTTGTCAATTTTATTGACCATTTCAATAAACCAGATCTTGTACTTATTGATGATTTCAGTTGTTTTGTTTGATTGTTTTCTATCTCATTGATTTCAGCTCTTGTGCTGAAATTTCTTTTCTTCTAGAGGTTATAAGATTAGATTGTTGTTCTTCTGGGCTGTTGTCTCTGAGATTAATTTTGCTCTCATATTGACTTCTGTTCTTTCTTCCCATATTTGTATCTTTTTCCGTAGCTGATCAAATAATTCTACATCAACATTTTCTTCTGGTTCTATTTGGGATATTCCTTGGGTCTATTTTTTTTTAGGAGAATTGTTACATTGTTTTGTCATGATGGCTGAGATGGATTGCTGCTTTCTTGACATATGTGAATCTTAGTAGATTGTTGCTAGGAGAACTAACATGTTTGTACTAGAGAGGGTGAAACGAGAATGCTCCTTGGAGTCAAGGATTCTGAAGCCTTGTCTGACATAATTTGGGCATGTTGCAAGGAGGGACTGGTCCTTGGAGAGGAACATCATGTTTGGGAGAATGGAGAGATGACGCAGGAGAGGAAGACCCTCAATGAGATGGATTGATTCTGTGATTGAGGTGGTGGGAATGAGTGTGTTTGAGACAGCGAGGTTGGCACAGGATAGAGCAGTGTTTAGGGCTCTTGTACATAGGGTCGCTATGAGTTACAAGTGACTCAATGGTACAAAACAACAACAATAATTGTAAAATTACTCAAGGTATGGCAATGTTTGAGGAACACCTAGAGATCTGTGCTTCCTTCTTGGTCAGAGGCCTGTAGAGCTGGGGTCTGACAGCCTGTGGTTGGTCTCTTCTGGATGTGGCTTCTTGCCTGATTCGAGGTGTCCTGGTCCTCCTTGTTGCTTGAGCTTACATGGTCCCGTGTGATCAAGATAGACAGCAGGGGTTTTTTCACCCCCAGAGTACCTAGGTAAAAAGAATAGATCCATGGCTTCTGATGATGTACACGGCATTGGCTTCTCATGACCCAATTCTTACGGTTTTTATATGTGATTGAGTCAATTTAGAGTCATTGCTTTTAGAGAAATGATTTGTAATTGAGAATCATGTGACAGATTTTGTGGCTTTAGAGCTTTCTTTGTAATTTTTAGAGCTTTCAGTTGCTCATTTATTTATCAGAAATCTGATAACTTTCTTTTTTTTCGTGTCTGAGGGGGTACTGTATCCTATTAAAAATGGATGACTTCCCAATGTACAGTATGTCTTTACTTCTTGGCTTGCTTCCCATGTGGAGAAATAAATGTTCATAATTATTTAAAGAAGACTTCATATTACTATTTAAGCATATCATTATATCTAATATTATGGAGAGCATTTTCTGTGTAGGCCTACAGAATATTGTATGTTTTCTTTAGCAAGCAGCTAAAAATGAATGTGTGGAATGTGACAGCCATACCATGCTAGCTGTATTTGTTACTAAGCCACTGTAGGATTTAAAAGCCACTAATGCAAAATGAAACTGCACGGGACATGTTGTGTTGTTTTAAATTGACACAATTTGCTAATACAGTCCCTGATGCTAGGATTCTGTTGTTCAGATATCTGACTTAATATCATTAAATGGTAGGCATTTTTCTTTGCAATTTTGAAACATCAGAACAAAAAGAAACAGAGGGTATGCCTCTGAATACTAATTAATAACAGTTTTTGCTAAATATAAATTTCCTTCTTCAAAAGAAATCATGAGTTAGACACTCTCAGAAATACATGCAAGAAAAACTCAACTTCTAAGTGTTATATAATGATATTCTATTCTTTCTGCTCATGCTGTATACACAGTTTGATCTTTTGAAAGGTGATTAAGCACATTCCTTTTATCAACCCTCACAAAATACTACTAACAAGAACCAGCTACATCGGCTGATTGGATTGCAGGAATCAGCTACATTGGCTGCCAGGATTAGGAATCTGCCTCAGGAGGTAGTTGAAATTTAGCTCTGTACAAGGCTCATATTGATCCTCTCACTCAAAATCCACTGGTGACAAGAATTTCCACTGAAATATTAAATACTTTTACTCATCCACTCATTTTTCCACCCACTCAACAAATATTTGATGATCACCTACATATTGCTAAAACTCATGTTAGGTACCAGGAATACAATATCAATCATACTTTTCCATGCTTTTAGAGAGGTTATATCCAGCATGGAGAAAAAGTTCCTTTTCTACATAAGGCTATGGAAAGCTGAAGAATTCTTAAGGGAAACTTTCTTTAAGAAATACAATTTTCATTGAAGTTTTGAAAATGAATAGGATAATAATCAGCTGAGTAAGATCACAAGAGCAGCATTTGTCCAGAGACAAAACTTAAAAGACAGAAAGGAGTATAAGAGAAGGATTAATGGAAATGAGAATCACAAAGTGGAAATGGAAAGAATGCAATTTGATTGTTGGTTTTAATGACATAAATTAATATGGGTTATGAAAAGTTGAATGGAAAACCAATAATCATAAACCTTCATTCAAATCAAAGTAAGAAAAATAAATAAAGAATAAGTTGATTTTACGTAAATTGAGTGGTCTCATACCTGACTGAGATATTGCTTGTTTAAGTTCACATAGAAGCACCTTGGAAAAAAGAGTTGGTAATCCATTTATGAAAATCAGTCACTGAGAATCTGTGGAGCACAGCTCTTCTAGGATACGCATAATGGTCTGTGGTGTTAGTAAAAAAAGTTGGCTTTCCACCTCCCCATCCCCCATTACAGTTAGCCACCTCTGGTTTCAAGTTACCTTAACTGCAGAAACATGGTCTTGCAAATCATCAACAGCTGTGGGACTAGGATAAGAGAAAGAGTGCTTCCCTAAATGGGCAGCAAGACTTGAGGTGAGCAAGTCTCGTGGTTGCAAGACCCTGGTGGTGGACAGATTGTGAGTTTGCTGGGGAGAGATTTTGGTAAGGCTTCTTGCGTTTTTGCTGGCCACAGTTAAAGATTTTTGCTGTTCTTGCAGGATACCTGAAGGAGAAGCTGACTTATAACTGCTCTGAGGCAAACCTTGTTAGATGATTGGATTTGACTGCTGAGCTGAAACTGAAGCCTGGATTAAATGAAAACTTGTGCTTTTGGACTGCTTGGCTGAAACTTGGATTTGCATTGGATGGTATTCTTTGCCTCCCCCATTGTCCAAATTTTGTCCCTAATAAACCCCGTTGTTGCTATCATAACTGTGAGTCTGTGAGTCAGCAAAAAATGAACAAACCTCTTGCTGCCAATGGGCTTTACAGGCACCATGGAGCTGGGCTTATGAGATCTTTATCTTCTTTCTACTCTGATGCAGTGAGTGGTTGTACTATGCTTATTCCCTCTGGCCATTTCAGAGAGATGCTTATGTTCCTGTGCCCCCATGTAACACTTTCTCCTATTTAGACAGGGGGCCATGAGTCAGTATCAACCCCACAACTAGTTTTACTGATAATCAAAATGTAGTGGAGATCCAGGCAGAAAACTACAAGTGTTACAAGCATTACTCTCTCCTTACACAGCACTGTAATTGAAGAGTTTGCTGACTGTATGAAAAGAGTTAATAGTCATGGAGAGGGGTTATGTTACCCTCTCCTCCAAGAACCATTCAGGCAATTTCTAGTCACATAGTGAGTATGTCTATAATGTTTATCTTGAGAATTGAGACTTTTTTTCAGACCAGAAATATTTACTGTACTTTTTGCAGTGATTTTTCCCCCCAGCTAATTTGGTATGCTTTCTTTTATCCTATATTAAGAAATGTACTTTTATTTTAACTTTGCAATTAGGAAGATCAGAGCTATATTTAAGGAAAGTATCTTGTCAAATGTTCTGTTATAATATTTTTTTCTCCAACCATCTGTATATATTTTGACCTTTTCATTTATCTACATTTGTAATGATCCTGCTACTTCTACATAAGACACTACAGATTTTTTATTTTTTATTTTTTTTAGAAAAATAAGTGTTTCATAAACACTTTAGTAAGTCTTTCAAGATACTTCTACATGGGTCTATATGCAATAATAGTAAGAACTAACCAACATTTTTTTAAATGAACTCTTCTAATCATACATTGACTATTTTTTAAAAAATCATAAAGATGGCTTTAATAAATAAACAGACATTTATAAAAACAATTAAAACTATTAATCCTTTACTTTTGAAAAAAACAAAATAAGAAGCAACAACCTGTACAACTACAGGTGATTGTAGTAGTATTATTACCACCACTAAGAAAAAGAAAATCATTGTGTGGAGTCCTATCTGACTCAAATCTGACCCTCCTGTAGGTTTCCAAACCTGAAAAGCATTCAGGAAGAGATGGCCTATCTTTTCTCTGTGACTTAGCTGGTGAATTCCAAGGTGAATTTTGGAATCCAAAGTGGATGCCAAAAGTGAAATGCCACATTTGAATTGGCAGCTTCGTTCCCTTCAGAGCAGGCCACTAGGGCTCCTTGCTTGTATGAAATAGTCTTTATTTAAGAAAATAATTACTACATTCATAATGAAACTTTGTAAGAAAAGGTAAATTCTGGTTTGCTAAAAAAGCTATCAGAATCAATTTATATAGAACTGGATTTGTTTCCATCCACGAATTTCAGCATGAATAAAATAGTTGAATGGATTGTCAATAACAGATAACATTCTAAAATATGTATCCATTTCCAAAGTGAAAGTGGAACGTTGTTAGGTGCTACGGAGTAGACTATGTCCCTGTGAATCACAGATCACCGTGCCCTTTCCTGGGCAATCCTCATCATCTATGTTGGAGTCCTTACTATGGTGGCTGTGTCAATCTATCTCATTGAAGGTTTTTCTCTTCATTTGACCCTCTGTCTTTCCCTGAATGATGTCTTATGCCAAATACTGGCCCCTCCTGACAACATGCCCAAAGTATGTAAGACCAAGTTCCACAAATGGAAACTATTCAATATGAATTTTAGAGATATTTTTCAGTTCTAATAATTTTTTGCTTTGTTATTATTCAAAAGATACTTTTCACTATTTTAAGACTTGGGCAAGTTTGTTGAGAAACTCTAAAATGAACAATCTGTCTATGCTACATCTTCAAGAAGAAAATGTTCTTGAAAATAAGAATGGAACAAAATGCTCACTAGAAGATACACATATTGGACAAACAGTACACATTCATCAGAGTGCTTGCTGCCACAAACTAATTGGAGATCCGACTGGAATGCATAATCCAAAATTAAAGTATTTGTAAAATTAGAGTGTAATAGAAACAGAAATGATGCTTATCATGAAAGGACAGATGCCATGATTTGTTATAAATAGTGAAAAAAATACATTGTATAAATTTTAAAAATTTATTTTTAAAAGTAACAGAGCACTTCATAGCCTTTCTATTGACTTTTCATCTCTTTATCTCTCCCTTTCTCCTTTCATTTTTCACTTCTTCGGGTTTTCCTATCTTCCTGCCTTTCATCCTATGTAGATTATCAGTAACTGTATAAAATACACATAAATATTAATTCAGTAGTCATTGTCATTACAATTTCACATTTTGTACCAATTCAGTCTGATTTCTTTTTTTACCTCATTAGCAAAGAGTCAGATGCTTTCAGGTCCCATAATCTTCAAACCAAATACATGTAAACCTTAAGAAACAGATGTAAATCAATTCAATTCAATTCTAGAAATATAAGCTAATCTAGAACATTGTGCTTCCCCTTTGTTTGCTTTATTTTTATTCAATTTACCAAAGAATGAAAATATAACTCCATTGTTAAATTATTTTATCAAATTCACCTTAATATGAAATAAGAAGTATTTACATATATTCTATAGCATCTGCTTTATTAAAATATCTTCTTCTTACCTTTTAAAGTTGCAGTTTGAAATACATCTGAGGTATTTTTTGTAACATGTAATTTCTTTATCTTGATATCATAAAAAAATGCTGGAAATATGTTCTGTTGAAATAGGTGCCTAAGGTCTTTCTGATGGTTGAAGAGAAAATTTATTTGCAGACTTTCTGTCCTATGCAATCTCTAAAGGATATTTATCAGCAATTTTACTGATAGACAGCCAAAGGTTTATAAACTCGCTCTTATTTACTTTTAAGGACCAGAGGAAAAATTACTATTACATGAAAAATAAAGAACTTACTAGTTTTTAAAGAGCATTGTAAGGCTTAGATTTTGCCATCGAACTGTTTATCTGGAGCTTTTCACCGTGTTCTTGAAAACTGCTGCACAATAAATAATAAAAGATTAAAACCTGAAACCCAGAAAACTTAGAGAAAAATATTAGAAAATTTTATTTGAGATTATAAAAATCCTTGAATGATTTACTTTAAGAGACACCTTCATTGCTTCCATGTGCAGGGACTAATGATGGCTCAGGGTTTAGCATGGGCGAGAGTGCTGCTTGAGAAACCTGGTAAGAGGTAGGCGATAAAGACAACCCTCCTCGCAGCTCCCTCACTGTCGCCCATGTATCTTTTATCGCTCCTTACTAGAAAATGATAGCCCACGTACATATTTATATATCTGAACTGTTATCCTGGTTGTCTTTTTCTAGGCCAGGTCTTTTTGTTCTAAGCAACTTAAAAGTGAGGCAGAGTGACTGCCATGTTGTCATGTCTTGAGCTTAGAAAAGATAGAAGAATTGAATTAAGGAGCCAGCACGTACGATATTGACCCTTGTGGAGACAATATTTCACAATCCTTTCACTTTGGAGGGAACTGAATTGGAGTTTTCTCTCTGACATGGTGCACAACACTTTTTTAATTAGAAGTCCTATCTTTTATCAATTTTGCATTTCTTTCTTACCTCTCTTTTTAATGATGATGAAATTATGATAATTTCTCCTGGGACTATTAAGACAAAGTTAGCTCCACCTTTACTGTTAGATAAATTTTGAAAATATACTTGATATAATCTCAATGAGGAGATAAAAAGATGAGGACGTAGTTTCATTTTGCCTGCTTTTATTTTGGTAGAGAAAAAGTAAATATGCTATAATGATTATGTCTTGTTTGAGGGAAACAAGCAGGCTATATTCCTTATTTAGTCAATTTATTCAGTAAATATTCTTTTTTGATTTTATGAACAGTATAAGGAAATGAGAAGAAGATGCAGAGAGATTTAACACCATCCCTTTCAGAACTTGTGGTAATAACAACCTTGAAAAACTTCTGGTTCTGTTCTACTCTGCAACTATGGGTTTATCATGGCAACAGTTATGGGCTTTGGAAGTTGATCGAAGAGCCTAATATTTGAAAATTAGGATTAGGATTGGGAGATTGCATGCATGTAAGTATATTTTGAATCTTTCCAACATGGAAATTCTGGGGTTATTTAAACTTTTTAAAGTGATGCTTGATTCATGGTTTATAGGGAATTCATAAAACTATTTTGATAAAAATAGTGGAGAGAATTTTTAGTAAAATTAAAAATGACACTTTGCCCCATCCTTGCACTTTCCAATGCATATATCTGGCCAAAAATGCCAGCAAGCATTCTGGATATTCAATTACAAATTTTGCAGAACAGCTAAGTATATTTCTTCTTTTTGGCGATTTATTCTGCAGTTCAAGAATCACTATCTTTTTTGTCTCCATCATTGGAGAGCTGAACAATGTATTTCAGGCTTTGGGAATTTTTTTCCAGTAACTCTCCAATCTGTTCCTCAAGTAATAGACTTCAGGATTTTTTTTTTAACTTTTACTATCACTGTCTTTTTTGCTTCACTCTCAAGATTCACTGTTCTTTTAACTGTCTTGGTTTCTGATATTTGCCATCTTTAAGACCAGATACCAAAATAATCCAACTGCATTTGACCACATAGTTCTATATTTGCTGTTCTTCTGGCAAGTCTCTCTTTGGAGACTAGGATTTTGAAGCTTTGCCTCACATACTTTGGGCATGTGGCCAGGAGATATCAGTCCTTAGAGAAGGACATCATGTTCGGAAGGGTGGAGGTAACCTGAGGTTGCTGTGATGCTGAACCTTGTACCACTGGGGTGTCAAATGCCATAATGATTACCCTTGGTGGACCGTGTTTGGTGGAGCTCCCAGTTTAAGACATGTTTGGAAGCAGGAGTGGCATCCACTTCCTAAACAACATGCCTCTGGAAACTCTATGAACTTTGATAAATGTCGATAGTTATAGAATGGCTTCAGGCCTTTTGTTCAGAGAGTGCTCAACTCTATGGCAGTCGACAGCATCATCATTATTTTAGAGAGCTCTGGTGGCCTAGGAGCAAGAAGCTACACAGCAATCCTGAAGGCACATAGTTTAAGGCCACCTGCTGCTCTGTAGAAGAATGATGCAATCTCCTCTCATGTGATTAACTGCCTCTGAAAACCTGCCAGAGGGTCAACTATGGGTCAGTTCCAACTGTATAGTACTCAACAGCAACAACAACATATTATCATTATCAAGTATCCCTGTCTCTTTAGGTTATTGTTTAAAGTCTAACCAAAGCATAGCACAAAACTCTCTGGGGCTTCCCTGGTAATTTTTACATACCTTAAAGAAACAAACTTGACAGTTTTATGTTGGTAAACCTCTTAGGTTAAATTTTATCTTTTACAAAGGTAGATATTTCTGAATTTTAATTTCCATTTAAATTTAACACTGTCTGGAACCTTGTATAGCCAATCACTAAAATTATTTGCCTCTCAAGTCTTCAAATCACAGTGCAGAAAGATTTCTCTCATCTTAGTATATATGCTTTTGATCAGTTTCAGCTGAAATTAGTAATTCATAAATAAATATTAATAATAAGACAGCTATTTAAGTAGAATTAAATTAATGGGCAATGAACAATACTGCACACATGTAGCACTCTCTTCATTATTGTATGTCACAGTCTTAATTTATACAATACTAGATAGCTTTGGAAATTCACAAGATAAACATTTCTAAGCATGTTATAGGGAAAACTAAGTGAATCCTTTTAAATGAAGTATTTTATTACAGATAGACATGAATAATAAATAAGGAAACAAAACAACATCACCAACAAAGCACTTGGTCATAAACATGAATATAATAAGTTTAATATGTCTTAAGATTATCTGTTGGTCAGGTCTGTATGGTGTTGTACCAATAAAAAGGCTTTAATTCTCCAGTGGTTCAAATCCACCAGCCACTGTGAGAGAAAAAGATGACCTATCTCTTTCCATTAAGAGAATCACTTATGAGTCAAAACTGATTTGGAGTTAAAGAGTATCGTATCTTTATTCATGGGTTTGGATTTTCTATGAATTCTTTTTTAAAAAATATTTTTTTACTGGTTTTCATATTGGTTCCTTTACATTTTGTTTTATTCATATATGTTATGTTTTATACACTCTTTCATTTATATTGTCTCATATAATAATTCATATATATTCTATTTTACATTCTGCCACAAAAATGGCGGTTCTGTGCTCTTCTTCCTCCTTTTGATCTTGCTAAAATAACTAACATAATTTCAGATCCTTTTTGCTAATCCAGAAAGCAGGACCCTCCCTGTAGCTACATCTGTTCTATCTCCCAAAGGTTACTGTACTACTTCATTTTTGAAGCTCAGCTGGCACTGTCAAAATTACCTTCTATTGTTTGTTTATCAGGAGAGATTATTTAAATGGAGCTCTGTTTCTATGGAAGCAATCATGATCATCATTAATAATAATAATAATAATAATAAAGGTATCTTATTCCCTATATTTTGATTCCCAGCATTGTACAAATACATCTTTTCCAAAATGTTCAGCTCAAAATATTGTATAATAAATTCTTCCCATCACTGAGACAAAAAAAATTAAATTCAGGAAGGTTAAATTTTTCCCAAGTCGTAAAGCACCTAGATACTTAACAAATACAGTAATTATGATAGTTAAAATGTTACTACATGTCTGTTAAATTATTGGTGACATGGTCACATTGCATTGGGAAAATCTACATTCAAGGACTTCTCCAAACTTCTAAAGAGCTGTGATTTCAGTTTAAAAACTAAGATGTGTCTGATCCAAGTCATGTAGTATTTTTCAATTGCTTCCTGGCGTGTGAAAGTCGGACCACGAATGGGAATGATCTAAGGATTGATGCCTTTGAATTGTGGCATTGGAGAAGATTATCAAATATCTCACGGACTGCCAAAAAAACAAGCATATTTGTCTTGGGGAAAGTGCAGCCAGGGAACTCCTTAGAGGCAAAAATGGTGACACGCAGTCTCACATACTTAGAGCATGTTTTCAGGACTGGCCAGTCCTTGGAAAAAGACATCACACTGAGAAAGGTGGAGGATCAGAGTACAAGAGGATAACCTTTAGCAAGATGGATTGATGCAATGACTGTAATAACCAACTATGACATGAAAATAAGAGAGAAGAAAACAAGTTTAAAATCTTTTTTTCATAGGGTTCCTATGATTCAGAGGACACTTGATGGTACAGAACAATAACAACAATGATTCCGATAAGCACACTATAATAAGATCACAAGGAAAACTGAGAAAAGAGGGTGTAATCAAATGTCAACACTTTTGATCTTTTGTTTTGGCTGTTTTCCTGCATACTTCCTTAACAAATTCATTGATAGGCATGATAGAGACTTAAAGTTATAAAAAATATTTGCTTATAAATCTTGGAAAATTGCAATTTTTGAAGTTATTTTAGAAACTTTTTATTCAAAATACTTAGATAGCTGGTTTTTTTCTTGATTTGCCTTTTAAGGAAGTCACAATTTTGCAAATTATTTTCACTATTGCATTTTTTGCCATGTCTCTTATATATTTAATCTCTAGTTCACACACGTAGATCTGATACTGCCTCAGTTAGCTGAGGAGGAAATATGAGGTGGTTTTCTGTCAGTCAGTCAGCTAGTATTTACTGAGAGTTTATAGTGTATATAGCACTGAGTTACGTGCAAGGGAACACGAAGCTTGTAGATTATTTAATATTGAAAAAGCAATTGTAAATCCTGGCAAACTAACTCTATAATGAGGATAATATTGTTTCCCAAAACCTATTCTGTGTAAATGCTATTGTAATCGAGTCTTTTGGCTCCCAACATATTAATCACATGTACTTCATGTGACTCATGAGAGCAGCCCAATTGCATGATGAAATTTTTGTTGTTAATACTTCAAATGTTTCAGTCTGTAATAGACTCATTCCTTCGGCTATATTTGTGTTGGGAGCTCATGAATTGCTCACTATAGACATAGTCATACTCTACATAGCATGATTAGAATGAGAGCTAGGCTAGAAAGATCTATCTGTAATTTTCACAACTGTGACACTGGAATAATCATTTAGTCTGATCAAACTTCGGAGTCTTCTTCTGATAGAAAGGTTATTATTCCTATAAATTATTAACAACAGATATTTGTTTAGTGCTAACTACGTTCCATAAGAAAACTCAGTTTTACTACCACCATCATTTCTACACTTCACCCTATCCACATACGAAACACTGCAATGTATTTCATTGCCTATGATAAACACTAACATTCTTTATTCAACTTATGTAGTTATATGGTACTGATAGTTTCCCTCCTCTCCCCCACATTCTATGTGTATCAGTCACACCAGGCTTTTGTTTTTCTTTTCTCAATTTCTCCGATTATATAAAGTTTACTTTTCTGTCATTACAGATACATGAGAAAGAAAAATCTACAATATCTAGAACAAAGAGTCCATGTGATCAAACAGGACCCATTTAAGGAGGGAAAGTTCCAATAATTATCTAAAACAAAACAAAAAAAGACCCAACAGGGAAACTATTGATACACTTTTTTGCAGAAGTTCAAAAGCTACAGACTTCAATATGGATTACATCTCAACAGCAAAACAAACAAATGTCCTTACCACTGGGCAAATGGACAATACCTTGATAGATTGAGGAGAAGGATTGCAATTGTTAATTATTTCATCCTATTTGAATCCACAATCACACACTTTGTACCACCAGTGAGCATGATAAGGAGACATATTGCTTTGGATATGTCTGTTGTCAGGGACTTCTCCAAAATACAAAGGAGCAATGATATCTGAAAACAAAGGTTCGCCTGATTTGGGCCATGTTCTTTTCCATTACTTGCTATGCGTTGGAGAGCTGTTTAATAAATAAGGATAACAGAAGAAGAAATGATGTCTTTGAGTTGTGGTGTTGGAGAAAAGTATTGAATGAACTGTCAAAAGGATGAACAGGTTTGTTTTAGAAAAGGTGTAATGCAAGTACTCCTTGGAGGAAAGGATGACACCGCTTTGGACATGTTGCTAGAAAGGCTATTCCTTGAGAAAAGCTATCATGCGTGGAATTGTGGAGGCTCAGTGGAAAAACGGTACTCCCTTCGAAATGGACGCGTCTTTTGAATGGGCTCAAGTAAATCAGAAAGTGTGAATGGCACAGGATAGGACAGGATACAGATCTGTTGTTCATAGGGTCACAATGAGTCTTACTCTTCTTGAGGGTACCTGGTAGCACCAATGGAAGCAAACATTAAAATAATGTTTCATTAGGTTGTAAGGAAATGCAAATTTTAATCATGAAATTAGGCTTTTTAATTAGAATTAGATTTTCTGCCTGTTGAGGGTTGCCCACAGTAAGAAGGAAGAGATAGGGATAGAGAATTCTCATGCTTTTCTTGTGTACTTTTAAACATATGTACTACTATGACCATAATACTTCTTACAACATTGAGAAAGATCTACACCAATCACCTATATGTAATTTTTAAAGAAGAATCTGTGAATAATATTATTTCATATTGAAACAATTTAAAAATATTCTATTATACTGTATTATTTTACATAATATTAATATAATTCTAAAATATGGAAAATTCTATTATAGAATATGTTAAATTATTTCAGTATCAAACAATATTCTATTATTCACAGATAAATAGACATTACAGGGAAACTATAAAATCAGGAACCCATCAGTGTTTTTCATTTCTTCATTGTACTGTTATGATTGTTCAGAACCATCTGGTCATAACTGACTCACAGCTGACCCTCCAGTGGGCTTCCAGAGGCAGTAAATCACATGGGAGGGGATGGCCCATCTTTTTCTCCCAGTACAGAAGAAACAAGATTGACAGTTCAAAGCCACCCAAGAGCACCATGGAAGAAAGATATGGTGATCTACTTGCATAATGATTATACTCTATGTCTGTTGGCTTTCTGATTGGGGTAAAAAAAATCATGTTACATCTAAGAAAAATCCATGGAATATTTTTATTCTCTAATATATGACATCACTACGTGTCAGTATGAACTGGATAGCTTTGTCTTTGTGTAGAATGATGGCGATTGTTTTGGGGGTGGGGGTAAGGAGTAATGGTGATATTTGTAAAACCATGTTTGCAGTCAAGTTGGGAATAAACAAGCATCACAACAGTCTTGCAATCAAAATTCTTCCCTTCAAATAAAGATATCAGAGAAATACCAGATGTACATCACTTACGAAAGTATATGATACACACATATGTACAGTTTATTAATGGCATCATTTAAACGAAAATTGAAGAAAATATCTACATGAAAATGGTGAGAAAAAAACCACAACTATTAAAATGAAATTTAATCATCCTCAATATTTTTATACTTTTACTTTGAACAAATTATATATTCATGGAAAATTATAAAAACAGTGTAGAAAAGTCCTTCATAGCATTCACTTAGTATCTTTCACTGCTTGTGTCTTGTCTAACTGTGGAGTAACATAAAAACCAGAAAATTATAATAGTTAAAAGAGTGTGTGTGTAGTTCTACAACATTATACCAAGGGTGTAGTTTACTGTGTTGTTTTGTTAGGTGCCATGGAATCAAGTATGATTCATAGCGGCCCTATGAACAGCAGATATGAACCCCATCTGTCCGGTGCCGTCTTCACACTTCCTAACACACCAGACCCCGTTGCAACAGTCACCAAGCCAATCCACCTGGTTGAGGATCTTCCTTTCCTTCATCAACTCTCCACTCTTCCTAGGATCATGTCCCTCTCTAAGGAACAGCCCCTCCTAGCAACAGGCCCAAAGTATGTGAGATGAAGCCTTATTATCCATTCTTGCCTCCAAAGAGCACTCCGGCTGCATTCTCTCCAAGTCATATTTGTTTGTAGCATACTAAATATAATCTCACTGAAATTATATTCCCTTAGCACAAACATCTC
The DNA here is from genome assembly GCF_000299155.1 of Elephantulus edwardii. NCBI lineage: Eukaryota > Metazoa > Chordata > Mammalia > Macroscelidea > Macroscelididae > Elephantulus > Elephantulus edwardii. Next base: position 14,710,137 of record NW_006399792.1, on the reverse strand, counting down.
TCTGCTACTTTTTAATCCTACCGTTCCGCTTGTTTCTCACCATCTCCTACCCTTAGCACACATTAATCTTCTCCCCATCTTTTTATTTTTTATTTACTCAATAATTTTTATCTTTAGTTCTATATACACTGTAAAAGAAGATTTGTTAAAAAATAATGTTTTCAAAAATATTGCAGGAATAAAAATCAAAGCTTTCATATTATCACATTATAATAGGTACTGACAATTATAAGTGAATTTGTATATGGCTTCAATAATCTGAGTAATTCTAAAGCAATGAACTGTTTTAACATATGTAATTTCTTACCAGTAGGCCACCAGAGGTCTCTTCTGAGAGCTTATTGTTGTTATTTTTGCCATCAAATGAGAATCGGCCTATAGCAGAGGCAGTAAATCACTTTTGTGAGAGAAAGATGAGCAATTTCCTTCAGGCATGATTTACTGCCTCTGAAAAGCCACTGGAGGGTCAGCCAAGAGTCAGTTCCAACTCATCGGTACACAACAACAGTATGACTGTTCTCATCAATAGAATCTATTATATATGATGTACTAGACAATGTTTTCCAAAGACCATTTATTCACCCCCAAAACAATAATACATGTTTAACTCTGCTGATACAGTAGGTTAACAGTTGGGCTGCTAATGTGAAGATCTATAGTTTGAACTCACCAGCCACTCTCTGAGCAAAATGGTGAGATAACTAACTTCTTGTCACTGAGAAACCTGATGGAGGG
>NW_006399792.1:14706028-14707497 GCF_000299155.1 Elephantulus edwardii | reverse complement strand
CATGCCTTTGAGCTGTGGTGCTGGAGAAGAGTATTGAATGTACCATGGACTGCCAAGAAAACAAACAGATTCATCCTGGAGAGGGTTCAACCAGGCTGCTCCTTGGAGGCAATGATTCTGGGGCTTCGTCTGACATACTTTGGACACTTTGTAAGGAGGGACAGGTCCTTGGAGGGGGACATCATGCTTGGGAGGGTGAAGGGACGGCATAGGAGGGGAAGACCCTCTATGAGGTGGATTGATTCAGTGACTGGGATAATCGGGATGGGTGTGCCAGAGGCAGTGCAAGTGGCACAGGATAGAGCAGGGTTTAGGGCTGTTGTACATAGGGTCACTATGAGTTGCAAGCGACTCGATGGCACACAGCAACAACAACAACAACAGCACCACCATTTAAAAATAATATATTGCATTATTGACATTGATTACCAATAGAGTAAACATAAAATGCTAAGAATGAATGAGTTTCTGTTTGCCTCTGATCATTAAATAAGCCTTAGTTTCTTTTGGTCCTGTTTTGGATCGAAGTCTTATTATTCCAATTATCACTGGATTTGTAGTCCAATTAAACCTTTATAGGCTGATCCAATGATATATTCATTCATCCAGCAGGAAAGCTAAATTCATTTTTGCACATTCAGTACCAGATAATCCAGATTTTCTCCATGTTAATAAATATTTGGGCATGGAAAGAAAGCTATATCAGTCTGCAATGGCCATATTAGTTTTCATTAACTAGTGCCAGGTCTTCATTTCACTGTGTACATTTGGTATAAAAAGAAGTAAGTAAATATGAAACAATTAAGAGACTCAAAGTAGAAACAATATGCTGATTTTTAAAGTGAAAATACATATAATAGTATTGATAAGATATATACATTTGTTTGATTCTATAAGTATGCATATATGACCAGTTAAAACATATATGGCAGAAATGTTACTGGAAGTAGGCTAAGGAGTAAGGAAAATTTTATTATGAAATATTTATACTTTTCCTAAATCCTTTTTATTAATTCACCCAGAGTCAACTCAGAAGAAAGGTCTGTAGACTTCTGAAAAATCATCCTTTAAAAATTAAGATCTATTACAATATATAATGTGATAATCATGAGTCCATATCAATGTAACAAAAAACTGGAGTGGGGTACTTTGTTTTTATCTTTATTAAATACACATGCACATATGCATTCACTACAAAAATTTTAATTGGAGAGGATGATAAAAGCTTAGTCTTTCTCTGTAAGAACAGGAAAAGAGAAGAAAACCAAAGATGTACAGACCCAATTACTCTAAAGACTTCACCCTTTACAAGACATATTTGCTTGTTCTTTTTGTAGTCCATATTAACTACTCAGGAATATTACAGTAGTATTCTCTAAACTCACTATTCAGAGGCATCAATTCTCCTATCATCCTTATTAATTGTTCAGCTCTCAGATGAATAGCAAGTAACTGAATCAGGCATACGT
>NW_006399792.1:14704186-14705108 GCF_000299155.1 Elephantulus edwardii | reverse complement strand
AGACAACTCATAGCGACCCTATGAATGAACAACCTGAGCACTGTTCGTACATAGATTTTCCGGAGGCAAGCCATTTCGGAAGTGGATGCCGCTCCTGCTTCCAGGCTTGTTTTAGTTGGGAAGCTCCAGCCAACACTGTCCACCATGGGTACCCATTACCATGATTGGCACATCACTTTCACAGTCTTCAGCATTACAAGAGTTACCTCTGTACAGCAACACAAAGACCAGTGCTATACCACCTAGAAAAATGTTTGACAGGAAAACAATTTGAACCTTTCCGAGGGCCGCAGATGAAAATCACCCACCTTTGGCTTGGTATCATAACTTCCTTTCCATTAGGCCAAGATAGCTCTCTCTCTTTGTCTCAATAGTATTCCATTATTTAAATATACCACAGCTTCTCTATCCATTCGTTTGTTGATTGGCACTTAGGTTGTTTCCAACTCTTTGCTATTGTAAACAAAGCCACAATAAACATCGGTGAGCATATATCTGCCTGAGTGTCAGTTCTGGTATCTTTAGGGTATATTCTGAGTAATGGGATTGTTGGGTCAAATGGTATTTCTATTTGCAACTTTTTGAGAAGTTGTCAAACTGCTTTCCACAGTGGTTGCACCATTTTACACTTCCACCAACAGTGAATAAGGGTTCCAGTTTCTCCACATCACCAGCATTTGGTGTGATGTTTGTTGTTCTGTTAAATTTTCCTATTCTTTTTGGGGTGAAGTGATGTCTCAAGTTGTTTTGAGTTGCATCTCTCTTAGACTTAGGGATTTTGAACATTTCTTCATGTGATTGTTGAGCATGTGAATGTCTTCATTGATAAAGTATCTGTTCATATCCTGTGCCCATTTTTCTATTGGGTTGTTTATCTTTATCTTGTTGTGGTGCTTAGGTATTCTATAAATTCTAGATATAA
>NW_006399792.1:14703297-14703816 GCF_000299155.1 Elephantulus edwardii | reverse complement strand
GGCAGTCCATGGTACATTCAGTACTCTTCTCCAGCACCACAGCTAAGGTATGTGTGAGAGTTGTATCTTTTCACAATATCTATTCAATCTGTATGCTGAACAAATTATAAAAAAAATGCTATACTATGTGAAGAAAAAGTTTAGAAGAAAACTAATAACCTACAGTGGGCAGGTAGTACAACTTATATGCAAAAAGTGAAGAATACTCAAAACATTTACTGAAGAAGATGAAAGAAATTCAGTATAGGTTATACCTTATCATAAAACACAAAATCTTTACTTTGAAATCATGATAAATGGAAAAATATTTTCTTTTACTTAGATCTGCAATTCATGGTCATGAAAAGTATATTTAAGAAATCAAGGAACATGTTGCAACACTTAAATCTGATACCAACGACTTCTTTAAAGTGCTGGAGAAAGAACATCATTTTAAAGACTGATGTTCACATGTTTTATGAGTTCATTGTTTTACAGTGTTGCATAGTATTCCATTGGAAGAATACATACATACATACA
>NW_006399792.1:14699101-14702437 GCF_000299155.1 Elephantulus edwardii | reverse complement strand
AGAGTTGTTATGATTCATGCTTGACCCCGCGGCACCTAACAACAACAACAACAATAGACTCATAGAGTTGCCACAAATTTTCAACCTAAAAAACTTCAATGTCTATGAAGCACTATAAAACCAGCTATGCCTGCATATTGAGTAATGTTGCATCAATGTTAAATTTCTGGGATTGATTATGATATCCAGATTATGTGGGGAAATGTCTTATTTCTTCAAAGAAACATTTAAGATGAAGAGTGACAATGCCTCCAACTGACTTTAAAAAGTATCAGTGATGGGGGGGGGGGAAAGCAAATACTAAGATTGGTGATTGGAGTCCACTGAGAGGTGTTGACTGGACTTTTATTTTTTCCAATGCATTTCAAATTTTTCAAGATAAAACTGTAGAGGAAATCTGCACAGTAACATCCCTAAAAAATAAAGACTGATGTGCTCCTGACCCAAGTCATGGTAGTCCCAATGGTTTCTTATGCATGTGAGAGCTGGACAACGAATAAGAAAGATGAAAGAAGACTTGACATCTGTAGATTTTGGGGTTGGCAAAGAATCTGTCCATGCTATGCACTGCCAAGAGAAGAAACATAACTGTCTTGAAAGAAGGGTAGCCATCATGCTCCTTAAAAGCAAGGATATTAAGGTTTAATTTCACCTATTTTGAGTATTTTATCAAGAAATACCAGTTCCTGAAGAAGGACATACTATTTGGGGGAAAGTAAAGGTTAAGTGAAAGAGAAGAAGTCCCTTAAAGATACAGATTTAAGCAGTGATTATATTGTTATAATTTATCCTGCTAAGATTAACAGAAGACTATTTTTGAGAAGTCTAAGGTCAAGGTAGTCCAAATGTTAAGCATCTGTATGAATCCATAGTAACTAACATTAAAAATTCCATCTGAGGCTCAGTTACCCAATTCCTCTATAGTCTTTGAGTCAGATTCACTAGAAAGTTTCCCTGAGACTCAGACCCATCAAGGCAATGACTCATGTGACTGTAGGTATGCTGGTCTTGGAGAAACCAGTAAGCTATGAGTCAGGATTCTGTAGACTTGCATTGTAACACAGTTGGATAACGACTGTGGGTGGTACTGACTGGTGGTGTAGAGACTAGTGAGTAGCTGGAATCTATGTCCAAGATGAACGAGTGTTTTCCAAAAGGAAAAAAAAAAAAATCTGGTGTTGAGGTCTCATGAGCTTATATAAACCTCCAGAAGAGTGGGGCTTGAATTTCATCCTAATCCCTTTCCCTTAATGCAACAATTACTTCAGGATAAAACAAACAGTTAACCCTCTGATTACGAAAGACAATTTCAAATGATAAACCTTAGAAATCCAGAGATTGTAACAATGGCATAAGCATGAAAAGATTGTGAAGATGGCACAGTATCAGGCAGAATTTTATTCTATCTCATCGTAGATATCTATGAGTCAGAACCAACTCAAAGCCACCAACAATAACAAGAACAGATATTTCATGAAATGTGATCATACAATGTATGACCTTTTATATCTAATTTATTTTAGTTTGTGAAAAACTTTCCACATGTTTTATTGACTAGCCAAGGGCATTTGATTGTGTAGATGATAACAATCATGGCTAAAATGAGGAGAATGTGAATCCAAGAACTCAATCATACAAAATCTACACCTACACGGAGAAGCTGTTTTCAGAACAAAGCAAGGGAGCACTGTATGGTTTAAAACCAGTAAATAAATGCACCAGAGTTGTAACCTTCCTCCATACCTATTCAAACTTCATGCTGAGCAAAACATCTGACAAGATAGACTTTATGAGGAAGAATGTAGCATCAGAATCCGAGGAGGAAGAATGATCAACAGTCTGTGTTTTAATGTAGTTGACACATCTTGTTTGCCCAAAGTGAGAAGGACTGGAAATTAGTTGCAGAAGATCTAAGACTATAGTCTTCAATATGTATTGCATCTCAACATCAAGACGACAACAATCCTCATAAATGGACCAATAGACAACATCGTGATAGTTGGAAAAAAAGACTGAAATTGTCAGTGATCTCATCTAATTTGGCCTGATTCAGATCATGGTCTTCTCAAGAACCTCTGTTAACAACATGCCAAAACTATGTGGCATGAAGCTTTGTTATCTTTGATTCCAAGGAGCACTCTGGCTGCACCATCATATTCTTTTGGCAGTCCATGGGATGTTCAGTTCTCTTCTCCAAAATCACAGATCAAAGGCATCCATTTATCTCCTGTCATCCTTATTCACTGTCCACTCTCAGATTATTGAAAACATCTTGGCCTGAATCAGGAACACCATAGTCTTCAAACTTACATCGTTATTCCTAAGTAATTTGGAAAGGTCTCTAACAGCAGACTTTCCACATTCAATATATCTCCTGATTTCCTCACTGCTGATACGAAGGATGTTGATGGTGGATCCAAGCAAGAGGAAATAATTTACAATTTCACTCCTTCTTCTATATACCATGATGTTGCCTATCAGACACTTTTCTACTCAAAGGAAAATAATAACAATTACAAGTCTCTGCTATTATGTTACCTTTCAAGAAATAAAGGAATGGGGAGGGATAAAAGCTTGTAAAACGTAACCTAAAAAATTTACATGTGTCTATAAAGAAAATTAAATCAATCACCAAATTGAAGAGTGATAAAAGAAGTCACTTTAGTTGTGAAGCAGTAAGTCAAAGTCAGAAATGGTCCTAGAAACAACTTGGTGTATTCATGGACATGAAGAAGATCAGAGTGACTAGAACATATGATGTGGAGGAGTAAAGAAAGTTGAAGGAGAGAGAACCATACAAAAAGAATCTTATTTCCACTCACATCTGTGACATTATTTCAATTATATGTGAAGAAAATTATTTTATTGTTGTTAAATCTTTCCTAAAATTTCCATTTTTTCAAAAAGTATAAAATGAGGAATTCTTATAACCATTTTGTGGTATACAGAATAGGATTATCTAATAGCTTATTTCACAGAAAGTTGCACTGCTTCTCTGGTGATTCAAATGCACCATACGCTCCTTGGAAGAAAGATAGTCTCCTCCAGTGTGATTCATAGCCTCTGAAAATTTGCTGAAGGGTCAGTTATGAGTTTGGACTGAGTAGGTGGAGTAGGAAGAAGAAAAAGAAGGAGAGAGAGGAAGAGAGGTATATTCTGTTACGCTTTGCAATTTTCCCTGCTATTCATTGAGAATAATTAGAATTCATTTCTACTCAAATGAGAAGTAAATATATATATATAGTTGTTGTTATGTGCCGTCGAGTCGTTTGCGACTCATAGCGACCCTATGCACAACAGCCCTAAACCCTGCTCTATCCTGCGCCAACCGCACTG
>NW_006399792.1:14692727-14698166 GCF_000299155.1 Elephantulus edwardii | reverse complement strand
AGGAAGTATGAGGAAGGCACAGGATAGGACAGGGTTCAGATCAATTCTTTATAGGATTGTTTACAGGTTGTACTCCACTCGACAACAACAATAGCAGCAGCAGCAACAACAACAACATAGATGCTTGTGTATAGTAAAAGTTGTTGGACAGGCATACTATATGCTACAAGATCTGGGAAACTTTCATGGTACTAGCCAGTCTGTTAGCAAAATGAATTGCTTTGATTATAATTCTTGTCTTGCAAGAGTATTTTATAAATTGGAATCATTACATGTCAACAAGACTCTAGATGCAGTCATATAAAAGCTGAATATTTGAAAGATAGCCTAGGAGTAGTATCAATGTGAGTATTCCATTTGCCAACTTCAATCTTACCATTGAATAAACAGATGGAGAGAAAAATCATTGAACAGTATAAATGTCACCTTCACTTTTTTGATGCAAGTGAAGAAATGTGTGCCTGCTTGCTTAGAAGATTTTTGCTGGACAGATGTATGCTCAGATTCAGCCTATTTATTAGGAACAGTCTCGGCTCTCATTTTCAATTTTAATCACTGTGTCAATTTTAAAAGGGCAGTTCTCATTACATAAACATTTGGAAGTTACAAAGCTGAAAGGTCAGGGTGCAGACAAGACAAAAGATAACACAGCACCAGCTGGCATAAACTTTTTTCATGAACAAAGCTTCCCTCCTACCAAATCCAATCCCTGGACGTTAGGGTCCTAGAACATAAGAGTCATGGTTAGCCATTATTCTCCCACAAAAATAATTTTAATTCATGTGTAGGGAAGCTCACTGCCTTCAGTTGTTTCATATTAATGCTGAACTTCCAAGGCTGCAAAGATTAGTGAGAGAAGAATACCTTACCTTTCCTCTAAAAAGCAGCAAAGAAGCTAATGAATTCAAACTGTTGACCTCTTACGTAACATCCCAACACTTCATCTACTACATCACAAGTACACCATCAAAAGGTCACATATCTTTCTACACATGGATAATTAAAGGTAGAATTCATCAATAAAACAGTATGGCAATTATTACAATAATTTGATTCTGTCAAATAACATTATCTAGTTGTTACAGCTTATTTGGCAATTAAAACTCTAAAATAAAATCAATAATTGTTGAATCATTCTGACTTGTACTCAACCTGCAGGATAGAGTAGAACTGACCCATAGGGTTTCTAAGACTGTACTCTTTATGGAAAGGAGATATTAATGTTTATCCCTGGGAAATGTTGATAGATTAGAACTGCCGACTTTTCAGCTGACAACAAAGAGATTAACCGTGGTGTCACCACACGTCTTTATTTGGTAAATATGATACCATTTTATTTCTCTTTCCCACATCTCTGTGAAGTAGGTATTTTATAACCAACATACAGAAGTCTAGATTAGGATTTAGGAAAATTAAGAAATTTCCTCAGTATTATACAATATGATCAGAGTAAATCTAACTTCTTAACCCAGGTCTGTCTATCTTTGAAAGCATGATATTAACTTCTATCCTATAATATCTCTTCTAATAAATGATGCTTGAGATGAAAGGTTTATTTAAGATGCAGTAAAATTTGTACCGTAGGATTCAGGAAATTCTAAGGCTCTGAATAGCAAAGGAAAGAACATAAATCTTTGACTTAGCTTTATCACCTTTATCTAAAAGGTGAAATATGAATCAAAGGCTTTAAAAGTAATACTTGGATTGCCAGTTAAATACAAAAACTGCAAAAAAGTATCTTTTTATCCTTGAAATTTTTTTGAAACTCATAAAAATAATATGTACAAAAAATATATAGAAGAAGAAATTTTAAGTATACTTGTAAAATACTATAAAATCTGGGCCAAAATGTAAGAGAAATATGGGCCTTTACTTATTTTCTCAGAGCTATTGAAATAAAGAACTTCATCTCAAACATTCCTTAATGAGAGAAACAAGAAGTAATGCTTTCTCTGTATTTTCATAAGAAAATATATTAAGCCCTATTAGAGACTTCTTTTAAGACCACATAATACAAGGGGAAGTAAGGCTAAAAGAGAAAAGGTGTTGAATGAATTTTTTCCTCCTAGATTTTGGGATCCAAAAATAGACATCAAATTCATCAAACAAACAAATACAATTAATCATGGTTATCTCATGTATGTCAAAGTAAAACTGCTCTCCATTTACTTTTCAAAGACTAACCTTTCAGAAGTTGATCACCACACTATCTTTTGAATGACCTTCCTGTTAGCTATGGTCAATTAAACATGTTAATCATGTATAATACCCAAGTATCCTATGATATAAATGCATCACCTTGAAGCCTGTTATTGCATATGGTTATTGTTGTTGTAGTGGACTACAGAGTTAGAACTGACCCATAGCTGATACTCCAGGAGATTTTCAGAGGCAGTTAATAATAGCATTGGAGGAGAAGAGCTGCTGGTGGATTTGAACCGAGTGTCATCAGGATGGCAGCACAGCTTTATTTGATGGACCTCCGAAGTCATTGGAGGAGTTAACATTGTGTCAACTTGCCCAAGATTCTCTACTTTGGCACTTACATGGTAATATGTGGCAATTTTTAATGATGTAGTTAATCTTTACAACAGTGATGTATTCTGCTATGATTAGCCTTGATGTAAGAAAAATAAGATGGGCTACAACACCCTTAGGTTGTCTGCATCAAATCTATAACTATATCTTTCATATATATTTAGATTTAGATTTATAATTTATCAATATTTATAGCAAGGGAGCTCTCATGTTTTAATAGTAAGGAGCTGTACTGCCACCCCGAAGGCATGCAGTTCAAATAAAACAGTTGATTAAAGGGAGAAATACAGGAAATCTCTCATTCAATTCACTGCCTCTAAAAATCTTCTAGAAAGTCAACAATGAGTGGATCCAACTCGAGGGTACGTAATGACAATAATATCTCTATAGCTATATATATCTGTATGCAGGGAACTATAGTCGTCTAGTGGCAAGATGCTACATTGTTAACTCAAAGGCACATGGTTTGAATATACCAGATGTTTCTTGGAAGAATGATGGGTAGTCTCCAACAGTGTGATTTGTTGCCTCCGAAAAATCCACTGAAGGGCCAGCTGTAAGTTGTTAGTGACTCCATGGCATAGAGCAACATATGTTTATGTCTGTGTCCATATACATGTCTATGTTTATCATATTGCGCCAGCATATTGTGGTGCTGAGGAATGAGGGGCATGCAATTTCCCAAGAGCAAAACAATTACAGGTGGGAGACCTGATTACCGCTGGGACCAGTCCATAGACCAAAAAGAAAGACACTCACTACCAGTGCCAGCACATTGAAGTACTGGGGAGGCAGCTGCCTAACACCTCCCTATACAAAAACTGCTCAAGATCATGACACCTCCATGGACAGAAATCAAGAATCTGAACACATCACTCAACAGACCAAAGAGGATAATAAATTTGAGCAGAGGGGACTACAATAAAGGAATATTCCTACAAGGCTATATTACAGGCCAGAGAGGATCAGAAGTACTTTATGAATGGCAAACTTTCCTGCTCCAGAGGCTCAGAATAGAGCAATTTCCCCATCCCCATAGATAGAACATTTAAAACCTGCAGCACTGATCAAAAACATCATAATGATAAAGAATGGTCCATAATCTTCACAGACAAATAGAGCCGCTGGGCCAATTGGCAGCACCATGAAGGATGAAGAGGAGCTTATGGTTATTAACAGTTTCAACTTGTTTGGCTCCACAATCAACACTCTTGGCACCACAACTCAGGAGATCAAAAGACAATTGCATTGGGGAAGTTTGCCATCAGGTACCTGTCCAGAGTGCCAAGGAGAAATTATGTCAGTCTAGAAACTAAGGTGTACCTAATCTGGGCCATAATCTTTGAATTTACATGTTATACATCAGAGAACTTGACAATGACTAAGGATGACAGAAGGAGAATTGATGCCTTTGAGTTGTGGTGCTGGAGAAGTCTTGTACATACCATGGACTGCCAAGACAACATATAGTTCTGTCTTAGAAAGGGTGAAACCAAGTCTCTTCTTGGAGGCTAGGATGTTGAAGCTCTGCCTCATATACTTTGGGCACATGGCTAGGAAAGACCAGTCTTTGGAGAAGGACATAATGCATGGAAGAGTGAAGGGATAACACAAGAGAGGAAGACCCAAGATGAGAAAGATTGAAACAATAACTGGGGCAATGGGATTAAGTGTGTCAGAATCAGTGAGACTGGTTCAGGACAGGGAAGGGTACAAATCTGTTGAACATAGTGTTGCTATTAGTCCCAGGTGACTAGACAACACATAAGAACAACAACAACAACAACAATATACACCAACATAAACTTCGCATAACGTCAAAATAAGAGCAAGCAACTTCAAATGTGCTCAAAATGATTGGCAATAAGAGAGATGCCAATCAAAACCATGAGACACCATCTCACTCCAGTAGTGGTGACAAAGTTTAACAAGACAACAAGTAATAAATATTGGAAAGGATGTTTTGAGATTGGCACTCTTATACACTGTTGATGGAATTGGTAATGGTATAACCATTTTGGAAAGCAGTTTGGCATTTCCTCAAAAAGCTGAACACAGAAATTCCATATAATTTTTTTCTTTGTTAATGTGATGCATTATACTGATTGTTTTTTCTTGCGTTGAACTATCGTTGCATACCTGTTATAAGTCCCACTTGGTCATGGTGAATTTTCTCATTTTTTTATGTTCTGTTGGATTCTATTGGCCAGGATTTTATTCAGGATTTTTGCAGCTATGTTCATGAGAAATATTAGTTTATAGTTTTCTGTTTTGATGGTGTCTTTACGTGACTTTGTTATTAAGGATATGTTTGCTTCATAGAATGAATCTGGGAGAATTCCACCTTTTACCACTTTCTGAAATACTTTATGCAGAATTGGTGACAGTTCTTCTTTGAATGTTTTATAAAATTCACTTGTAAAACAATCTGGCCCAGTGATAGTTTTTTTTAAATTGGAAGTTGTTTTTATTACCTGTTTGATTTCTTTTTTTTTAATGGGTTCATTCAGGTGTTCTATTTTGGTCAGTGTCAGTTTAGGTAGGTTGTTGAGTTTCTAATTGGTGCAGTAAAGGCCTTGAAAAATATGCAACACCCTTTACTCATTAAAATACTCAACAAAATAGGATTTGAGGGGAATTTCCTCAATATAGTAAAAAGAATGTACACAAACCCAAGAGCCAACATCCTTCTCAATGGAGAGAGATTAAAGGCATTTCTTTTGGGAATAGGAACTAGTCAAGGATGTCCATTATCATCTCTTCTATGTAATATTGTATTGAAAGTCTTAGTGATAGCAATTAAGACAAGAGGAGGAAATAAGAGGTGTCCAAATTGCCAAAGAGGAGGTAAAATTATCTCTATATGTAGATAATATGTTAGTGTTACTGTTGTTAGGTGCC
>NW_006399792.1:14690210-14691757 GCF_000299155.1 Elephantulus edwardii | reverse complement strand
AACAACAACAACAACATAAGTTCAATGTGATCCCAATAAAAATATCAATTCCATTCTTCAATAAGATGAAAAAGGCAATTTCCAATTTCATCTGAAATAGAATGAGACCTCAAATAAGCAAAATACTCCTAAAAAGAGAAACAAGGTAGGAGGCATCTCACTTCCTTATCTCAAATCATACTACACAGATGTGATGGTCAAGACAGCATGGTACTGGTTCATTGACAGACGCATAGATCAGTGGAATAGAATTGAGAATCTAGCAATAAGCTTATCTATGATCAACTGATTTTTGACAAGGAGAAGCAATTAGCTGATTGGGAAAAGAAAGCCCTCTTTAACAAATGGTGTTGGCAAAATTGGAAAATTATCTGTAGAAAGCTCAAACAAGAACCACACCTCACACCATACACAAAAAACCAAGTCAAAGTGGATCAAAGGACTTAGGAGTAAAACCAAGGACAATACACTTGATCAGAGAAAAGATTATAAGAATTTTAGAAGCTCTAATCCACAACATAAACAGTCTTTCAAGTATCCTGAAAAACTTAGAACCAGAAGATAATAAAATAGATGAATGGGACCTTCTAAGAATTAAATTCCTATGCACATCCAAAAACTTCTCCAACATGGTTTAAAGGAAAGCAGCAGACTGAGGGGAAAAAAAAGGTAATCGCATATCTGATAAACGACCATAATTTACAGAATACTCCAGCACCTCAACAAGATAAAGGTAAACAGCCCAATAGCAAACTAGACACAGCCTATGAACAGATACTTCACAAATAAGAACAACCCAAAAACAAAACACCACATTCTGGTGGTGAACAAACACAGGATGAAATGTTCAAAATCCCTAGCTCTAAATGAGATGCATACCAAAACAACTATGAATATGTTCTTACCCCCAGTAACAATAGCAAAGTTCAACAGAGCAGCAGACAACAAATGCTGGCGAGGTTATGGAGAAGTTGGAACCCCTATTCACTGTTGATGGGAGTATAAAATGGTACAACCATTATGGAAGACGGTATGGCACTTTCTCAAAAACTTGGAAATCGAAGTACCATTTTAAAAAGCAATTCCACTATTGGGAATATATCCTAAAGAAACCAGAAGTGTCACTCAAACAGATATATGCACACTCATGTTTATTGATGCTTTGTTTATAATAGCAAAGAGATGGAAGCAGCTCAAATTTACAACAACAAACGAATGGAGAGAAGCTCTGGTATATTCACACAATGGAGTACTATGCAGTTCTGAAAAAAGTAGGAACTCATAAAATATTCTACAAAATGGGTGACCGTGGAGCACATTATGCTGAGTTAAATATCTCAAAGGACAAATACTGCATAATGCTACTGTTATAAAAGAGGACTGAGATGCGTGTTGGGAAAAACTAAGAAAAAAGGGGATAAATAATGAACACTGCATTGGAAAGGGGAAAGAACTGTTTAAAATAAATATATGAGTAGGCATTATTTGCATGATAACAGTCCAGAATAAGAGATACATAGGAAAATGGACTGGGGGGGTGGCATAAT
>NW_006399792.1:14686397-14689494 GCF_000299155.1 Elephantulus edwardii | reverse complement strand
TCATATGATCGCTATGAGTCACCTGCAACTCAACAGCACTTAACAACACAACACGCATTATGAAGGAATAATGATTTTGTAAATCACTACCTAACTTGGCAGGACTGAAGAGCATTGTTCTATGTAGACTAACTCAGTCCCATAAGGAAAAATATTGTATATGACCATTATTATAGAACATGTATGAGGTTTCAAGGGTAGGGGTGGGAGCAGAGGTGTGAGGATGAGGCAGAGGTGTTTCATCATAATGTCACACAATTTGATGGACAGAAGGAGGGGTAAGTAAAGGAAATGGGAAGGATCCAATATGAAAAACAATGCATACAAACTTTGTAAGTAAACTAGTATAAAATTAAAACCCAATAATAATAATAATAAACTTTCTCCATATTTGCATATTGCAAACCTCATGATTATCCTTGAGATAGGAAGGTAGAAGAAATATATTGACATGGAATCATACAGTAACAGAAAAAGGTAAATATGATGGAATAAATAATAGATGACAATGATAAATATAATACACAAGAGCCTGGGAATGAGAAGAAATGTACTGATGTGAAGTTACATGAAAAGCTATGGGGGGAAAGTACCAATTATAGTAGAAAAGATGGAAGCCATAATTAAAGGGAATACTTTAGAAAAAGGAAACTAGAAGAAATACATAGACACAGAAGAATATGAACAATTACCAATGAAACTGCAAAAGAGGGAAGAATTAAAATTATAGATAAGAGGTATAAGTACTTTAAAAATCATCACAGGATAGAAAAATTACAGCCAACACAGAACTAGAAATAACAGAAATTCATGGAAGCACAATATATATCAAGACTGAAAGAGCAAAAGTTTTTAACATATCAGAGGGACAAAAAAAGCAGAAGATAAGAGATGGAACAGACAGCTAGTGAGCTGGAAGACAAGAACCTCAATGGAAATATGTTAGAAGAAAAATCAGAAAGCACATGACACGAAAATGAAAAAGACATTAGAATCATGTGCGAGAATATCAAAAGGAATGATGTAAGTATCATCAGAATTCCAGAACATGAGGTGGGGAGGGAAAGGACTGAGAAAATCATGTAAGAGGTACAAGATATTCGTTTCCCAGGCATCACGAAGACTGTGGAAATTCACATTGATTAAGCTCAAAGAACCACAACAGACCAGACACCAAAAGAAAAACATCAAAAAATTTCATAGTAAAATTCTCCAAACTCAAAGATAAGGATAAAATAAATACTAAAAGAGCTCAAGAAATAATAGTCATGTACAAAGGAGAAATAATTAGATTGAGTTCTCATTTCTCAGCAGAAACTATAAAAGCAAGAAGATAATTAGATGGCATATATAGAACATTGAAAGAAAAGAATTGCCAGGCAAGGATCTTGTACCCAGCAAAGGTACTCATCAAATGTAAAGTAAAAATTAGATCATTTGTACAAAAGGAGGAACTTAAGGAATCTGTGAAAACAAAACCAATGCTACAAAAATTCCAAGGGAAGTCCTTCACCAAGAGAAAGTGAGTTGACCATAATAACCAGAAATAATTAAAAAATAAACACAGCAAAATGACAGTGATAAAACCTGCTTTGTCAATAGTTATATTTAATGTGAATGTCTGAATTGCACCAAGAAAAAAAAAGAGTAGCATAATAGATTAAAAAAAAAAAAATCAAAGCCCACTAATATATTGACTATAAGAGACACATCTAAGAAATGAGAAAAAAGATAATAAAAAAATCAAAGGCTGAAAAAATGTATACCAAACAAATGGAACACACAAAAAAACCCAGGAATGACAATACTAATTAATCTCTAATAAAATACACTTTAGGATGAATATCTGATAAAAATTAAGGAAAGAGATAGTGAGTGGCCCAACATATAGATTGAACATTTTAAACTGGCAATTAACCAATAACATCATAATGATAAGAACTACTAACAATTTACATAGATACAATAGAAATAGCCTAACAGTTAAAAAAAAATTAAAATCATGTAATGTCAAGATAGCAGCAGATAGTTTCAAACATCATGAAAAACAAATTAAGCTTTTCCAAAAAAGAAAGCCTTTCGCAGATCCAAAGAATACCCCAAAATCAGGAAGGTAGAAGATATACATTGATATGAGGGCATTCAAACAACTATGTAAGAAACAATGAAAGAATGAAAGAAAGGGCCTCCCCTAGAAGCACAGAACCAGAAGAAATATGTTGATGTATAGTTATTTGAACAGCTATAGAAGAAGGTGCAAATTATGGAAGAAACAATGGAAGCCATTAAGAAAGCAAATACTAAAGAGATAGGGAGCCAAAAGAAGTATATCAACAAGGAACTTGAACAACTATGGGAAGAAATTGCAAAACATGGAAGAATTGAAACTATAAATAAATACATACAAGGACTTAAAAAGCATCAGGAGACAGAGAGGGTCCAGCTGACACAGTACTAGAAATGCATGAAAATGCAATCCAGAATATTAAGACCAAAATGGTAAAAGTGTCCAACATGCTGTTGTTGTGTGTTGTGTACCATAGAATTGGAACTGAACCATAACTGACCCTCTGGCGGGGTTTTGTAGGCAGTTAATAGCAAGGGAAGAGAGAGCCCATCCTTTTCCCACAGAGCAATTGGTAGCCTTGAAACACATACTTTCAGGACTACAGTGCAGCTTCTTGCCACTAGGTCACCAGAACTCCCTGTTAAAGGCACAAAATAGTAGAACAGAGCAGATGAAATGAAACAGAAGAGATGAAAGCAAGAACCAATGACTGAAAGATAAGAACCTCAATGGAAACCTTAGAGATGAGACATAAAGAAACTGAAGCAAACATTAGAATCACATAGGATGACATGAAAAGATCAAAATATGTATGATTGGAATTCCAGTACATGAGAGGGACAGGAAAATCAATGAGAAAATTGTGGAAGAGGTACTAGAAGAAAATTGCCCAGGTATTATGACAAATAGAAAAATCCACATTCAGTAAGTTCAGCAAACACCAAATAGACTATACTCAAACAGAAATATATCAAGACATATTACAGTAAAATTCTTCAAAACAAAAGATAAAGACAGAATACTAAAAGC
>NW_006399792.1:14685350-14685808 GCF_000299155.1 Elephantulus edwardii | reverse complement strand
GAGCAAAGTTAAATACCTTTTTTTAAATAATAAGCTCATTTATTTAACTACTCATTGCCATAGTTTGGTTCTGATTCATGACCAACCCTGCAGTAGGTTTCTAAGATTGTAACTGCAAGAGAGGAGATTGCCCATCTGCCTCTTGTGGAATTGCTAGTAGACGTGAACAGCCAAAGCCATGTGGCTGTTGGCATTAGTTGCACAACTCCCTGGGAACTATGTTACCAAAGCACCTTTATTTAAAAGAGCCCCATATTATGTCATATTAGCGTATCTAGGTTCTGACCTAAGCTCCCAGAGTAAAACATTAAATCTTCAATCCCCTCTAAATGGTGATGTTAATAGTCATGAGGAACTACAGGCCATGGGACTTTATGAAGACTTACCTACAGTTTTCACTTCTGAAAAGAAGGTGCCAACTTTCTCTCCTTCTACGATGTCTGTGATGATGTGCCCAG
>NW_006399792.1:14682194-14682951 GCF_000299155.1 Elephantulus edwardii | reverse complement strand
AAAAAAGTGAAATTTCCTCAACATAGTGAAAAGCATATATGCAAAACTAAGAGAAAGTATCATTCTCAATAAAGACTTAAAGTATTTTCCTTGAGGACAGGATGCCCATTTTTAGCATTGTACTGGAAGTTTTTTGTATTTTTCAATATTGTATTGGAAGTACTTGCCAGGACAATATAAGAGGAAGAAATATAAGGCATCCAGATTGGCAAAGATGGTAAAATAACACTATAGGTTCAACAGAAGCCCAATACAGAGTCTAATTTTTTAATGAAATTAGAAAAGGCAATTGGTAAGATTATTTGTCAATAAAGAGACTTCAAATAAGCAAAGAGATAAACTGTTGCTATACGCAGCTAATATAATAGTGTACATAGAAAACCCCAGGACTGAACAATCACAAAATCCCTGTTAGCAATAGTGGACCATTTTAGTAGAGTGGCAGGATATAAGATCAGTAAGCAAAAGTCAATAGGATTCCACTAGAATAACAAAGAAAACACATAGAAGAAAAACCAAGAAAGCAGCACCATTCACAGTAGCCAACCACAAACTGAGATACTTATGGATAAACCTAAATAGAGATACAAACTGCTTCACCCAACTTTCAGCGAAATCAAAAGAACCTACCCTTCAGAATCCAACTGCCTCACATGTTGTTTCCAAGCTGAAGACTTAGGACAAAACCAACTCTAAATACTCAACTCAAATAAAAAGGCCCACCCACCCACTAGGTAGTAATTGATTTAAACAAGAG
>NW_006399792.1:14680176-14681292 GCF_000299155.1 Elephantulus edwardii | reverse complement strand
CTTCTGGTTCGAAGCATAGTTCCTTACTACGAGACCAAAAAATATTGTAGTGTAGACCTTAAGAGTAATACTGAAGTTCTGCACAGTGAATGATGGTTTTAGGATTAAATAGGATAGCATGGAAAAGAACTGGACACCTGATTTTTATTAGGTAGGACCTGAGAAACGTGTCTATAGTGCGAAAATTATATCTGACAGAAAGTAAGGTAAGTGAACTGTCAATTCATCATCTATTAGAATGATAAGAAACTGACATTGCTTATTCTAAATCACAAAAAGTATATAAAGCTATAATTTCATAGTTTATTTATTTAATTTCATATTTAACAAAACACTGAAGAAGCATTACTTTTCAATCATAAATTCATCCACTCCCTTAATTCACTTAATGATTAATTTTATTATACCGTTATTCAAAACCTATTGGGCACCAGCCACTAAGAAGAGGATATCAGAGAATACAAAAATGACCACCACCTCTGGCCCTCCAAACTTTAGGATCTAATACAATCTGAGTCTTCGGAGATTTTTAACAGTGCAGTTGATATTAAACAAAGCTGCTTCTGACAGAGCTAAAAGCAACACATAAAGCAGTATCATGTGTCTATGTCTAACCTCACATTGTTTATAATCCTAAGACAAAAACAAATGGATGAGATAAATTTAGAAGAAATGCTATACTACACAGGCTCAGTGACAAATGGAGTTTACAGTCTTGGCAAGCAGCCCTTAAGGTTTCTCAGCGTTAGCTGGCATCCCACTTTGGAAATACCTTTCTTAGTTTCTCAGCAACAGTTCAAATATGGCAAACAATTTAGTGTGTCCTTTTTTTAGCATCGAGTACAACAGTATACTCGAAAATATAGCTGCAAAGGACCACTTAAGTCATGTATCTATGGATTTTACTAGCATCTCCTAAGGAGACTTTACCAAAGTTAATATATATGTTTATATATATTTGTACCATCTTTCTTAAATTAATTTCTTACTGTTTCATCAGCAAAGAAACTGCCAGAAACCCAGGCTGGGTTTAGAAGGGGTCATGGTACTAGGGATATTGTAGCTAATGTTAGATGGATCTTAGCTGAAAGCAGGGAATACCAGAAGAATATCTTT
>NW_006399792.1:14674096-14675511 GCF_000299155.1 Elephantulus edwardii | reverse complement strand
CCTTTGCAGAATCAATAAAACACAAATAGACAGCTGTTTGGACTTTGCTGTTTCCCTAGCACTTTGACTGCTCATGCAGGAGCAACTTTCTCTCATATGATTTTTCTTTTATTCCAAATGATCAATATCAGTTCAGCTAAGCTCTCTAATACTGAGGATATTGATCTTTATGTGTTCCATTTAATTTTTTTCCAATTTGATTCATACTTCCTACTTCACATATTATAACTATTAATGGATATTTATGACTATTTTTCCTCATTTTCTTAGTTCTTTCCAATCTAAGGGTTAGATGCAATCTTCCAGCATTGCATCTAACAATATTCTTCTGCAATTCATAGGAGTTTAAAGGTTTGCTCTTCAGAAATCGCTATTCAGTCCTTCTTCTTAGTTTGTCTTAGTCTATAAACTCTACTGAAACCAGATTGCCATTGGACTTTCAAGGACATCATGGACAAAATCTTGAATGATTCAGGCAGCATCAAAAAAGATAGAAGAAATATACTAACTTACTGGAAGGAATCTAAATTTATTCTTATTCTAAGAAACAAGTGATCGAGTAGAGTGCATTATTATTGAACAATAGAATTAATATCACAAATCAGCAAAATCTTGCTCAAGATTATTGTAAAATGGCTGAAACTATATATCCAATGAAAGAGAATGTACAGAAATTAAAGCTGATTCAGAGAGACATGGGACAAAAGATAGCATTGCTAAAGTCAGATGGATCTTAGCTGAAAACAGAATATGAGAAAGATGTTTACTTATGTTTTATTACTGTGTAAATGTATTTGACTGTGTGGATTATAAAAAAAATGGATAACATTGAGGCTAAAGAGAATACAGAGCACATAGTTGTGTTTGTGTGAAATTTCTACGAAGACTAAGAAGTAGCTCTCCAAACAGAATCAGGGAATACTGTATGGCTTAAAATTGACAAAGATGTTCATCAGGGTTGCATACTTTCTCGATTTCCTTTAAATCTGTATGCTGAGAATTGTTTTAAGAATCGGAACACTATGAAGAAGAATGTGCATCAAGATTGAAGGAAGACTCATGAATAATCTGTTATGCAGATGACACAGCCTTGCTTTCAGAAAGTAAAGAAGACTTGAGCACTTACTGAGGAAGATCAAAGACTATAGCTTTTAATATGAATTACAGCTGAACATCAAGAAAACTTCCAATACCATGTTGAATAGGACTGGTGATCATGGGCATCATTGCTTAGTTCCTGTTCTCAGGAGAAATGTCTTTAATCTCTCTCCATTCAGGGTAATATTGGTTGTTGGTTTAGATTATATATTCTTAATAATTATGTTGAAGAAATGTCCCCCTATTCCTAGTTTGTTGAGTGTTCTTATCAGGAGAAAACAAAACCTCAAACTTTTTTAAATTTTATTTTATTAATT
>NW_006399792.1:14667042-14673996 GCF_000299155.1 Elephantulus edwardii | reverse complement strand
GGATTCTGAGGCTCTGTCTAACATACTTTGGACATGTTATAAGGAGGGAGAGGTCCTTGGAGAGGGACATCATGCTTGGTAGGGTGGAGTGACAGTGCAGGAGAGGAAGGCCCTCTATGAGGTGGATTGATTCAGTGACTAGTATAATAGGGATGGGTGTCTTTGAGACAGTATGCTTGGCACAGGACAGAGCAGAGTTTAGGGCTATTGTACATAGGATCACTATGACAGCACATAACAACTGTTTCATTGATGAGAATGTGAAAAATTTTCAGTGCAGTTAGTTTCTTTTAACCATGCACTGTTAGTGGTAACTTAGATGAGTGAGAATATGATCTCAAAATGATTTACTCTTCCTTGTTTTGATATCATTGTAATAAAGTCTGAAATAGACCTTATATAGTCTAATTGCCATCGTACTCTAGTTTCTCTTCAGATTATCTAAATCTTCCACCTTTTACTAATTGTCATCATACTTTCAGTTATTATTGAAATATCCTTAAGCAGTTGACACTCAATATCTTCTTTGATACTCCAATTGCAAGGGAATTTGTTGTTATGTACTGTTAAGTCACTTGCAACTCATTGCAGCCCTGTGTACAACAGCTTTGAACCCTGCTCTATCCTGAGCCAGCTTTATCTCTGACACAATTATCCCACTACCACCTTTCTTTAACTATATGAATCCATAGGTGGTGAAAGTAGTGATATTCTCTAACTGACTGCTAGTGGAAATGTCAGTTCAAAGCCATCTGATGATTTCTTTCTGAAGGATAATGACCTTAAAAACAGGCCAGAGCAATCTACTCTCTACACTTGGGGACACCATGAATAAGAATCAACTCAACAGCAACAATAATATTAACCCTCTTCAAGTACCTCCCTGCTTTCTCTCCAAATCAGATCTCATAAAATCTTATCTCATGTCAGCTATTCTTGCTTTTTGTACTTTTGCACCAACCGAGTGTAGACTTTTAATTCCTTAGCTTCTGTTGTGGTCTCCATCTGTATCATTTTGAGTGCTCGGTTGCATATTTTCTTTTGCTGCCATCTAATTGTTTCAGCATTTGGTATTGTTTCTGCAAATAGATTATATCCTCCTGTGTTTGTCATCTGCCTGTTTGCTCTCAGATCCTGTCTCCACTCTTTGCCTCCTGCTTTGTTCTGTGCTATGTCAATCCACATATCCTAGCATCTTCTATTATCTGAAATCTCAGCGACTGTAGCCAATGGGAAGCACTCAAAGAAAGAAGTAGGAAAG
The DNA here is from genome assembly GCF_000299155.1 of Elephantulus edwardii. Taxonomy (NCBI): domain Eukaryota; kingdom Metazoa; phylum Chordata; class Mammalia; order Macroscelidea; family Macroscelididae; genus Elephantulus; species Elephantulus edwardii. Next base: position 14,672,735 of record NW_006399792.1, on the reverse strand, counting down.
AATATTTCTGCTTCCTGTGGGCTTTCTTGTAGTGTTATCCTCTTTGATCCATGCCTCCAACTCCTCACAGACAGCCCCTGCTGTCTAGCTCTCACCACAGGCCACATTTTTTAATAACTATACTTTCCCCTCTTCTTTCTCTACCCACAGATAAGTTAAAGACTTCCGGCTGTGGATTCTCTCACTCTAATCCTGGTTGTCTTAGTTTTTATACTTCCTGTACAAACTCCTTGTATTGAATTTCTTCTGCTTGAAATAGTTAAGGTGACTTGTTTAGTTATTCATTTTTCCTAGAAATACAGTAACTGCTATATAGGACTTGTGAAAAATTGGGGCATTATTTAAAACATTTCTTATATTCTTTCATAGCTGGTTCTACAAGAATAGTTTTTGTGTATTGATCGTTCTTTTACAAAACTCTCCATGGGTATATAAGAAAACTATTCTCTGCTGTTCAGTTGATTTTGATCCATAGCAACCCTGTGGAACAGGTTAAAACTGCCCCGTTGTGTACCTATGGCAGTAATCTTTATGAAGGGAGCTTTGGTGGCATAGTCTATAGAAAGACACTCTTTTGACCCAAAAGTGAGCCTCTGTCTGGTAGTTTGAATCCACCAGCAAGTCTGAAGGAGAAAGACATTTATTCCTGTACTACTTACAGGCTCAGAAATGCAATATAGGAACAACTGTGAGTCAGGTCTGACACAGTGTCAGAGAGTGAGTGAGATAGTAATTAAGAAAGAAGCTTTACGAAATTAAATGGTCATATCTTTCTTTCTCCGTGTCCAAATTGCTAGTTGTTTAATTAGCAGCTTGACCACTGCACCTTCTGGCTCCTTTCAAGCAGCATAATTTTTTTTTGCCACCAAGTTGGAGTAATTTCTCATGCAACTGGCTAGATTTAATATAATGTAAATTGGCAGCCACTTATTCTTTGTGTCCAGTTGCTTTGTCTAGAGTTTTAGTGATGTTGAACAAAAGTTGCAAAACCCCATTATCCTTTGACTGATACTGATCTTAATATGAAAGTATATTAATTTTATCATTAATGTATTGCTGCTAACTGTGGCTTTTTCATAAATGTCTTTTTCCAAAACTAAGATATTTGCTTCTATATTCATAAACAAACCTCAAAGTTATTACCATAGAATGGATTCCAATGCATAAAGACACTCCATCAGGTTTCTGAGGCTCTAATGAGAGGAGACTGCCTATATACCCCTTTAGGAATCATTCCTAAATTTAAACATTTGCATTAGGGGTGCAGCTCTCTAAGAATGCTGCTAGAGTGTCTCTATATGGTAAATTCCATAAATGCCCCAAAGTGGTTACACTTATGCTAAACTGAGTTCTTATTAAACTTGTTTTTCTAATTTCTTCCTGGAATGAAAGCAAATGGCCCTTCCCTCCATTGTTTTTAACTATATTTGTAGAACTAGCTACACATCAAGCAGATGATGGGCTTGTCCTTAAACCATGTGTTAGCATTTTAATTTGCCTATGTAATTCTTAATTTTGTTACGTACTGGGGATTGTTAGTTCAGCAGTATAAAGTAACTGTCTGGTTTCCCACATTTTTAGCAAAATCATCCAGTCTGCTACGCAAAGCTCTACAGAACTGCTTCCCCCTGGACAATTTCCCTTTCTAATAAACTAAAGCAAAATGTCTTTTAATCTGTCTCCAGTTTGGCTAGTGGTTTTTGTGTTGTTGTTTTTCATTTTTTGTGAACATGAACCTTGAGAGACTTTCCCTGTGGGGAATAACCCAAACAGTTTATTCTAGTATAAACTTTTCAGCAGGTTTTATTATTGAATATGATTTTTTAAATGTATTGTCTTTCATTCACATACATTGTGTTTCACACATTCCTTTATCACATTGTCCTTCATATAATCATTTATATACATTGAGTTTTATAAAATTAATCACCACTGATCTGTGCCTGCTGTTATTCAGTCTTCTCATCTTTGAACTGAATCTTTTCTATTCCTTCATCCCATCCATCCTTCCTACTCTCTACCCACTTTTAAGGTAATGAAATGTAAGAACTTCCATGCAATAGATTATTTCAGTTACTGAAATAATCTTTACCTATCTGGTTTTTACTTTCTGAATTCTTAATTTTACCCTTTGAGATTACTGGGGGATTTGATAGGATTTCCCTTTAGAATTCACAAAATAACCATTATTTATCTAAAAAATTCATCAGATTGTGTCACCAGCATAATGCAGGTTGTTGAAGATTCTTCCTCCAATCTTAATGTCACATTCTTCTTCATAAAGTCCAGTTTCCCAGATTATTTGCTCACTATCAAGATTGCATAGGCTTGGGAAAGGGCACAGACATAAGACACACTTTTTTTTCTTGATTTTAAACCATACAGTGTTCTCTTGATCTGTTTGGACAATAGTTTCTTGGTCTAGGATAAGTTTTGTACAAGTATAATTAAGGATTCTGGAATTTCCATTCTTCTCAATTTTTAGTCATAGTTGTTATGATCTACATAGTCAAATGCCTTTGCAGAATCAATAAAACACAAATAGACAGCTATTTGGACTTTGCTGTTTCCCTAGCACTTTGACTGCTCATGCAGGAGCAACTTTCTCTCAATCAGCTACAGGAGATGAAACGGGAATGAAGGTCACTAGTCTTGCCAACTACGACTTGGAATCTGTATTGTTGGGACCTTGTTTCTCTGGTTCTCTGAATACAAAAAGACAATTCTTTCCTGACTAGCTACAGAAGAGAAGAGAGTGTGAGGATCGGCCATTAATAGCAACTGAGTCTTGGGGATTGCACTGTTTGGACCATATCACTTCCCTGAGCCTTTATCTCCTTGGGCGGGAGTGACTCTCTCCAGATCAGTCACAGACGAAGAGAAGGAAGCACAGCTTAGTCATCAGCAAATGAGACTTAGAGGCTGTTTAGAACTTGCTACTTCTCTGCGCCTGTGTCTGCTCAGACAGGAAAAATCCCCTCCAAACCTGCTTCAGGAGAGGAAAAAGGCACAATGGTTGGCTACTAACAACAGCTAAGACTTGGGGCCATCACTTTTGTGATCTTGCTGCCTCCCTGGGCCTTTGTCTGTTCAAGCAGGGACAGCTCCTTGCTGACCAGCCACAACAGAGGAGAAAGATGTATGCATCAACCAAGAGCAACATCTGGGATACAGGTGCTGCACTCTTTTATCCCAGCCATTTCTCTGCTCACTTTTTCCTGAGCAAAATGTCCCAGGTAGTACGCTTGGGATTTTGCCTACCAATCAGAGAAACCACTCATTTCCTATCAAACTACAGGACAAAATAGACACAAAATAGAGCCCACCACACCTGGGCAAAGATAAAAAACTCAACTCCTGGCCCTCAAAAGACAACTAGATGAGAAGCTTACCATAGGAAGCAAGGAACAAAGCCCTTAGACAACCAGCAAGGAAGATTGTCAGTGGGAAACTTAATCAAGGCAAATTTAAAGTCTGCAATTTATCTTAAAGATAATGAACTGATACAACATATGTAGACACAACAGAAACTGCCACACACCAAGAAGAACTTGACATAATAGGAAGCAACAGGCAGGTTCAAACATTATATGAAAAAACAAATAAACCAAACCAAACAAAAAAACTCTTCTCCTAGAAATATCAGATCAGATTGCATGTCAAAAGAATACCTCAAAGACAGGGAGAGAGAAGAAATATGCAGTTACATGAACAGCTACTGAAGAAGTTAAAACTATAGAATAAATAATTGAAACCAAAAATAAAGTGACTGCTCTTGAGACAGGGAGCCAGAAGAATTATACCACTGTGAAGTTCCAGGAACAGCTACTGAAGAAAGTAGAAAAAAATGAAAGAATGAAACCATGAATAATGATACAAGAATTTTAAAAATCATCACAAGATAGAGAGGGTAAACCAAGGCTGTACAGAAATTGTTGAGGCCTGAAGGCTGCCAAGAAAAAAAGTATAATCTATATATCAGTTCTACAGAACACATCACCTTTGCTTCAGAAACCTTGTTGTTGTTGTTTAGTGCCATAGAGTTGCAAACAACTCATAGTGAGTCTATGAAGGAGAGTCCTCAATGCTTGGGTGCCTTTCATCCTCTTGTACAAAATTCAATCATTCTATCTCTAGCTTCATTTTTGTCACTGAGTCCATGTTTTCCAACTACTGAATTGTCTTCTCTGTTCCCAAGTTTTGCAGTCCAGTCACCTATTATTATCAACGCACCTTGGTTGCATGTTCGATCATCTCCGAATGTAAAAGTTGGTAGAAATCTTCTATTTCTTCTTCTTTGGCTCTGGTTGTTGGTGTATATATCTGAATGATAGTGCTATTCACTGGCCTTCCTTGTATGCGTATGGATATTATCCCGTCACTCCCAATATTGTACTTCAAGACAAATCTAGAAATGACTGTTTTAACTATGAAAGCAACCTCATTTTTTCTCACCTTTTCATCTTGGGAGTAATATATCATTATCAGACTCAAAATGCCCCATGCTAGTCCATCTCATCTCACCAATGCCTAGTACATCAATATTTATGCATTCCACTTCTTCCTTAACAATATCTAATTTTCCTACATTCCTGGTTCTCACGTTCCATGTTCCAATCACTAGTGTCTGCTTACAACTGTTCCTCTTCTTTTGTATTTCCATACTTGAAAGCTCTACCTCAGTTGCCCTGTTAGTTTACATGTGTTCTGTTGTACACAGGGCTTTCAGAGGCCTTTTATTTCAGAAGTGGATGGCCAATCCTTCTTCTTTGTCTTAATCTGAATGTTCAGATTTAGAGAAGTATCTGACAGACAAGCATTTTATAGAAAAAAGTGAAAGATATATCTCTTATTGTGTGATTAACTATTAGTTTCAGTGTTGTCCCTGCCCTTTGCACAAGGTTCTTAACCCACTTATTTCCCAGCTCCACCATCCACCAGGATACCCAACCACTTCTACCCACTCCCTTCAACAACTATCTCCCATTGTCCAGCCTTTGATCTATCTGATAGCTTATATCTGAAGCTTTCTTGGCTTCTGTGATTCCAGTGTCTCTTAAGTTTAGTTGTAATGTTTCTGACTGTGACACTGATGTGTCAAACGCATTAATGGCTGGTTACTCAATGCAGACAGAGAGTGGGGTGGAGCTCCCTGATTTAATCAAGCCTAGAAGGAGGAGTGGCATTCACTTTTGTAATAGCTTGCCTGTGGAAACCCTATGTACAACAGAACAGATGTAAACTAACAGGGCAGCTGAGGTAGAGCTTTATCATTGTCCAATTCTTAGATGCATAGAAAGGTATCAGAAAGACCATGGCCTAAATCACGTGCAACTTAGTCCTCAAACTGACATTATTGCTTCTCAGTATTTGGAGAGGTCCCTGACTACAGACTTTCCCAGTGAAATATATCTCCTGATATTCTGACTTACACCTTGTCACAGTTTTTCACAGTAATTCCACAGTCTCTCTAACACTATCCTTGTCCACATATGAATAGTATCCTATTAATCACCACATTGTCCTTCAAGATAGATATTGAAACATTATTTTTTACGATGAATATGACACTTTCCTCCTCATTTTATCATTCATAGAAGAGTATTGAATGTACCATGGACTGCCAAGAAAACAAACAGATTCATCCTAGAGAGTGTTAAACCGGGCTACTCCTTGGAGGCAAGGATTCTGGG
>NW_006399792.1:14646623-14666782 GCF_000299155.1 Elephantulus edwardii | reverse complement strand
TGGTTCTATTATAATGTTACTCATTTTTTTAAATTTGAATTATTGTTATCTTCTCTTTCTTTTCTTTTATAGGTTTGCCAATTTTTTTTGTTAAGTCTGTCCATTTTATTGACCCATTCAAAGAACCAAGTCTGTTCTTGCTGACAGTTTCAATTGTTTTTATGTTTTTTATTCCATTTGTCACTCTTATTTTTATAATTTCCTTTCTTTTTAGAGCTTGTAGGCTTTTCTTGCTGTTCTTTTTTCCATCTGTTGGTGAAGCTGGGTTAAATAGGCATCATTTATTATTTATTGCCTTTTGATATACTTACTTATTGCTATGAATTTACCTCTAAGTACTGATCTTGCTGTATCCAAGAGATTTTGATAAGTTATATTTTCATTCATATTTGTTTTAAGAAACTTATTTCTTTTTAAAAAATATATTCTATTACCCTAATGTGTTCAAGCAGGATGTTATTTAGCTTCCAAGTACATGTTGTTGGTTTGTTTCTTTTTCTACTTTATCCTCTTGTTCTTAATTTCTAATTTTAATTGGATTGTGGTATGAGAAAATGCTTTGTAATATTAGATATTTTTGTTGTTGCTGATGATTTCATTTACTGGGGCTTTTTTTGTGACCTAAGAAATGATCTATTCTGAAAAATGTTCCATGTGCGTTGAAGAAGAATATGTTTTGAACTTTTCTTGGTTGAATTATGAGGTTCATTTGGTTAATTTTATAATGAGTTCTTCTGCATCTTTGTTGAGTTTCTTTCTTTTCAACTTATTTTTCTTTGAAAGTGGTGAATTCAAGTTTCCTGTTATTACCTTCATAGGACTTTCACACCTCTTCACTGTTCCTACTAGCAAGACTAGAGGTTGGAGAATGCTAACTCACAGCAATTACCTGGATCCACATGAGTAGAAGTGGGAATAATACAAGGGAGAAACAGGCTGAGCTTGTTCATGTTCCTTCAGTGCTGCCCACTTGAGGAGAAGGAAGTCATGAGGACTTCTAGCCTGTTAACTTGGCCCCCTGTGGGAAATAAGGGTGTAAGGAGACCAAGAGGTCCAGGATACAGGGAGAAGTATGGAACCCTCTTCATAGGCTTCACTAAACTTTTTCCTCTCCTTTCCCTTACCCTCTACTTTTCCAAGCATAATGTCATTTTCTAAGACTTGAGGCCTCCTGAAAACATACCTCAAACATGTGAAATAAATTCTCACATTTCTTGCCTTTAAAGAGTATCCTTCTTGACTTCTTCTAAGATACATTTTATTTTTACTTTTGGCAATTGATAGTAAATTCAGTACTTTTAGCCAATCATATAATATTGGATTTCATTTGTTTCCAAGGCTTTATTTTCAAACTTGTGTCCTTTTTCTTTCTTTCCAAACTTTACCTTTCAGTCAAAAATTAAATGAAACAACAATTAATATTTTTGGTTTTGTTATGTGTCATTGAGTGGCCTACTGAACCCTGCCCTATCCTGAGCTGGTCTCACTGACTCTGATACACCTATTCTCATTGCCTCAGTTATCGTGTTGGTCTTTTTCATATAAGATCTTCCTGTCCCGTAATATTCTTCCACCCTTCTGAGCTTGATGTCCTTCTCCAAGGATTGATCGATCACTCCTGGCCACATGTCCAAAGTATGTGAAACAGAACTTCAAATCTCAACCTCCAAAAAGAAACTTGGTTTCACCCTCCCTAAGACATACCTATTGGTTTTCTTAGTGGTACATGGTGTGTTTAAGACTTTTCTCTAGTACTGACATCCACTTCCTAAATAACATGACTCTGGAAACTCTATGAACTTTGATAAATGTCGATAGCTGTAGAGGGACGTCAGGCCTTTTGTTCATGGGGTGGTTATGAGTCATGCTTGACTCAAAGGCAATCAACAACAATCAGCACCTCAACTTTATGGCATAAATTCTTTTTCTGTCATCTGTAGTCATTATCCAGCTCTCTGATGCATAGCAAGTAATTATGAAAACCATGGACTGGATCAGGCACACCTTACTCTTTAGACTGACATTGTTGCTTCTCAGTACTCTGGAAAGGTCCCTGACAACACATGTACCTAATGCAATTTGCCTTTTGAGTTCCTGACTGCTGGTGCCAAAAGTGTTGATAGTGGAGTTTAGCAAGCTGTAACTCTTAAAACCTTAATCTATTCCCCATCCATCATGGTGCTGCCATGCATGGTTCACATATAATGACAGTCATATTAACAGGCTTTTTTAGTTTTTAGGTTATCTGTATGGATATTACCCTATCTGTGAAAGAATTCTACTTCAGCAGAGTTCTTTAAATGTTCTTTTTTTTTTTAATTGAGATTTTAGTGAAAGTTTATAGAGAACTTGGGTTTTCATTCATTCATTGTTGCACATTTTCCTTACTGCCCCCTCTCTCCCAGTTCGCCTTTTTCTTTGGAAAAAAAAATCATTTATTGTTGTATCACCCCTTCCCCAGTCCACTTCACTATGCAGCTCTTACTCTGGACTCTTGTCACACCAATAATACCTAATCACATATTCCTTTTATACAGTTTTCTGCCTCATCTATTTCAATGCTGTGTACATTATTTATCCCCTCTTTTCTTAGTTTCCCCCAACACTCATGTCAGTCCTGTTTTATAACAGTGGCATTATGAAGTATTTATCTTTCTGTGAATGAGATATTTCACTCAGAATAATGTCCTCCATGATCACCCATTTTGTATAATATTTCATGAGTTCTTTGTCTTTCAGTGCTGCATAATATTCTATTTTTTAATATAATTCAGCTTCTCTATTAATGGGCACTTGAGTTGTCTCCAGCTCTTTACTATTGTGAAAAAAGCAACAATAAACATGGGTGTGCATATATCTGCTTGGGTGGCAGGTTTGGTTTCTTGAAAGTATATTCCTAGTACTGGAATTGTTGTGTCAAATGATATTCCTGTTTCCAACTTTTTGAGAAAGTGCCATACTGTCTCCATAGTGGTTGCACCACCTTACACTCCCACCAACAGTGAATAAGGGTTCCAGTTTCTCCACAACCTCATCAACATTTGTTGTTTGTTGCTCTGTTGAACTTTTCTACTCTTGTTATTGGAGTGAGATAATATCCCATAGTCGTTTTGACTTGCATCTCTCTTAGAGCTAAGGATTTTGAACATTTCTTCATGTGTTTGTTTGCTATCTGAATGTCTTCTTTGGTGAAATGTCTGTTCATATCCTGTACCTATTTTGCAATTGAGTTGTTTACCTTTATCTTGTTGTGGCGCTCGAGTATTCCATGAATTCTACATATAAGTCCCTTATCAGATATGACATTACCGAATATTTTTTCCCAGTCTGTAGCTTCCCTTTTTACCCTGTTGGAGAAATATTTGGATGTGCATAGGGATTACATCAGTCCTCTTCAACACTAGTTCCATGGATAGTAGATCACATGACTTTGATTAAATGGTCAACAACAGAACATTCTAGCTCACCAATGCTTATGAAACAATCTTTATACATTCCATGTCATTTTCTGCAATTTCTGATTTTGCCAGGGTCATATTTTGTATAACCTGTGTTCTAGTCATTAATAGGTAATTGCAGCTGGTTTTGTTTTTTATTTTATTTTTTCCACTTTGAGCCATTCCATATTAACAAATGATAGTCCCTTTATTGGGTGAAATCTTTACCCATTCACATGTCTACCTGAATACTGTAAAATCTAAGAAAGAAGCTCTTTCTCAACTACATTCTAAATGCTTCTGCAGGGCTTATCTTTCTGCTCTATATCAGACAGTGTTCCTCTGTTCTTTACACACTTTTAAGGGCCCATTCTTTCATAGATGGATGCCTATTTCTACTCCCTAGTCTGTCTTTGTCTGGAAACTCCTCTGAAACCTGTCCACAATGGGTGATCCTGTTGACTTTTAAAATACCAGAATTATAATAACTCCCAGCAACACAGCAACTTGCAAGACACCATAGTGTTGCAAACTGGAAGATGAGTGGTAGAAATCAAATGTGAAAGCAATGAAGTTAATACTATTCATAGGCTTTGTAAATGTGACATACCAAAACAGTTGTAAGTAGGGTGATTGTCCAAATACTATACTCAGAAAATCTTAAAAATATATTTCAAAAGTCCACTTTAAAAATAAATGTATTTTATCTCCTATCTAATAACTTCAGAGAATGTGGTCAGAATTTCTGGTAAGGTGACCCATTGAACTATAATTTTTATCATGCATTCTCCAAATTATTTTTTGAGAACCATGGATCAAACAAAGTAAATTCCAAAACAGGTGCTTTAAACATCTAACTCAATTTTTAAACACTAAATACTATACAGGGTTAAAGAAGGAGAGCTCTAAGAAAGACTCTAGAGTAAGCAAAAAATAAAGAAATAATCAGGGACAAAAATTTCCTCGGCCAGTATTAGAATTATTGTTTATAAATCTGTATAAATCAAACAGAATAAAAATGGAAATATTTTTAGTTGCTATAAATAAATTGCAAATCATGCATATAACCACAGCAAACCAAATATATATGTCTTGTGTGCAAACAGGCATAATCAGAGTCCCTCAATCAGTCTTGGCTCAATCAGTCTTGGCATAGTACACAGAAGTTTAAGTTTAATATTTCTGTTTTGACAGTAAACCTATAAATGGAATAGAAAGCAAAGAAATTATTTCCTTTTTTTTCGTTAAGTTAAATAACATACATTTTAATTAGGCTAATTTTTATGTTAGGTTAAATATTGAAGAGCTAGAATTCCACTGAAGATAATTTAAAGCAAATAACTGTAATAATTCACTTATATAGACACAGATTTTTTATCATGCTTTTAAATGTGTAAAAATGAAATTGATCTTCACTTTAATATAAAAAACATCTTTACATAAGTTATTGCAGAATATTTCCATTACCTTTTCTTCAGATATTTGGCATCACTCCTATTCTTGCAACAATGTTAATATGGTAATAGTTAAATCTGGTTTTCACCATGCTCCTTCGGGGAATCTATATCAGCGGCTCATACATACTAAATGGTTTTAATATTTTTAGTTGAAAATTATTTCTGATTATTTAAAAATTATTTCTAATTTATGTCAGCTGTGTTATCACTTTGAGGACCACCTATATTTGCTTTTGATCTTTTTCTAATTAGAGCCCTTAGGTATACCTGAACTTGGATTCCAACTCTGCCTCAACCTAGCTGCATGACACTGGGAGAGGGCAAACCATTTTGAATTTCACTTTGTTGCTTTTGTTAGTGGTGTGTATCATTGAGTTTTAACTGACCCATTGCTGATCCTCTGTTGGGTTTTCAGAGGCAGTTAATTGCATGGGAGGAGATTGCCCATCTTTTTCCCACTGAACTTCAGTTTACTCTTTTTCTATAAAATAACACTTACTTTTCAATGTTGTTAGAATTATTTTATTGAGATAATATACGGAGCAGCTGTTATTGTTGTGGTTAGTGTCCTCGAATATAACTTATAGGAACCCTATGAAAGACAGACCTGAATCCTGTCCTAATCTGTGCCGTTCTCACTATTTCTGATACAGTTGAGCTCATCGCTGCAGTCACCAAGTCAGGTCATCTTGATGAGAATCTTCCTCTCTTTCACTCACCCTTCACCCTTCCAAGAGTGATATTCCTTTCCATGGAGTAACCTCTTTTAGCAACATGTCCAAAATATGAAACAAATCTTTGTCATCCTTCCCTCCAAGTTGTAACTGCACCTTTTCCAAGACATATATGTTCATTCTTATTTGAGTCCATGGGATATTCAGAACTCTTCTTCAATACCACAATTCAAAGGCATCAATTCTTCATTCATCATCCAGCTCCCAGGTACGTAGCAAGGAACTGAAAAGATCATGGCCTGAAATAACTGCACCTTAGTGTTCAAACAGAGATCACTGCTCTCCAATGTTTTAGAGAGATCCCTAATTGGAGACTTGCCCAAAGAAATATGTCTCTTTATCTCCTGACTGCTGTAGGTACCACGGGTATTGAATGTGGATTCAAGCAAGACAAAGTCATTAGCAGTTCAATTGTTTCTTCATCTATCATAATGCTGTCCACTGGTTTAGTGGTAAGGATCTTTGTCTTCTTGATGTTAATATACAATCAATATTGAAGGCCATAGTCTTTTTTTTGATCTTTTGCAACAAGCACCTAGGTCCTTTCAATTCTAGCATCAAGATCAAGTCATCTGCACCATGCAGGTTGTCAATAAGTCTTCCTCCTATGCTGATGCCAAATTCTTCTTCAAAGAGTCTTGCTTCATTAATTAGTCACTCATTATACAGATGGAATCAGTATGGAGAAAGAATACAACTCTGACACACACCTTTCTCCATTTTAAACCATATAATGGGAATCCCAGAACACTTGTTTGTGCTTATGTGAAACTTATACTTGGTCCAAGATGCAGTCATCAGAACAGAGCAAGGAAATACTGCTTGATTCAAAATTGGAAAAGGTGTGCACCAAGGACGTGTCCAATCTCCATATCTTTTAAATCTATATGTCGAATAGATTATCCAGGAGGCTGGGCTCTATGAAGAGAAATGTGCCATCAGGATTGGAGGTAGATACATCAACAATTTGTGTTATGCAGATGACACAAACCTGCTTGCTGAAACTGAGGAGGACCAGAAGCGCATGCTACAGAAGGTCAAGGACTGTAGCCTTCAATGTGGATTGAAGCTCAACATCCAGAAAACAGAGATTCTCACCACCCGGCTGTTTGGCAGCATCATGATGCATGGTGACAGCTTCAGTTTGCTTGGCTCTGCAATCAACACTCTTGATACTAGCAGCCAGGATATGAAAAGAGGAATTGCATTGGGAGAGTCTGATGTCAGAGACCTCTCCAAAGTGTCGCAGTCAGTCCACCAGCAACTTAACAGCTACAGCCTGATGGGAGTAAGCACGATAGAGACACCATTCCGGGAGAGGATCAGAAAGTCAATCCAGCTCAACTTTAGTAGGATAAGCATTGCACTTATATATACAGGAAGACAGAATAGTGTGGGCTTATAGACATGGGACATGTGGATTGGTCAGGAGAACCTCAGCCTCGTGTGGATCACTCCTGGCTCAACAGACATGGCAGTTGTCTTACCAGGTGGCGAGCTTTCTGAAGCCGGTACAGCCAAACACAGAGGAGCTTTCTCTACACCTTTCACAAGGCCATTGGGAGGCTTGCACCTGTCTAGAACTCAGGTGACCCATCTGGCCAGAGGCCTTCCCTTCCTCTCCAACATTCCACAACACAAAGTACTAAAGAGCAACAATATCAGTCTGGAAACTAAGGTGTGCCTAATGCAGGCCATGGTCTTTGCAAGTACTTGCCACATTTCAGAAAGCTGGACAATAACTAGGGATGATAGAAGGAGAATTGATGCCTTTGAGCTGTGGTGCTAGAGAAGAGTATTGAATATACCATGGACTGCTAGAAGAACAAACAAATAGTCAAGCGTTGACTAAATTTTCTACTTGTGTATTTTCCAATACACAATTTGTCTTGGTTCAAACTTGTTATTGTCAACTCAGAAAGTATTGGTAGTCAATCTTCCAGAGAGTTTTCAGAGGCTATAAATTGCATAGAAGAGCTTTCCTTTCTTTCTCACATTGAGCACTTGATGGAATCAAACTGCCTTCCTTTGCATTGGCAGTAAAATTCCTTTCTCACTAGGTCAGAAGAGCAGGTGGGAGTTTCCTGGTCTTTTCTGATCTCACCCTTGAGTTACACAGCTCATATCCATTATTTGTACTGGTGAGAGGAGAATCATTTAGCTCACAAGTCAAGGCTTTTAGATTTCAGTTATTAAGGATAAGAAGACCCAGTAATTTATTTTAAAACCTTCATACTTCCACAGATATCATGCAGAAAGTTCTCGTAAGGAAATATGTTTTAGAAAACATGGCAAAGTGATAAAGAGCAAGGGTGTCAATTTAAATATACAGATGTACTTGATTCATGTCGTGGTATTTTCAATGACTTTATATGCGTGTGAAAGATGGGCAATAAGTAAGGAAAGTCAAAGAAAAATTATTGCCTTTGAATGGTGTTCATGAAAATATTGAATATGCTATGGAAGCCAAAAGAACAAACAAGTCTGCTGTGGAAGAATAACCAGCATGGTTTTTTTAGAAGTAAAGACTGTAAGACTTTGTCTTCAGTAGGAGCTAGTTCTTAGAAAATGACATCATGCTTGGAAAGGTAAAGGGTCAGCCAAAGAAAGTAAGTTCTCAAACAGATGGATTAACACATTTGACACAGATACTGCAATAATGACTGCAATAACAGGCATACATGTAGTAGAGACTGTGAAAATGGCGCAGTATTGGACAAAGTTTCTATCTCTTCTCTATGAGTTAATTAATGAGAATTGACTCCTTAGCACCTAACAACAAGAAATAAGTTTGATATAGTTCTATTATGTGACTACGGAAACTTGGGGGAAAATTAATCTAAATTAAAATGTGAAAGACATGTAGCTATTAGGTGGTTTTCTTTATAACTATTAAATACAAAAGTAGATTATTAAAAGGTTGTTAGTTTTAAGACATTTTTTTAAAGATTAGAGTTAATTGTAGGCAAAGGCATCTATTAGAAAATGTTTTAAGATCTTTAAGAATCTTGGGATTCTATTAGTCTATATACCAAGAAGAAAAGCAATAAAAAACCCTAATTATGAATATATTAAAATACTGGATTTCAAAAGATAAATCTGAATTTAATTGATAAATACATATATATCATAAATAATATATTCTTTTTCAATTTACTATGTTAACATGAAATATTACAGAGATAATATTTTCTGTAAACTTCTTCAATTACTGTCCTAGCGTTAATGTAAAGATGGCAAGCTCTTACACACACGGTAGCTTAGTGGTATGGAGTTGCATTGCCAACGAAAAGGCATGAGATTCAAATCTGTCAGCTGCTTTTAAGAAAAAAGATGGGTAATTGCTTGTGCAATTTTTGCCTTTGAAAACCCACTGAAGGTTCAGCTATGAATCAGTTCTGACTCAGTGGTACTTAACAACAACAACTACTGCATGAAAATTGCATAACTTTGTTGTATCAAGTTTAACTCTTGTGAACAGCCTTAACGTTCACTTCAACCTGGCACTGCCTTGTTTGGTGCTTGCACTGTGAAGCTTTTGCTTCTTTCTCTGGGGCTCTGCTAGCACCAATGTGTAAGATCACTGAGGATGGAAAGAACTCAATGCAAGCCAAGACAGATAGTTTATTGAGGAAAAACTGCTGGGCTGGCTCTCAAGCAGAAGACCATCTCTCACTAAGAGTTAGAGGAGGATATTATATTTTCTTACAAGGGACTTGCAAGATGCTTACAGATGCTTGCTTCAAAATAATGAAAAGGGCTAGGGTCTCCGATAACTATTCCTGAAGGAAAAGGGAGGTAGAGTCATTTCAAAGAGAGAAAAAAGCAGCGTTTCTGTTCCCTGTGATTGGATTCTTTTAGTAGCCATTCTGGGAGAGGAAGTAAAGGGTTCTGTAGTCCTAATACAATGCACAGTACTTTGGAAGTTAACTGCCATAGAGAACTCATTTCACTAGTGACAAATGCTTCTCTCTTTTATGCCCTAGGTGAATAGTTCAGACATGCATTTCATAAAGCTTGTCCAATCAATTAAGTGCCAGGTACTTATAAGGATGACCAATTCAGTAATACAACCTTGTATTGATTTTGCTTTCACTACTGTATTCATGACTCCTGTCCCAAAGATCACTTCTTGAATAAATGTCTTTGTTGAAACCTCTACCTCTGAAGTAATTAAAACAAAACAGTTGCTATGAGGAACAGTTATTAAGAGTCTTCAGAATGGAATCTTGGAATTTGTCACTTGCTGATCGGGTAGTAAATGACCCATTGTAAGTAGTAAATATAATACCCCCTGGCATGTGATACTCTCCAACCCCTGAAACTTTCATTGCAATAGAAGAAGTAGAAGTATTAGAATCTGTGGAAATTGTGACATATGAGACATATGAGACAATAGTAATTGTAGAGACTGTGGTTCTTTTGGTTAGTGGCGTGGAATACTTGATGGGAGCAAATAATAAGCTCAAGTAGCAAACTATCAATTCAAGAGAAGTAGAGAAGCTAGAGAGATTTTGTGGCAGTATTTAAGGAAGATTCTCAGTGAGATGAATTGACACAAGGCCTAATAAAAGGGCTCACACTACAGCAATTTTGAGGATGATGTAGGGCTGACAGTGATTTGTTCTGTTGTACATAAGAAATGTCAACTATTGAACATTTAGAACTGAGAATAGCCATGTAGTACAGTCCCAATAAAAACTGTAATAAGATAATATAACGATCTAATTATAAAATTGGAAGGAGGAGTGGCATCCACTTCCGTAATTGCTTGCCTCCGGAAACCCTATGAACCTGGAGAGAGGATGAGAGACACCCAAGCGTCGAGGACTCTCTTTCACAGTGTTGCTATGAGTCGCCTGAGACTCGATGACTCTTGACAACAATAACAACAATTATAAAAGATAATAAATACATAGACTCAACCAGTGTTCAGCATTAGGCTGACAGTCATGATAAGAATTAGAACTCTGGAGCTTGAAATGCAGATACTTGGGTGAAGGCATTGGAGAATCCACTGAACGAAGCTCATAAGCAGCTTGCCTTTATATAAGAAGTCATAAAGACACATTTCCTCTCTTACGTCAGAGGCGGGTGAATTTTTTGTTAACAGGAACATACATGTTGTTGTTTTGTGCTATGCAATCAAATACATTATTTTATGAACAATGCATTAAAATTTGCCCAATCAGGCCTCATTCTCACAACCTCTTACATGCTTGAGTCCATTGATAAAGTCACTATTTCAGTCCTTTTCATTGAGAATCTTCCTCTCTTTCTCTGACATTCCATGTTTCCCAGCATGATGCCTTTTCCAAGGACTGGGACATTCTGACAACATACCCCCTCACTAAGTATGTGAGACTAATTTTTGCCTTTCTTGCCTCTAAAGGCAATATGATTGTACTTCCTTCAGGACATATTTGTGGGGTGTGTGGCACCCAATATTCAGTATTTGTCTCCAACACCACTATTCAAAGGCCTCTTACTTAGATCTTTCTTATCCATCGCCCAATTTTTAGGTATATAAAAAATAATTGAGGTCCATCTACCCAACAGACAAGAGGGAGGATTCTGACTCTCAGCCTGCAGCCTCTTTCCTCAAGCTGTCAGCTCTAATTGAGATACCACTGGTGTTCCAGCTCACCGCTATGTCCATTATGCAACAGCACAGCCTGAAGGAAATAGCATGAGCCCTAGCCCATCTTTTTATGCTGCCAACATCGGAGCACCCACTGGCCCAAATGGACACTGCCCTCCAGTGTACTCTGGCCCCACAGTGAGCCTAGCCCTTCAAAGCAGGTGCTGCACCCCTAGTACCCCACACAGCCCTCTAGAGTGGGTATCCCCCATTGCTGCCTGCCCCCACCCCAGTGGGTGTCTGACACTAAACCTGAGACCTTGGACATCTGCTTTGAAGGATCTGAAAAAGTGTGAACATATCACTGTGTAGACCGAGCCACACAGAGACCCTGCCTTACCTGTGACCCAGAGCGGAATGTCCTGAAACTCTTCCAAAAGTGCAGGCAGGGCAGAAAAACAACCCTCTATAGATAAAAGCCTTCATTTGAATTTATGAATCTGAATAGCCAACTACTAACAAACAAAATACAGTAAAACTCACCACTTTTTCTATCTACAAAAATACACTATGGCTAAAATGACACAGAAGAAGCCAATTACTTCAAACCTAAAAACCCCAACCAATCCAAAGCAAGGTATCGTTCAGAAATTGATCCAAAAAAAGAAAAGAAAAAATGAGCAAAACAGAGAAAATAGAGTCAATGGAGTCATGGAGGAGGAAAGGCTGATAGAACTTCCTGACATGGAATTCAAAAGAATAGTGAGTGGCTAACAGGTTCCATTGGTTACAAGAAAAATATGAATAACTGCAAGAAACTGCAAATGAAATCCAAAAGGAAATTTAAAAATCAATACAAAACAAAACCATATAAAACCAATTAAGCTCGAGAAATCATAGAAAAAGAAACAGCAGTCCAGAAAAAATAAGACAAACATTTGAGAAACTCTTAATTTGTTAGAGCAACAGATGAAGAGAATTGAAAAGATGGAACACAGAATCAGATAAGTAAAATATAGAACACTCAGTACTGATCTTATGTTGTGCTGTCGAGTTGCTTGAAACTCATAGCAGCCCTATGTAAAAGATCCCTAAACCCTGTTCTCTATCCTGTGCCAACTGCATTATCTCTGACATACCTACTCCCACTACCCCAGTCACTGAAAGGGTTCATCTCATCGAGGGTCTTCCTCTCCTGCACTGTCCCTCCACTCTCCCAAATATGAGGGCCCTCTCCAAGGACTAGCCCCTCCTTGCAATATGTCCAAAGTATATCAGATGAAGCTTCAGAATCTTTGCCTCCAAGGAGCAGCCCAGCTTCACCCTCTCCAGGAGAAACCTGTTTGTTCTCTAAGCAGTCCATGGTATATTCAACACTCTTCTCCAGCACCACAGCTCAAAGGCATCATCTCTTTGTATCATC
The DNA here is from genome assembly GCF_000299155.1 of Elephantulus edwardii. NCBI lineage: Eukaryota > Metazoa > Chordata > Mammalia > Macroscelidea > Macroscelididae > Elephantulus > Elephantulus edwardii. The sequence goes on along the minus strand of NW_006399792.1, from coordinate 14,654,150 downwards.
CCTAGTCACTGTCTAGCTCTCCAATGAATAGCACACAATTGCAAAGACTATGACCCTGATCAGGTGCACCATAGTCTCCAGCCTGACATCATTGCTCAGTACTCTGGAGAGGTTCCTGACAGCTGACTTTCCCAATGTAATTCATCTCTTGATTTCCTGGCTGCTGGTACAAAGATTGTTGACTGTGAAGCCAAGCAAACTAAAACTCTTAACTATCTCAATCTCTTCACCATCCATACTGATGCTGCCAATTGGCCCAGAGGTGAGAATCTTTGTTTTCTTGATGTTGAGTTTCAATCCATATTGAAGGCTGCAGTCCTTGACCTTCTGCAATAAGCTCTTTGGGTACTCCTTAGTTTCAGCAAGCAGGTTTGTGTCATGTGCATAACACAGGTTCTTGATGAATCTTCCTCTAATCCTGATGGTACATTCCTCCTCGTATAGCCCAGCATCCCAGATGATCTGTTCTAAATACAGTTTGAAAAGGTATGGAGACAGAATTCATCCCCAGCAGACGCTTTTCCCAATTTTGAACCATGCAGTGTCTCCTTGCTCTATTCTTATGACTGCCTATTGGTCCAAGTATAAGTTTTACAAAAGCAAAATCAAAATCAAATGTTCTGGTAATCCCATTCTTCTCAGAGTTAGCCATAGGTTGTTGTGATCCACACAGTCAAAAGCCTTTGCATAGTCTCTGGTATTCTCTGCTTTCTGTAAAGATATATCTCACACTAGCTATAATAACCCTAGTACAACGACCTCTTTTAAATCCAGCCTGCACATCTGGAAGTTATCTATTGACGTGTTGCTCCAGTAGTTCTTGTATATTTTTCAGCAGAATCTTGCTTGAAAGTGATATTATCTTCTACAGCAGAAAAGAAGAATTAAAAAAGAATAAAAATGAAGCAAGTTTAAGAAACTGTTAACAAGACTAGCAGTTGGTTCTTTGAAAGGGTCAAGAAAATTGACAGATTACTAGCAAATCTAAAAATGGTAAAGATAGCAAAGTACAAATAACATGAATAAGAAATTCAATGGGTGGTATCACAAAAGATCTGAATGAAATAAAAAAGATAATAATGAAATATCATTAAAAACTACTCTGTGACAAATATAGAAACCAAGAAGAAATGGAAGCTCACAATCTACCCAAACTGACAGAGGCTGAAGTAGAAGAGTTGAATGGAACTATAAGAAAAGAAGAATCTTTTATGAGAAATTCATAAAAACACTTCCAACAACAAAAAGCTCAGGGTCAGATGGCTTACCAGAAAATTGTATCAAGCATTTAGAGAAGAGCTGTAACCAATTTTACATAAACTTTTTAGAAAATAGAAAAAGATGGAGTACTCCCAGACTCATTCTATGAAGCATATATAACTCTGATAAAAAAGCCTATTAAAGACACAATCAAAAAAGGAAACTACAGACTAATAACTCTGATGAACACAGACACAAAAATCTTTAACAAAATATAAGCCAATAGAACCCTACAACATATTAAAAAACCAAAACATCATGATCCAGTGGGATTCATAACAAGCATACAAGGATGGTTCAACATAAGAAAACAATAAATGTAATCCATCACGTCAATAAAACAAAAGACTAGAAAAAAATTATCCTCTTAATTGATGCAGAAAAGGCTTTTGACAAAACCTAACACTTTTCCTGATAAAAATACTCAATAAAAGAGGAATAGATAAAACAAAAAATACTCAGCAAAATTCCTCAGTATAATTAGCAACTGCACTACAGTCCCAAAGGCATGTAGTTCGAATTCATCAACTGCTCCACAGGAGGTGTATTGACAATCTTCTCCTGTTTGACTAACTTCATCTGAAAATCTGCCAGAGGATCAGCTTTTGGTATTTCCTACTTGATGACACTCAACAACAACAAGCTGCTGTTTTAAAACAACAGCTAACATCATCCTCATTGGAGAAAGATTAAAGGTACTCCCCCTGAAAACAGGCTAACTGGGCGGCTCCTTGGAGCAAGGATTCTGAGGCTCCGTCTAACATACTTTGGACATGTTGTAAGGAGAAACCGGTCCTTGCAGAGGGACATAATGCTTGGGAGTGTGGAGGGACAGCGCAGGAGAAGAAGGCCCTCTGTAAGGTGGCTTGACTCAGTGACTGGGTAATTGGGATGGGAGTGTCAGAGACAGTGCGATTGGCACAGAACAGAGCAGAGTTTAGGGCAAGCGACTGGACAGCACCTAACAACAAAAACCACCCTCTGAAAACAGAGACTAGGCAAGGATCCCCATTGTCACCAATTCTATTCAATATTGTATTTATTGGGAGTTCTAGTGAAAGCAATAAGAGTAGAGAAAGAAGTGTTCAAATTAACAAAGAAGAGGTAAAACTATTCTTATTTAAGGATGATGTAATAGTATATTAGAAAAACTTAAAGATTCAGCAAGAAAACTGTTGGATATAGTTAACCTCATTTCAATAAAGTAATAGAATACAATATCAATATATACAAATCACTCAGATTTCTCTACAGTAGCAAAGAGAGCATAGAAAAGGAAATTAGAACAATACAAATTGCATTGCTAACCATAAAATGAAATACTTAGAAACAAGTCTAACTAGAGGTATGAAACACCGATACAATAAAAAAATATTAAAAGCAATACTAAAAAATACTAAAGCAAATACTAAAAATACAAGACATGAAAAGAGACCTAGGGAAATGGAAGAATGCCATGCTCATGGATAGAAAGACTCCATATTGGGAAAATGACAATTCTACCAATAGTATTTACAAATTCAATGCAATTCTAATATGGATACCAATACCATTCTTCAATGAGATGTGAGAGACTATTTTCAATTTTATGTGGAATGGAAAGAGACTTTTAATAAGCAAAGCACTACTGAAAAAAGAAAAACAACGTAGGAGACATCACGCTCTCTGACCTCAAAACTTCCTACGTAACAATAGTAGTCAAACATCATGGTGCTGGTACAATGACTGATATATATATATATATATATATATATATATATATATATATATATATGAATTATTCCATTTATCTATGAATCAAGAACTTAAAAGTTCAAAAACCGAAAAATCAACCCATCTTCCTATGGTCATATAATCTTTGACAAGAAGACAAAAATCAATTAAGTGAGAAGATAACAAATGATGTTAGAAAAATTGAAAAACCATTTGTAGAAAATTGAAGCAAGTTCAACACCTCACATCATACATAAATTCAATGTGTATCAGGGACCTAGCAGTAAAACAAAAAGTATAAATTTCATCAGAGAAAAATATAGTAACAAATTTAGAAACACTAATATATGACATGAATAGACTTTTAAGTGTAACAAAAACGTACAGCCACAAGAGGATAAAATAGATGAATTAGGGCCTTCTAAATATCAAATTCTTGTGTACATCAAAAAACTTTTCCAATAGAATAAAAAAAAGAAGCCCACAGACTGGGAAAAATATTTGACAGTATTTCCTCAAGGATAGATCTTCTAATCTTCTTGGGAAAGGAAGGTGATAGGGTCTTTGATTATATTGAAATTTATTGTTGAAATTACACTTTCTGACCTGTTGGATGGAAACTGGCAAGTATATAAATGTTCTAAAACTCTTTAATCCCTGGTCTGCCAGGAATAAACTACAAAAACTCTGATCCTGTCAGGTGAAGATTTTAGGCCAATGTAAGGTGTGTGCTGAAACAAAACATCATGTTTTGGTACACCTACATCAAGATCTGATGGTACAAATCTTAAATGTTGAATGACTCACCATGAGGTCAAAAGCTTAAGCTACCAGCCCCTTTCATGCAAGAACAGATCTGGAGATTTGCTCCTGAAAAGATTAAAGCCTAATTAACCCTGTTAAGACCACTCCATTCTACCCTATAGAACCACTATGTATCAAAATCAATTTGAGGACAGTAATCAACATCAAGATTCTAGCAAGCCAACTATACATAATATAATATTATGGAATGACTATGAAGAATTTATTATATAGACAGGGCCTTGTACTACATTGTCACTAAGCTTATTTTTTTTCTCAATGACTTTTTCCTTTTTGCTTCCATTTTCACAGTTCACTAAGTAGTAATTATCAGTGCATCTTGTTTGCATGATTTATCAATGTAGCAGTAGTGGTTGGTGTATAAAAATGAATAACGATCATATTAATTTGAACTGTTCATAGACATATGGATATCATTATTGTCAGCCTTGTACTTAAGGATGGATCATAAAATGTTACTTTCAACAATGATTGCAAATCATTCCCTTCAATTTGTTGTTCTTGGCATAGAAGGCCACGCAACTGTCCAAATAAGTATGGCCAATTCAGTTTATATCAGCACCTTAATGCCTGTTGTTGTTGTTAAGTGCTGTCGAGTTGTAGGCAACTCATAGCGACCCTATGGACAAAAGGTATAACTTTCATTGCTTCTCCAGGCTCATAAGGATTCTGGAGGAAGCTATTTTGGAAGTGGATGTCACTCCTGTTTCCAAGCTTATTTTAATCGGGGAGCTCCACCAAACATTGTTCCCTATGGGTAACCATTATCACATTTGACACATCAGTGTCACAGTGTGCAGCATCACAGCAACCACAAGTTACTTCTGCACAGCAAACGGACAGATCAGTGCTATATGACCTAGAAGAATGTTTGACCAAAAATAATTAAAACCAAGCCTGAGAGCCACCGATTAAAATCATTCACTTTGGCTTGGTAGCATAACTTTCTATCCACTAGGCCAACAGAGCTCTCTCTATGTGGTTGTTGTTATATCTTAATGCCGAGGAATCAAAGTATCGTGCTTCCTGGTGGTTTGACTCCACTGGTGGCTCCAGGGGGGAAAGAGGAGTAATCACCTGCATGATTTACAGCTGTAGAAAACCAATGGGGTGTCAGCTATGTGTTCATTCAGACTTTTTGTTAATAAGTGAATAAATTGATCAAAAGTTTTCACTGATAATTTTTTTTTCTTTCTTGTATTTGGCCAGAAGTAGATTCCTAAGTCATTTTTCTAGTCTGTTATAGTCTGTAAACTCTGCTTACACTTGTCCATTATTAGTGTCATGCTGGTATTTTATATACTAATAGTTCCATCAACATCAAGAGTAACAACACTCTTGGTCTTGGTACCAGCAGTCAGAAAATCAAAAGACAAACTGCATCAGGTAAATCTGCTGTCTAGGACCTTCCCAGAGTAAGCAACAATGACAGTCAAGAGACTGAAGTGCACCTGATCTAGGCCATGGTCTTCACAATTACTTGTTATGCATCAGAGACCTGGATGATGACTAAGGATGATAGAAGTAGAATTGATGCCTTCAAGTTGTAGTGCTGGAGAAGAGTCTTGAACTTACCATGGCCTGTCAAGAAAATAAATATGTCTGTCCTAGAGAGGGTGAAACCAACTTCCTGCTTGGAGGCTAAGATTTTGAAGCTCCATCTCATATTTTTGGCATGTGACCAGGAGCGACCAATCCTTTGAGAAGGACATAATTTTCAGAAGGGTGGAAGGATAGCACAGGAGAGGGAGACCCTAGATGAGATGGATTTATACAGTAATTGAGGCAATAGACGTAGGTGTGTCAGAGTCAGTGAGATTGGCTCAGGACAGGGTAGGCTTAGAACTGTTGTACATAGGTTTGCTATGTGTCACAGGCAACTCAACAACACGTAACAACAATAAGTAGTACCATAGTCCTAGAATTACTGTTAACATATAAACTAGCATACTGAAACTAACAGGTAAACAAGTGATGGCTAGGGAGCTACATTTGCTTCTACACATTTGCAAAAGAGAATACTTGATAGGAAATTGGTTAACATTTTTATACTCCATAGGGAGATCTGGTAGCCCAGTAGTTAGGAGTTGAGCTTCCAATCTGAAGGCTCGACTATAACAGTTGCTTCATGTGAGAAACATAGACAATCTCTTCTTGTATAATTAACTGGCTCTGAAAACCTGTTGGAAGGTCAGTTATGAAACAGTTCCTACTCAATCATACATACCAGCCATACCTATAATTAGAATAAAATCTCATAAGCAACGACACACCAAAAAGGGCAAGACAATTAAAAAAACATGGTATAAGTTTCTAAGGAAAAAGGTCTATTATCATCTCAACAAACATATAATCAAGCTAACTACTGGAAAAATATTAGAGAATTCAAAATAGACACAGAGGAAATAAAACATTGATTCTAATTTTGACTCCAACTATAGTAGTATGCCAACACCTACCATTAGTTCTATCGTAGTATACTATAAAGCCACAACAATCTATCAGCCCTGTTATGATGACATAGACCACAGGGAGTTATACTGCTAACCCAAAGGCTGAGAGCCTCGATACTACTTCAAATCCACCAGCAGTGCCAAGGAAAAACGATGGACAGGCCTCCATATTGCACTTGCCACTGTGGATCTGTTCCAATCAATTAATTATGTACCTGTATTTAAAATCTCTTAGTGTGGCCTGGACTGCTCTCCTGCATGGAGCACTAGACCATGGCACTACTGCCTGGTGACTTCTCAGCCCCTCCTCCTGGAAGCCTCAGCTCTGCTTCCTAAACCCACAAGCCCGTCACCTGAAGGACCTTGCTTCACCACCTAAATGTTCAGGCCCACTGCCTGGAAGCCTAGTCCTTCCATCTGGCCCCAATGCTTGGACCATGGCCCCAACACCTGGAGGAATACCCATTGCTACCCTCTGTGTTACACCAGAGACACTAGTATCACTGGTGAATCCATTTCCTCCTCCCTCCTAGAGCTTGAGCTGCCTTTTAGCTCAGAACTCTTGGACTAGCCTAGCCACAGCAGTTGCCTGGATTAAAAGACTGCTAACTCACAGGTCATGTCTCTTCTCAACTGAAGCAAGTCTTCCCTTTAATCAAAAGATCAGAAAAAAACTCAGGCAGGGTATCTGCCCTGCCATCCTCTGGAGCAGTGACTTCCTGAAACAAGGTTTTCAGACCAAGAGCCTACTAAGGCCTCAGGCATGCAAAACTCTACAACAGCAATGACATGGAAGAAGCAGACTTCCTCGCACCATACACAAACATAAAACAAGATATCACCCCCCCCAAAAGTGGCACAGTATGCATGGATTTCCTGAAGCCAGAAAGGCTGTCAAAAGAACAATGATTAAATATTGCCAGTGGGTGAAAGACAAATTCAAAGAATTATAGGAGACTGCAAGCAAATGCCAAAAGGAACTTGGAAAAAATAATTCAAGTCAATGAAGATAAACGAGGAATTAGAGAGTCTGTAAAGACAAGAAACCACAATCCAGAATACAAGGACCAATGTTTCTGATGCCATCAACATGTTGGAGGGACATATGAACAGAGTTGAAGAGATGAAACAGAACCAGTGAAATAGAAGATAGAATTGTCACCACTGATCTGCTGGATCAAAAAGCAGAATCAAAAAAGTAAGGAAAAAAGAAGAAAGCCTAAGAATAATGTGGGACACCATTAAGAGAAATGTTGTTGTTGTTGTTGTTGTTGTT
>NW_006399792.1:14641110-14646038 GCF_000299155.1 Elephantulus edwardii | reverse complement strand
TCCTGATGCTGCCAATTGGTCCAGTGGAGAGAAATAACATGTGCATAATCAGAATTCCAGAACAGGAAGAAGCAAGTAAAGATACTGAGAAAGTTTTGGAAGAATTACTACAAGAAAGCTTTCCAGGCATAATGAAGAATGAGAGAATATATATTCAAGAGGCTGAATGAAAACCATAGAGAATAGACCCCAAAAGAGAAATACCAAGGCATATCATAATTAAATTTTCCAGAACAAAGATAAGGAGAGAATTCAAAAAGCAGCTAGGGAGAAACAAAGAGTAACCTATAAGAGAAAGCAAATATGATTAAATGTCAATTTGTCAGCAGAAACCATGTGAGCAAGAAGACAATGGAATGACAAATATTGACAACTCAAAGAATACATCTATCAATCAAGAATACTGTGCCCAGAAAAACTGTAGATCAAATACAAAGGAGAGATCAAAATATTCTCAGAAAGGCAGAACCTAAGGAAATTTGTAAAAACAAGAGCAGCATTGCAGGAAACACCAAGTAACATCCTTCTAGGTGCCAAAGAAAGAAGAATGGAACAAAGTAACCAGCAGCAATACCAAAAACAATTCAAAAAAATGATAGCAATAAAACTTTTCCTCTCAATAATTAAAATGAATGTGAATGGTTTAAATACAGCACTGAAGAGAAAAAGAGTAGCAGATTGGATAAAAAAAAACCCCATCAATATGTTGTTTACAAGAGACATATCTAAAAAGCAAAGATACAAAAGACTAAAAAGAAAAGAATGGGAAAAAATATACCAAGCAAATGACAAACAGGAAAAAAAGCAGGAATAGTTATATTAATCTCTGATAAAATAGATTTCAATGCAAAAACCATCACAAAGGACAAGGAAGGTCACTATATAATGCTTAAAGTGTCAATAGAACAATGGTTAACAATGGAATACTATGAAAAACTATACTCAAATTTATAAACCTAGAGGAAATGGACAAATACTTAAAAACTCACAACTTACGTAAACTGACACAGTTTGAAATCGAACATCTGAACAGACCATTACAAAGGAAGAAATTGAAATGTAATAAAACAACCTAAAAAAAAAAGGCCTGAACAAGGTGGTTTTACAAGTGAATTTCATCAAACATTCAGAGAACTGTCATCAATTCCACAAAAAATATTTCAGAAAATAGAAAAAGATGGAATTCTCCCAGACTCATTCTATGAAGCAAACATACCCTTAATACCAAATTAGGTAAAGACACCACCAAAATAAAAATCTAGAGGCCAATATCTATCATGAACATAGGTGCAAAAATGCTCAATAAAATCCTGGCCAATAGAATTCAACAATATTGTTGTTGTTGTTATGTGCCATCGAGTCGCCTGCAACTCATAGCGACCCTATGTACAACAGCCCTAAACTCGGCTCTGTCCTGTGCCAATCGCACTGTCTCTGACACTCCCATCCCAATTATCCCAGTCACTGAATCAATCCACCTCATAGAGGGCCTTCCTCTCCTGCATTGTCCCTCCACCCTCCCAAGCATGATGTCCTTCTCCAAGGACCGGTCTCTCCTCACAACATGTCCAAAGTATGTTAGATGGAGCCTCAGAATCCTTGCCTCCAAGGAGCCACCTGGTTTCACCCTTTCCAGGACAAATCTGTTTGTTTTCCTAGCAGTTCATGGTATTCTCAATACTCTTCTCCAGCACCACAGCTCAAAGGCATCAATTCTCCTTCCATCCTCCTTGGTCATTGTCCATCTCTCTGATGCATAACAGGTGATTGCGAAGACCATGGCCTGTATCAGACGCACCTTAGTCTCCAAAGAGACACCATTGGTGTTCAGCACTTTGGAGAGGTCCCTAACAGCAGACTTTCCCATTGCAATGTGCCTTTTAATTCCCTAGCTGCTGGTGCCAAGACTGTTGACTATGGAGCCAAGCAAACTAAAGCAAATTAAAGAATTCAACAAAACACTAAAAAAAAAAAAATCACCATCACAAAAGTGGGATTCATAACAGGTATGCAAGGGTGGTTCAACAGAAAAAAAAAACAATCAATGCAATTTCTCACATTAACAAAATCAAGAACAAGTACCATATGATCTTATCAATTGATGCAGAAAAGGCCTTTGACAAAATCCAATATGCTTTCCTGATTAAAACACTCAACAAAATAAGAATAAAGGAGAATCTCTTCAATATAGTAAAAAGTACATATGCAAACATAAGAGGCAAAATCATTCTCAATGTAAAGAAGATTAAAAGTGTTCTCTTTGAGAACCGGAACTAGTTAAGGATGTCCTCTATCACCTCTCCTATTAAATGTAGTGTTGAAAGTCTTAACAACAGCAATAACACAAGACAAGGAAATAAGAAATATCCAAATAGGCAAAAAGGAAGCAAAATCATTTCTATATGCAGATGATATGATAGTATACTTAGAAAACCATAAAGACTCAATAAGAAAAATTACTGGACATAGAAGATTAATTCAGCAAAATGGCAAGATACAAGATCAACATAAAAATATCAATTGGATTTCTCTACAGTGACAAAGAAAATGCAGAACTGGAGCTAAGAAAAACAATATCCACCATAATAGCTAAACACAAGATTAAATACTTGGGAGTAAATCTAACTGGAAACACAATCTATTCCAAGAAAATTACAAAACTTTACTACAAGAAACGAAAAGAGACCTGGGGCATAAACCATGCACTTGGATAGGAAGATTCAATATTTGGAAAATGACAATACTACCAAGAGCAATCTACATGTTCAATGCAATACCAATACAAATTCCAATTCCATTCTTCAACAAAATGGACAAGGCAATTTCCAATTTAATCTGGAATAAAAAAAAAGAACTCTAATAAGCAAAACACTCCTGAAAAAGAGAAACATGGTAGGAGACATCTCACTCCCTGATCTCAAATCCTGCTACATAGACATGATGGTTCGGACAGCATGGTACAGTGAGAGGCACATAGATCAGTGGAATAGAATTGAGAACACAGAAATCAGCTCACCTACTAGCATCACTGATTTTGACAAGGAGATGAAATCAGTTAAGTGGGGAAATGAAAGTCTCTTTAACAAATGGTGTTGGCAAATTGGTAAAGTATCTGCAGAAAATTCATACAAGACCCACACCTCATACCATACACAAAGAACAACTCAAAGTGGATCAAGTACCTAGGAGAAAGACCAAGTACAATCAGCTTCATCAAAGAAAAATTTGGAAGAACTCTAGAAGTCCTAATCCACAACATGAACAGTCTTCCATACATCCTGAAAAACCTACAATGAGAAGAGAATAAAATAGATGAATGGGACCTTTTAAGACTCAAATCCCTATCTGCATCAAAAAACTTCTCCAACAGGGAAAAAGGAAAATCCACAGACTGGGGAAATAATCTTTGGTAATGACATGTCTGATAAAGGATTTATATCCAGAATTTATAGAATACTCGAGCACTGCAAGATAAAAGTAAACAACCCAATCACAAGAAGGTCACAGAATATGAACAGACACTTCAGCAATGAAGGCAATCAGATGGCAGTAAAAAACAAAAACAAGATGAAGAAATGTTCAAAATCCCTAGCTCTAAGAGAGATGTAAATCAAAACAACTATGAGATATTATCTCACTCAAGTAACAATAGCAAAGTTCAACAGAGCAGCAAACAACAAATGCTGGCGAGTTTGTGGAAACAGGAACCCGTATTCACTGTTGCTGGGAGAGTAAACGGTACAACCACTCTTGAAGGCTGTACAGTGCTTTCTCAGAATGTTGGAAATAGAAATATAATTTGACCCAGCAATTCTACTACTTGGAATATACCTGAAAGAAACCACAAATGCCACCCAAAATTATATATGCATAACTGTTAATTTCTATGTTGTTCACAATAGAAAAGAGATGGAAACAAACCAAGTACACATCAACAAACTAATGGATAGAAAAGCTGTGGTATAATCACATAATGGAATACTATGCAGCACTGAAAAAACTTTATTCAACTTGTAAAATTGTTTAAAAGTTAGATTCTATAGGTATTAACTAACCTAGTTGTGGGTGTTAATAGGCAAAATACTAGATTAATTTTTTCTTTCTAACTCTGACGTAAATTAATTTAATTTTCTAGCAGGCTTATGAAATTCAAGTATTTTAAATAATGGACACTAAATGGTATAGCACTGGTCTTTTTTACTTTACAGAGGTAACTCATGGTTGCTGTGATGTTAAATACTGTGGCACTTATGTGTCAAATGCAATAAGGATTATCAATGGTGTACCGTATTTGGTGGAACTTCCCAATTAAAACAAGCTTGGAAGCAGGAGTGGCATCCACTACTGAAATTGTTTGCCTTAGGAAACTCTATTAATGTGGAAAACCGATGAAAGTTATACAAGTATTTTGTTCATAAGATCGTTATGAGTTGTCTACGACTCAATAGCACTTAACAACAACAACAATAGTGCAATCAAAGCTCAGCCTATTAAGCTAAATAAAGAATTTTAAAAATTTTTAAAAATTAAATAATTTTTTAAAAGAAAAAAGATGAACAGTCTCCTTCTGTAAGATTTATAGCCTTGAAAACCAAATGGAGAACAGTAATGAGTTGCTTATGTTTCAATGGCAAGAAATGAATGAGTAATACTACTGGAAATTATGACAACAATAAGTCAGATACCAGTAGACTTATTAAAAGTGGGTAACTTTCAGTGCAACTTCTAGGCTAAGATTGACTAGGAAGAATGACTTATTCATCCACTGCTAAATATTGTTGTTGTTGTTGTTATGTGCCATCGAGTCGCTTGCGACTCAAAATGACCCTATGTACAAGAAGAGCTCTAAATGCTGTTCTATCCTGTGCCAACCTAGTCATCTCAAATGCACTTATTCCCACCACTCCAGTCACAGAATAGATCCATCT
>NW_006399792.1:14636475-14639173 GCF_000299155.1 Elephantulus edwardii | reverse complement strand
TCTGAAGGAATTGGCAAGAAACAAGGCTCCAGGAGTTGACGGCATATCAATTGACATATTTCAACAAACAGACACTGGCCTGTATGTGCTCACTAAGTTGTGCTGCTAAATATTAACCAGTGAAAATCCTTCACATAACAACAGAATATTGTGTGATACTCAAACATTTCAATGATCAGTTATGAAGGATTTGCAGCACCAGGCAAGATTTTGTTGTTACACATAGTGTTTCCATGAATGGATCTAAATCAATGGTAATGAACAACAAAATAGTGCTCAAGACTACTGTTGTTGTTAGATGATGTTGAATTAAGTATGACACATAGTGACTCTATGAACAACTAATCTGACTGCTGTCCTATCCTGTGCCATCCTCACAATCTGTGACACACTCAAGTCCATTGTTGCAGTTACCCTGTCAACCCACCTGGTAAACAGTTTTCCTCACCTCACCGCCCATTCACCTTACCAATCATGATGTCCCTTTCCAAGGAATAACCTCTCCTAGAGTATGCCCCAACTATGTGCAACAAAGCTTCATTTTCTTTGACTCCAAAGAACATCTTGGTTTCAACTTCTTCAAGGTATATCTGAAAGTTCATTCAATTAAAATGCTTTTGTTAAATCCTTATAGAACTGGCCACTACTTTAAAACGATTCCACACGGACTTAAAATATTGAAAGACTCTGAATGTTGCAAGTGTAAATTGTACCTTTTACTTCCAGAGTTCTACTCAAAATTCTCTCAATGTCCTATTTTGCAGAGTTGTGGTGAACAGTATTTTCTTAAGACTTTGACCATCTACCAGCTTCCCAAAGGAGTAACTTGATGGTACTTACCTCAGATTTATTCCAACAATTTCTTTATTTCAACTTGAGGTTTTTAAATTTTGTTTTATACGCTCTTGTATTGCATGTCCACAAGATTCCATGTACCATTCATAACAAAGAAGAAGTGATGGTCTAAGAGACTTCTTTTGATCAACAAGAGGTAAAAACTAATAGAGCTTTGTTTCTCTTCTGTCTTTCATCAGCTAGTCAGTTCTGAAACACTTTAGTATGTATCTAACTCGGTAATGAATCTTTACATAGATTTTAACACTGGTAGTCTGTTCATTTGCTATACTGTGGTGGTTGCTATGATGCAAGAAGATATGCTACCTATTCAGAGAGTCACTGGACCACAAGATGTGGTTGTCATTTAACCAATTCAGCACATAGCATATGCTCAAGAACCAAAAGTACTGAAGGAAGAAGTCCAAGCTCCACTGAAAATATTGGAAAATAAGGCCCCAGGAATTGATGGAATGCCAACTGAGGTGTTCCAGAAAACAGATGCCATTCTGGACCTGCTCACCAGTCTCTGCCAACAAATACGGAAGATAACTACCTGGCCAACGACTGTAAGAAATCCATATTTGTTTCCATTCCTAAAAAAACGGTAATCCAACAGGATGTACAAATTATCAAATAATACCAATTATATATCAAGGAAAATCTTGAATATTATTTTTAAACGGCTGAAACTTATAGAAATTCAAATTGGATTGAGAAGAAGTTATGAAAAAAGGCATAGCATTGGTGATGCCTGATAGATTTTTAATGAAAGCAGAAAATACCAGAAAGAGATTTACTTATATTTTATTGATTGTGCGTCCCAGAACTCTTAACTGTGCTCATGTGAAGCCTATACATAGACAAAGAATTTATTGTCTGAACAAACTAAAGGAAAAATGCATGGTTTAAAATCAGGAAAGATTTGCCTCAGGGTTATGTTTTCTCTATACCTATATATGCTCAGTAAATAATTTAAGGGCCTAGACTTTATAAAGAAGAATGTGTCATCAGAAAGAGAAAAACACATCAGCAGGTTCAAATGTTATGCACATAACATAACCTTGTTTGCAGTAAATGAAGGAAACTTGAAGTACTTACTGCCAAAGATCTAACGATATAACCTTTAGTGTAAATTAGTGTAAATGGCATCTTAACATCAAGAAAACAAAATTCCTGATCACTAATAGAATGCATCATGATAAATGGAGAAAAAAATTGAAATGTTAATGATTTATATTTACTTGGTTTCTCAATCAACACTCATGGTAAGAGCAATCAAGAAATCAAAAGATATGTTGCACTTGGAAAATCTGCTATCATAGCCCTCTCTAATATGCTAATGATCAAGGATATCAGTTCAAAGACAAAGATATACCTGATCTGAATCGTAGTATATTCAATTCTTTTTTATACACCTGAAAGTTGGACAATGAAGAACATAGAGCAAACAAGAATTTATATCTTTGAGTTATGGTAAACAGTACTGGATATAACATGACCTGTCTAAAGAACAAATAAGTCATGCAGGATGTGCAACCAGTGTGCTCCATAGAGGCAAGGATGGTGAAAATGAATCTCATTGAAGACCTAGTCCTTGAAAAAAGATGCCATGCTGAGAAAGGAAGAGGATTAATGAAAGACAGGAAAATCCTCCACAAAATAGATTATCATAGTGACTACCACAATAGACTTGAACATTACAGAGATGAAATGGTGTAAGACAGGGATAGTTTCATATCTATTCTTCATAGGGTCACTCTTAGTTCTGGAGGGCTAGACCGCACTAAACAATAAATAATAATATGTCAGAAGAGACTCTGAAGATTGCACTGGAGCGTAGAGAAGCCAAAGCACAAGGAAG
>NW_006399792.1:14612096-14634895 GCF_000299155.1 Elephantulus edwardii | reverse complement strand
TGCAAGGAGGGTCGTGTCCTTGGAGAGGGACATCATGCTTGGGAGGGTGGAGGGACAGCGCAGGAGGGGAAGACCCTCTATGAGATGGATTGATTTGGTGACTGGGGTAATCGGGATGGGTGTGTCAGAGGCAGTGCGGTTGGCGCAAGATAGGGCAGGGTTTAGGGCTGTTGTGCATAGGGTCGCTATGAGTCAAAAACGACTCGACGGCACATAACAACAACAACAACAACACTAATCAATCTGTGCACACGGCGAGGAGAGAGTCGTCTTTGGAGAAGGACATCATGCTCGCAAGGGTGTAGGAACTGTGCAGAAGGAGACCCTGGATGAGATGGATTGATATAGTAACTGGGGTGATGGAGGTTGGTTTGTCAGATTCAGTGAGACTGACTCAGGACAAGAAGGAAGGGTTCAAAACCGCTGTACATAGGGTCGCTATGCAGTTTTGGAAGCAGGAGTGGCATCCACTTCCTAAACAACTTGCTTCCAGAAACTTTATGAACTTTGATAAATGTTGATAGTTGTAGAGGGGATTCGGGATTTTGGTTCATAGGGTCACTATGAGTCATGCTCAACTCAAAGACATTCAACAAAAACAAAAACAACAAGAAATCAAGCCCTGTACTCTAGGATGATTTAATAAAGAAATTATTAGTACAAACAACTTCCTTGGAATCTTTCTTCAGAGTAGTGCAAGTTATATTTTTATGGAACAAAAGGCCATATTAAATCAGAATGAACAGATTCATTCTAAATCTATTCAATTGCATGAACATAATAGAGACCAATGAAATCTTTAGATATGCTCCAACTTTAGAACTGAACCCACCTCTGGGGATTATCTTTCAGCTGAACAATAGAAAGTTCTAGAATATGAACAGTAATACTAGAAAAGAAAGTATTTCTCAGTAAAATAAGTCACATAAAACCAAAAAGGCAGCATTTAGTAAAAAATCAATATAAGAAGGAAAAATACAGCATGTAAAATAATGTGAATGAGGAACTCGGGGAAGAAGTGGGAAGACAATGGCTATATTGAGGGATTTATAACCATTTGATGAAAAATACGTATACATTGTCTAATAGAAAACTACAATAAAATAATAAGATTAAAAATCATGTAGCAAACACAAACATTGTGAAGAACTTCTGGGGTCTGAATTTGTTAAACCGTTCTAAAAAGGAACCTCAAAAACTTCAAATTGTTTATCAGAACAAGCCTTGCCTGAATTCTATTCTGTATGAAAAATTAGAATATTAGCTAATGGTAACATTATATTTTTATTATGAGTCTAATCCTAGAAATTACTTTCAGATCTAAAATATTCAGTAAATGATGCATTCAGTTCTGGAAATGTTTCAACCCTGACACTCCCAATTTTTCATTAGAATGTGCACACGGGCACACAAAAATAATGCTTGGCTGGCCTTTAAATAAAGAGAAATCTCCATCCTGTGGTAAAAAACACACTGATGCACAATTTTTTTTAATTTCCAAACACGTTCCACTTCATCTCTAGTATGACTCACTATAGCTTGACAAACTGGTACCCTACAACCAAAACAAATGTAAGATGAGTTTGGTGCTTAGAGACATTGGTTTCAACAAGGCATATGTTTCAAGCATTTCACATTGCACACAAATACATCCCTGGGTTTCTTTTAAAAAACAAATAAAATGCAAAACATTAGGGAATCTAATTGATATATAAGATTTTCAACAAGACAAAATATATAATACAAACAAGATTACTAACAAACTTCAATAATTGATATTTCTTAATTTGACACAGTTTAAATATTGTTTTTCTTTAAAAACTAAACCTGGATTTTTCACTATTTGAGTTGAGTTAAGTAGCGGGGGGAAAAATCCCAACAATAAAAATCATCTTCCCTCTATGTATGGGTCCCTTATTGTGAAAATTAACAAGATATTAGAGTTTTTATACATTTTTAAATTAGCACTGACAACTGAGTAAAGTTAATAATGATATACTATTTTCAAAAATAAAATTTATCACTTTTAAGTTAGTATATTCTTGATCTATTTACTAAAGTAGGTACAAGTTTAAATGAATGAGGATGAGGATACAGAATTACTGCAGCAAGAGTGGCATCCACTTCAGAAATAGCTTGCCTCCAGAAACTCTATGAACGTGGAGAAATGATGAAAGATACAAGTGTTCAGGTCTTTCATTCATAGAGTCTCTATGAGTCCTCTACAACTCGAAGGCCACTTAACAACAACAACAGCAACAACAACATAGAGAGAGGTAGGTCTGTTGGCCTGGTGAATAGAAGTTATGTTACCAAGCTAAAGGTGGGTGATTTTAATCTGCAGCCCCTCTGGCCTGATTTTAATTGTTTTTGGCCAGACACTCTCCTAAGTGGTATAGCACTGGTCTGTCTATTTGCTGTACAGAGGTAACTCGTGGTTGCTGTGATGGTAAACACTGTGACACTGATGTGTCAAATGTGATAATGGTTACCCATGGTGAACAGTGTTTGGTGGAGCTCTCCGATTAAAGCAAGCTTGGAAGCAGGAGTGACATCCACTTCGGAAATGGCTTGCCTCTGGAAACTCTGTGAACAATGACCAGCAATGATACTCACTAAACACTATGCTGCAAATGTTTTACTAAGTTCTTTATATATTTTTCCCATTTAAGCCTCCAAAAATTCTATCAGGTAGATTTTGGCACTATCTTATTTTATAATTTTAATTATTTACAGTTCACAGAGATTAAAACTTCTGAAAGCCTAGCCACCTGCTAAATCATAGTTACAATGTAGTTCACATGCATAGGCACACACACAAACCAAGGGAAAAGGGGAAAATACTTCATATCTTTCTGAAATATGCATTAATAATATCCCAAACCCACTGCCACCTTACAGTTCTACTCATAGAGACCCACTCTTATTTCTAAGTCTGTAAACTTCATGGGAAGAGACTCTCCTCATTAGAATAGCTGGTTGATTTGGCTTTTTAATTAGCAGTCCAAAGAGGACAATACCAGAATCCCATATTAAAAATAGCACCTTTCAGTCTTAAGATACAAAACAAAAACTGATGCTCTCTTGAATGTCAGTTCATATTATCCCTATATTCATTGTGGCTATAATCAGAGTCATAACAAGTCACTTGAAAAGCTGCAACACAGAAAAACACAAAAATGAGTCATAATTTGAGCAATGCAGGGGATGATTGAAAGGACCTTTAAAATATGTGCTTTAATTGTTGAAATACAATGGACGTTTCTGTAGGACTTCATGCCGTACTGTGGTATCAAGAACATCTGTTGATGGGCTTTAGTAAACATGTCTACTACATTATTAACAAATGCTAAAAACCAGACAAAATTTGTAGCACTGTTGCAAGTGCCCTCTGTCCTTCAATGTGGTCACTCAATCATAACTTGCCTTTTTTTTTTATTCTGTCCTCATACTGTTACTATGTTTTATAAAAGCAACCTTAGGCTCCTTAAGTTCACATAGTGAAGGGGATCAGGGCACTCTGTTGACTCCACAGGGATTTCTATCATCATTCTTTCCCAGCTGTTCCATCTGCAGCTGGATATGTTCCGAGGAGATGATGCAAGGCTGTGAAATGGGACTGTTCTTGGGATTCAGCTGAGAGGAAAACAAGCTAGAAAGGTCATAGTAAACTCTGCGTCAATGGGACTGTTGTCTGACTAGCTCTTCTGCAACAGGGTTAGGGGTTGTCCTTCACACACACAAAAAAAGGCACACATACAAACGACTCTAACAAGCTCTGTTCTAGATGTGCCTCTTTGTCATTTGTAGAACATCAGGGGATGCCTTTGATATTTCCTCCCACCCCATTTTTTTAATACAACTTAACAAACTTCCACATGATGGACCTTATTGTATGACAACCAGTGCAAATCCTAAACACACAATTATGGAGCATGTCAGATTTCAGATTCATAAATTTAAGTGTCCCCACATTTGACACCTTCAATTTTCTTTTTCTCCTAGATTTAGCACACTGTTCCATTGTACTCACATAATCTCAAAGTCTCAAGTTTTGCATCTTTTCTTTGGTGACTTAATGTTCTAAACTTAATTTAGGTCAAATCTGTGTGCTCAAGATCAACTTCCTAATATTTAGCATTAATTTATATGGCATTCCAAATAAGAGATAATTAGCAAATAGGTTTTAATTTTGGAAAGACCTTTTGGAAATAATATATTACATGAAAATACAAAACTACTAGGCTTTCAAATCATGTTTAACATTAGAAATGACATCGTTGTTTCTGATATTGTGTGCCACTGAAATGGAACAAACTTATAGCTGATTATCCAGTGGGTTTTCAGAGGCAATAAACCACAGAGGAGGAGATTGTCCATCTTTCTTCCACAGAGCAGCTCGTGGATTTGAACCAACTTGTCTTTGGGATTGAAGCATAGCTTCTTTCAATGAGGCTACCAAAGCTTCTTGCTGCTGTTGTTAGGTGTTGTCAAGTCGAGTACAACTCACAGCAACCCTATGAACAAAAGATATGGACCCTTTTCGCTCATGTGACATCCTTACACTTCCTGACACACAGAAACTATTGCAATAGTCACCTCATCAATCCACTTAGTTGAAGGTCTTCTCCTTTGCCGATACACCACCCTACATCATGTCCTTCTCCCAGAAATAGTCTCTTCTAGCAAAGCCTCAACATTCTTGCCTCCAAAGGAAATTCTGGCTGCACCCTCTCTAAGACATTTCTGTTTGTTCTGTTTTGCAGTTCATGGGATGTTCAGTGCTCTTCTCCAAAACCACAGCTCAAATCCATCAATTCTTCTTCTGTCATCCTTATTCACTGTCTAGCTCTCAGACTCATAGCAAGTGATGAGAGAGTCTATAGCATGAAGCTGATGCCCCTTTGTCTTCAAATTGTTATCATTAGTAGCCAATAATTTGGAGAGGTCCCTAACTGCAGATTTTCCCAGTGCAATGTGTCTTCTTAATTTCTGACTGCTTGTACTAAGGAGGTTAATTTTGAATCCAAGCAAGATGAAGTTGTTGACAGTTTCAATGTCTTCACCCTTCATCATGATGCTGCCTATAGGTCCATTGGTAAGAATTTTTGGCTTTTTTGATTTTGAGAGGCAATCCATACTGAAGGCTGCATTCCTTGATCTTCTACAGCAAGTGTTTCAAGTCTTCCTCACCTTGAGCAAGCAAGATTGTGTCATCTGTAGAACACAGGTTATTGATGAGTCTCCTTCTGATTCTGGTGCCACATTCCTCATCATAGGGTTCAACTTCTTTTACTTTACAGTAAAAATAGCTATAAATTCTTAATGTGTTGTTGTCTTTAGATGTTCAGTCATTATGTCTTTTCTTTGCAAAAAGTTATTATGACATCTTGAAATTCAGGTCTTAGTCCTTTCAATATATTAAATCTGCCTCAGTTTCTACAGTCTAATTTTTAACAAAAGGAAACTAAACAAAATGTAGATAAGAGGGAAAGTCTCATAAAGAGAATACTTAACTCTTAAGAATTAAAAAAAAACTCTGGACCTTTTAAAAATATGCTTTAAGGAAAAGTTTAATCTGCACTAAGGGCAAAATAAGACTTAGTACTTTAAGAAGAGAAAGTATTGTATCTGGAGTCACGATACAAAAAAAGAAGATTTTCAGTCCCCAACTCCGACGTTTTCAGCTTGTGCACGCTTGACTAAACTCTTAAGGTCTTAGTTTCCTTTTAGGTAAAATGAGTAAAACAGAATCAACTTTTCAAAATTTGTATGAAATTTTATCATATGAAATGTAGAAAATATTTGTTTAATATTATATATTCTATTCCATCTATCTTTTTAAAAAAGCAAATGAAACTATTAAATATATAAAGAGAAAGGGTGGGAGAGGTCTCTGGGTTCTGTTTGGCTGGCTGGAGGCCATTTGCCTGGAACCAATGGGAACCTGAAACATAGGCGAACCTTTGGTCTTTTTAAATTCATTTGGGAAGGAGGGTGTTACAGCACTCCTAAGTGGTATAGCACTATTCTGTCATTTTTCTGTATTGAGGTAACTATATGAATTGCTGTGATACTGAACGTTGTGCCACTGGTCTGTCAAATTCCATAATGGCTACACATGGTTGGCAGCATCTGGTTAACAGCAGGAGTGGTATCCACGTCCTAAATGTGCCTGTGGAAACTCTATGAACTTAGAGAAAGGATGATAGTTATAGAACAGGATTAAAGTCTTTTGTTTATAGGGTCAGTACTAACTGACACTTAACAACAACATATATTGACAAGCCCTTTTCTTCCATTTTGAACTTCCATTGGCTAGATGCTGTATGATGGCACTTTTGTTTTGGTTCAGGGTCTGTATAGATTGTTTCTTTGTTTAAACCTCTCGTTTAGATTAAAAAAGACCTCCAGGAGGACCCTTGCATTTAAGGCTAAGCCCTTGTCTTCATTTTGGAAATTGGGTGAAGCAACTGGACTTTGTAAGATGTGCTCTCTTGTTTTGGTTGAGGGTCAACATACAACAAGTGAGAGTAAATATTTTATTAACAGTGTTCACTTATAAATGGCAAGACTTTAGGAAAGTATATCCTTTAAGGAACCTCTTAGGTTTCAAATGGGAGACCTTTATAAAGTGTATCTCTCTTTTTAAATATCCGTTTACTTACAGTTAGTATACATTGTGTTCCACACTATTCTTTATTCATATTCTGCTTTGTATATCTCTTAAGGAAAAGGATCAAGTCTACTCTTATCTATTAGAAGTCATCTGTAATCTAGTGTCTAATTTTCCAGACTTTTTCCAAGTCTTTGTTGTTCTAAAGATGTCCTACCATCTGCCTTGTGTCTCTCAATTCCTCTTTTGTAATTATGAGTCATTATTTTACACAAGCTATGCCTCCTAAAACAGCCACACACACCTATGCAAAATCTCACTGACGTGCTAGAAATCAAAGATGTCATTTTGAGAACCAAGGTGCATTTGGCCCAAGTCATGGCATTTCCATTAGTTTCATGTAAGTAAGAAAGCTAGGCAAAAGATAAAAGGATAAAAAAAAGATGCATTTAAACTATTATATTGATCTAAAATATGAATATATCAGGACTGTCAGAAGAAAAAATAAATCTGTCTTTGAAGAAATCCTACCAGGATTCTCAAAAGTGAAGTCAGTGAGATTTTATCTCACATATTTTGGGCATTTTATGAGGAATTACTTGTCCCACTTGTCCCAGGAAAAGGGCAGCATTCTCGTTACAGCAGAGGAAGAGTGAAAAGCCAGAACACCTCGAAAAAGACAGCGTGACACAGTGATTGCAATAGGCTCTAATATTGTGAGGATAAGGTGGGACCAGAAAATGTTTGCTTCTGTTGTGTATTGGGTCTCTATGACTAGTACATAAAGTAGCAACTTGATATTACCTAGCAATAATAGAAATTCCTCCCAATGAGAAAAACGTTTTTCTTACCTTGAAATCTGGTAGAAACAAAAACATTTCTTTGTCAAGCCTTCCTTCCCTTCCCAGACATGTATGCACAAATGTTTCATATACACCCACTTGCTTGCTTTCATTTGTGTTCATGCTATATCACAAAAGTTCTAAAAAGGGAGTAGCTGCTTTACGAACTTTCATGAAAGGCTTTCAAGAAATCATAACTTCTTGAAATTACATGTAAAGTTTGGTTGGCATGTGCTTTTGTACAATTATTTAAATGATGTTAGCAGGTTTGATTCTATTCTCAGAAGAATCTGCGGTCCAAAAGAATATCAGAACTGTAATCTCTGGGGAGAAAATGTCCACTACATAAAAACACCGTCTGCAAAGATGAGGTCTTTTTCATTTGTTTTCCTAGTGTGTGATACATACATATGTACTAAGTACTCAAAAGACATTTGATGAATTAATTCATTGCACTTACAAAGTAGCATCCACAGGATTTTGGAAATTATGACCATAATATTACACGAGAAAAAAATGACTTTCATAAAACAAAAAGTTCATTTTTCCCAAAGTGCCATAGGGGAAACATGGTTGATACAGTTGACACCTGCCTAATAATTATTACTTTTGTACATATGAATTTAATTTAGCATAATACAATCCAATAGCATTTGTTCTTAATTTTCCTCTGAGTTCTGTTGTTTATTGTCCTTTGTTCTCATATGGTCCATTGGCTCTAAGGTTTCTTCACAAGTAGTAAGGAATAAATCAAAGGTATTTAGCTTTTCTAACCATCTGGCTGGCAAAAATCCCAAAATTAATGTTTAAATCTTGGTGCAGTTAATGTGTTTTATCTTTGGGAACATCTCTGGAGATAGGAAATAATTGGTACTAATTTCCTTTAACTCTCCTTAAGAAATTTTCTATGTTATTCTATCAATACTGTAGGTACTCATTACTTATTATGTAGATCAATTTTCCAACAAAGGCCAATAGTGGTCAGTTTGAAATCTACTTCAGATGCTTCTTTAATGTTTTAGAGCAAGAACTAAAACCCTTTTATATGTAAAGGACAGGCTGTTATTTTTATGTGCCGTTGAGTAAAGGACAGGAGAGTAAAATAGGATTCACAGGTCATATAGTCTATGTTGCAAGTATTCAATTCTGTCACTGCATTACAAAATCAGCCAATATGTAAACAAATTGATGTGGATTTGTTTTAGTAAAACTTTATTTATGAAAATAAGGAGCAAGGTATAGCTTGCTAACCCTAATTTTGAACAAATGTTATTAGCAGTATTGTTAATACATGCCTTTTATAATCTACATTTTCCCAGAGTATAAATTTGCTTGTTTTTTAATATAAACAGAGCTGTTCACTCTTTTTGTCTATCACTTGCTTTATTTATTTATTTGTTAACTTATGTAGGTGTTTTTATAATAAATACACAGTAAAACATACACAGATTTAACATTTATTATACATACATTTCTTTGACTTTGATTACAGTCTTTGCGTTGTGCAACCATTAACTTATTTCTTTTCTGAGTTTTTCCTCTCTCGTTACCACAATCTATCTGGTTCCCTGACATCTCTACATAATTTCATTGTTTTCAGATTAACCTCATATAAGCAATTCTTTAAAAAGCAAAATGCTCAAGGCAGATATTTCTTACTCAGATATTTCTTACTAGTTCAGTGAAACTGATTTTAAGAAAATAATTTCAGGATTTGTCAACCTGAAAGTCTAGAGTCCATGAGTATTTTAAAATCTGTTCTGCATTTCCCCTGTATTTATTATGCTTTCTCCATGAATTTTTTTAATCTAAATGTTCAGTAATTGTAGCCAGGCACTGCGTTGTTCTTTAGTTCTCAAGTCAAAGGAAGCACTTTTTCATGGAGAACTGTCATAAGTTGTTCTCCTATTCCTTCTCTTAACTTTGTTACTCCAGGTGAATAAATACTAATTGTGCCGTGGATGACTGATTGGAAGTTTATTAACTGACAGACACTATTAAATAAAGGAGGAGGTAGAATAGAAGTAATAAGTATAGTGATACTTAATTGGAATGTCCCATGAAACCATGACCCTAACTCTCTTAAATTAAAGGACTAAATCTCAAGAGGTGATTGGTTGTAGCATCACAAGGTACTGATATTCCCCCGTTTTTTAATATACCACAAATAACAATTCAGCTTTTTACTGGTGCATAACTTATTGACAGCAAGTACAATAAGAGGCTATATAATCCAAATCCTTAATCAATATTTTTTAAATTACTGTATAGGAAAACTAAATTCTCTGTAAGAAATTATCCCACCCTTCTCCCTTTTTGATGTTCCTGACAATCATTAAAATACGTTAGATCCTATACATACGTAGTAACATGCTATGATCTATATCAGCAGTTGTTGTTAGGTTTCATTGAATTGACCACGACTTATAGCTGGCCAATGAACAACACACCTGAACCTTGTCTTGTTCTGTCAACATGCTCAAACTATATGAAACGAAGTTTCACTATCCTTGCTTCTAAGGAACATTTTGGTTGTACTTCCTCCAAGCAGATTAGTGGTTCTTTTGGCAGTCTATGGGATACCCGACATTCATTCCCACCACTGGAATTTAAAGGCATCAACTCTTCTTCAGTCATCCTTATTCGCTGACCAAATTCCAGGTCACAGGAAGAAACTGAAAATACCATTGGGATCTTTAAAATGACATTGTTGTTCTTGAACATTTTGGAGAGGGTGTTAATAGCAGATTTCCCCATTGCAACGTGTTTGATTTCTTGATTGCTGCTACCATGAGTGTTGATTGTAAATCCATGTAAAAATTGTGGACAACTTCAATCTTTTCTTAATCTTTCATAATGTTGCTTGTTTGTCCAGTAGTGGGACAGATTGAACAGGTATAGAGAAAGGATGCACCCCTGACATACACCTTTCCTAGTGTTACACCATTTCTGATAGTACTTACTAAGTGGATGCAATTGTTTTTGATCAGAAACCTTCTGCTTGTCTATTTGAATGTGCTAATCAAAAAAATAACCACACACACACACACAAAATTAGTCACTCACATGTACCTAGTACTTTTCATAAGAAGAACTAAATGCTTTCCTCACTTAATTCTCAGAATAGTCTATGAGGTAGACTTCTCTTAGACTTTCCACACCTTGCAAGTAAGAAAAAACAGTAACAAAACCTGTAGACATACTTTTCTACTATACTAAGATCATAAAGTTAGTAAATTGAAGAACAAGGATATAACACTTTCAGGATATAATTTTGTTAATTTAGAACAAGTACCTAATCACAACACTTAGAGTAAAGGTCACATTATGTATGTTATAATCAGGGTTTGGTTTGGTTTTTTTTTTCCGTATTGTGGGTTTGGGCATTTTTTTTTAAAGTTACCAGAATTCTGTCATTTTCCCCATGAAGAAATGTGATTTCTATCTCCTCCTTGTGTGTCTAGAAGAATTTTGCTGGTAGAAAGTGATGGAAGTGATGTGTGTGCATTCTGAGACTATCAGAAGACATTAAAACCTTTTTCTGATTACTTGGGACACTCACTCTGGAGAAGCTTCTTGCGATGAAAGAAGTCCAACAATCCCAAGAGTTTGTCTACAAGTACCATGGTTAACAATGTTCACTGAAATTAGAGCAAGGCTCAGAAGAGTAAGACATTCTATATACTCAGACCAAGCAATTTTTCAGGTGACAAAGCCTTTATACCCACATAAAATTAATTCTCAAAACTGTTTATTTTATCTGAATAATATCTCTTCACAAGGTAATCCTCCAATTTCAGTGCTATTACTCTAATTCTAACTATTATTGTCTGCTTTTTTGACAGATGTAAAAGCATTGTATTTTCATTCGTTCCTTTAATCTCTCCCAGATACCATTTAATTTACAAATTAATTCTTCTAAAGCATATGTGTGTTGCTGAGATTGCCCTTATTAAGAGAGCATTAGTAGTGTTGTGCATATTTTAAAATATTACCCTTTAATCCAGATTTCTGAGGTTAGGCTAAAAGAACAAAACAATCTCTGTTCTCAGCTCCTGTTGTAGCTTGCTTTGAACTTCTTTTCCTTCATTTCTGTGTCTGTTTCCATATGTCATCTCCTACTTTTACCTTCTGTGGCAATAAGATTGATGAAAGTGAGAAAGATGTGAGAATTATTGTTTGGTAATGGATGTATTTGGCTAATGTTGTTAAGTGCCATCATCAAGTCAGTTCCAACTTCTAGCAACTCTATGCTCAACAGAATAAAATACTATCTGGACCTGCTCTGTCCCCACAAATGTAGTAGTACTTTCAACTACTGATAAAGCTGCTGTGTTAATCCATCTCCTTAAGAGTCTTCCTTTTCTTTACTAACCCTGTAACAAACATATGGTCCTTCTCTAGGAACTGGCCTGTCCTGATAACATTGTTGTTGTTGTTATTGTTGATTGCTGTTGAGTCAGTCGAGGTAGACGCATAGAGATTCTATGAGCAAAAGATCTAATGCCTTTGCGTAGCTATCATTGTTTGCATAGGCATGTGGTCTAGGAAGTGGATGCCACTCCTGATTCCAAGCCTGTTTTACAACTGTAAGCTCTACAAAACACTGTCCACAATGGGGGAAAAATTATGGTATTTGATATCCCCATGGCACAAAGTTCAGCATCACAGCAAACCCAGTTTATCTCATACAGTACATGGACAAAGAGTCATGTGCAAAGTGGAAGAGTGTTCCTCCAGACACAACAGCACTAGTTTGTAGAGTTTCCAGAGGCATCTAATTTAGGAAGTGGATGCCCCTCCTGCTTCCCAACATGAATCATCTGGAAGCTTATCCAAACATTGCACATAATGGGTAACCATTATGATATTTGGCATGACTATGGAATAGTGTTCAGCATTACAGGAACTCCCAAGTTGTTCAGTACAGCAAATAGACAAATGATTGCTGTTACTTTTAAAGACTATTCATTCTAAAATTAACAAATTTTGACTGTTATCAAGATGAGACCACCATTGAGTTGCTAGCTAGCCAGCCAACTCCTAAAGTAGAGGGAGAATCCAGGCCGGCTCATAGATTCATCACCTCATTATTGATTTTAAAGCCACATGCTCAAGCAGGCCTCCACCCTTACTCTAAGACTCAAGGGCCATCTACTTTTGAGGGGGAGGGGGGAATAACAGTAACACACAGCAAACACAATCCCAGAAACTTCCCTTATGCTACTGTTATCAAGATGAGACTGTCCTGATAACACAGTATGTAAAAAAAGAAATCTCACTATCCTTGATTCTAAGGAGTGTTCTGGTTGCCTGTCTTCCAAGACAGATTTGTCTGCTTTTTTAATGCTCATGGTATAGTAAATATTCCTCCTTGCCAATCACCACAATTTAAAGGTATCAATACTTTTTTAGTTTTTCCTAAGCATCATACAACGCTCACAACCATATAAGATAATTGAAAAGACCATGTCTTGGTGCAGACACATCTTAGTCTTTCAAGTGATATCCTTCCTCTTTAGCACTTTACAGAAATCCTGTGTAGCTGATTTTCCCAGTGTGATATGCCATCTGTATGAAAGAGTGGAGGAAAAGCAAAGGAGAGGAAGATTCAGATGGGGTGGATTGACACAGTAACTAAGGTAACGGGGGTGTGTGGGTTGGAGCCAATGGAATGGCTCAAGATAGGGCAGGATTCAGAGCTATTGTACATAGGATCAAGATGAGTCACCGATGACTCAATGGCACATAACTACAACAATATGCCATCTGATATCTTAACTGTCACTACCACAGGCATTGATTTTAGATATTGTTGTTGTTGTTATGTGCCGTCGAGTCACTTGTAACTCATAGAGACCCTATGTACAACAGCCCTAAACCCTGCTCTATTCTGTACCAATCTCACTGCCTCTGACACACCCATCCCGATTACCCCAGTCACTGAATCAATCCACCTCTTAGAGGGTCTTCCCCTTCTGTGCCGTCCCTCCACCTTCTCAAGCATGATGTCCCTCTCCAAGGAACTGTCCCTCCTTACAACATGCCCAAAGTATATCAGACCAAGCCCCAGAATCCTTGCCTCCAAGGAGCAGCTTGGTTTAACCCTCTCTAGGATGAATCTGTTTGTTTTCTTGGCAGTCCAGGGTACACTCAATACTCTTCTCCAGCACCACAGCTCAAAGGCATCAATTCTCCTTCTATCCTCCTTAGCCATTGTCCAACTCTATGATGCATAACAAGTGATTGCAAAGACCATAGCCTGTAGATATTAATAAAATAATATCGTTGTCAACTACAATATTTTTCACTTGTTTATCATGATGTTGTTTGTTCTTTCAATGAGGATTTTTGTTTTCTTTGTGTTGAAAGCTACATTCTTTTATTTTCGTCTTTTGTTTACAGTGAGTAGTGTTGTCTTATTTGCATATTAAAGGCTATTAATTATTCTCTCTCTAATCATAATGACTATATCTGCTTCATATAGTCCAGCTTTTCAGATTATTTGTTCAATATACAGAATATGGTAACTTTGTGGTAAGGGTTTGTGTTGTCAACCCAAAGGCAAGAGGTTCTAATCTATTAGCTGCTCCATGGGAGAAAATCGGGCTATCTTCTCTTGAATATTAATGCCTCTGAAAACCTTCTGGAGGGTTAGCTGTGAGTAGTTTCCAACTTGAAAGTAAATAACAATAGCAATAGCAAATAGCAAAAAAAAACCCAACAAGAGAATGAATAAGCATAGAGAAAAGATACAATCATGACATATACCTCTCCTGATTTAAACCATACAGTATTCTGCTATTTTGTTCAAATGATTACTTCTTGGTTTGTGTATAGTTTGGCCAGGAACATGCTTAACTGTTCTGAAATTCCCATTCTTCACAATTCCTTGTCTTTAAGGAACACCTTTATTGGGCATTCTCCAAGACATATTAAAATGAAAAGAAGAGATGAGAAAGTAAAAGAAATGAACAGAGATTTCCAAGGGTAGCTTGAGAAGACAAGCTAAGTTTATAATGGAATGTGCAAAGAGCTGGAGTTGGTGAATAAAATGGAAAGCAGTCATTCAGAATTTCTCCAACTGAAAGAACTTAAAACAAAATTCGAGTTTTAAGCTGCGTTACTGACTCCATGTGAAAAACATTGAATGATCCAGGAAGCATCAAAAGAAGGTAGAGTGAATACACACAATCACTGTAACAAAAAGAATTGGCCAATACCTAAATATTTCAGAAAATAATATATGATAAAGAGCCAGTGTTGATGACAGATCAAGTTCAAGCTCTGTTAAAGGCAATGGCAGTAAGGCCCCAGGAACCAATGGGATAGCAATCGACATGTTTCAATTAACAGATGCATATCTGGACGTGCTCACCATGCTATGCCAGGAAATTCTGAGGAAAACTGCTTGGCCAACTGACTGGAAAAAATCCATATTTTTTCCCGTTCCCAAGAAAGGTCATCTAATAGAATGTGGACATTATTGGACAATATCATTAAAATCACATACAAGCAATATATTGCTGAAGATTATCCCAAAATGGCTGGAACTTTGACAGCGTACTTTGACAAAGAATTTCCAGAAGTTCAAACTGGATTTAGAAGAGGCTATTGCACCAGGGATATGATTATGGATGGAAACTGGTTGAAAGTTCTTGTTGTTATTTACCATATAGTCAGAACTGAACCATGGCTGACCATAGCAGGTTTTCAGAGGCAGAAATCACATAGGAGGATATTTCCCATTCTTCTCCCATGGAGCAGCTGGTAACCTCAAACTGCATGCCTTCAGGATTGCAGCACAGTTTCTTGCCACTAGGCCAAAAGGGCTCACTCTTTATTTGCTGAAAGTAGAGAATACCAAAAAATATCTATTTGTGTTTTATTGTCCATGGAAAGGCATTTAACTGTGTTGATTACAATATATTATGACTAATATTGAGAAGAATGGTAATTCCAGAATATTTAATTATGCTCATGTAAAAACTCTACATAGGCTGAGACATTGTTGTCCTAACAGAACACAGAATAATCTATTCAATCTATATACTGAACAAATCATTTGAGAAAATGGACTTTATGAAGAATGTGACATCAGGATTGGAGGAAGACTCAATATCATGTGTTACACAGATGAGACAACCTTGCTTGCTGAAAGCAAGGAGAACTTGAAGCGCTTAGTACAGAAGGTCAAGGATTATAGCCTTCAATATGGTTTGCATCTCAACATCCAGAAAATAAAAATTCTCATTAGAAGATGAATGGGCAATATGGTGATAGCTAGAGAAATGATTGAAATTGTAAACAATTTCATCTAACTTGTGATTACTATGAATCAGAGTTGACTTGACCATATCTAACAACAATAGCAAGTGGCAACTGAAAGCATAAATACAATAAGGACTCCCAAATTTAGCCCAGACTCTCTCCTGAGCTCTGGACATGTACACTACGATTTTGTTATTCCTTTGATATTAATGTTGTTGTTGTTGTGTGCCATCGAGTTGACCTGTAGTTGCTCCTCCAGCAGGTTTTTCAGAAGCAGACCATCTCAAGGGATGAGATTGTCCATACTCCTGAAGAGAAGCTGGTATACTGGAATCCCATCCCTTTGGGATTGTAGTGCAGAATAGGTTATCTAAAATTTATTGAAAAACCTGATCTGTTCTCCTACACTTAATGGCAACATCCATCTTTATATTGTTCAATTATAACATTAAATTAATCCTTGTCTGTTGGGAAATCCCGTTCTTCTACATTCTAAACATATTTATAATATCACCCTATATTTCTGCATCTATCTCTTACAGAGTTTCTATCATCTCTTGGCTGGATGTTTGCAATAGGTTTCTTAGCAGCCATCAGTAACTAGACACACTCTGAATTTAATCTTAACACATTAGTCAGATCATGCAAATTATTTCCCTCAAAACTTTTCATTGAGTTCACAGTCCATCTCATTAGAGTCAAATCCATTGTATTTGCAGAGCTCCATAGGGTTTTTCTGATGGCCTAGCGGTAAGGAGCTGCACTGCAGTCCTGAAGGCATGCAGGCATGCAGTTCAAATCCACCAGCCACTCTGAGGTAAAAAGATGGACAATCTCTTCCTAAGTCATCTACTGTCTCTGAAAACCCCCCAGAGGGCCAGCTATGAGTCAGTTCTGACTCCAAAGTACACAACAACAACTTGGGGTTTTATACTTTGTACAATGTTTAATTACGTTTTTGTTAGAATGGTTGTGAGTAGATTTTCTATTTTGATGACTTGGTGTAACTAAATAAACACAAAAAAATATCTCCCAATATGTGAATTTGCATATCTACATGTTTTCAAAAATAAAGAGAAAATACATAATGTTAGGGAATAAGATATTAAAATAATATTCAAAAGTTACAGATGTCCTGATAACTCATATGTGGTGAAGCTATATAAGGTCATCTCTAATGAGTGAAAACATTTTTTATTTCACACATCCCACATTTTGTACTGTTTATAAGAATAAAGAGGTTTTATATTTAAAAATATTAAATGGTAGTTTATTTAACTATCAAAATGGAATAAATATATCTCCATCCATTTTGACATGGAAAACTTATTATTTGACTCAAAAAACCTATCCTTTGAATTTTAAAGTTGATAATTAAGACATAACTTTCTCAGAGAGAAAATAGAGATAAAAATCTACTGATTTGGTTTCTAATACACTAATATGCTTTCAGTCTTCCTTTCTTTGAATTTTTAATTCATCTCTGACATCATGATATTTGACAAAGTCAGCTAAATTTGAGTTATTTTTTAATGGGTGTTATGAAATTATATGGTAGTCACACATTTTATGAAATATATATCATATCAACAGAACTTTCCCAGTGCAACACCAAACGATTTTGTAATTTATGACTTAAAATGTCAGGAAAAAATTAAATTTCTTTCCTAGATCTATAAAAGGGAGCTTTAGTGTCCTAGTTTAGAAGGTGTTATGCATCCTCATTCAGTTCAAATCCACCAGCAGATCTGCAGGAGGAAAATGAGCAATCTTCTATGTGATTCACGGTCTCAGAAAATCCTCTGAAGGGTCACTTGCAATTCAATTCTGACTCCATGGCTATCCGTGATTGAGATATATAAAGACTAAGGTTCTCCCAATCCAAGCCATGTTCTTTTCAATTGTTTCATATGCATATGAACTTAGTCAGGGACTTTAATATGTAGTTAAGGATCTCTCCGTATTATTAAGGAGATATGATGTCATTTTAAGGACTATAGTGTATCTAATTAGGTTATGGTCTTTTTTAGTCACTTGATATGTATTTGAGAGCTCAAAAATAAATAAGGATGGCAGAAGAAGAACTGATGCCTTTGAATTGTGGTTTTAGAGAAGAGAGATGAATACCCTATGGAACAACAAATACCCAAAAGAACAAACAAGATATGTTTTGGAGAAGCTGGAGCCATAATGCCTCTTGGAGGCCAAGATAATGATGCTTCATCTCACATACTTTGGTATGCTGCTAGAAGAGGTTATTTCTTGGAAAGGAACATCATTCTTGGAGTGGTGAAAGGATGGCAAAGAAGACGAAGACCCTCAGGACAGTAACTGCAGCAATGGGCTTAACTATGTTAAGATTGTAAAGTTGGCATAGTTATATGGCAGGGTTCAGGTGAGTTGCTCATTAGGTCTCTGTGAGGTACACTAGACTCAACATCACCTAAGAACAACGATAACATATGAAATAACATACAGGAAAGTTGACAATGCATAATAAAGATCAAAGGAAAAATGTTTTATTTGAAATGTAGTACTAGCTAAGAGTATTTAATATCTCATGGACTGTCAAAATGTCTTAGAATAAGCATAGCCAGAATGTTCCTTAGAAACAAAGATTGTTGCTGTTATTGTTAGGTGCCATTTAGTCAACTAGGACTCATAATGACTCTATGAACAACGGATCTGAACCCTATCCTCATGATATCTGATACACTTGACCCCATTGCTGTAGTCAATGTGTCAATCTATTTCACTGAGGGTCTTCCTCTCTTTAGCTGACACTTCAGCTTTTCAAACATGACTATTTCCAAAGAATAGTCTCTCCACACAACATACCTAAAGTATGTGAAATAAAGTTTTGTTATCTTTGCCTCCAAAAAGCATTCTGGCTGTAATATCTCCAAGACTTATTTGTTTGTACTTTTGATGGTCTATGGGATATTCAGTACTCTTCTCCAACACCACAGCTTAAAGACATAAATTCTTTTTTAGTCATCCTTATTCATTGTTAATATCTCAGCAAGTGATGGAGGAAAAAACCATGATCTGAATTTGATGCACCTTAGACTTCAAATTTACATCATTTCTCCTCATCATTGCTAAGAGGTCCCTGATAGCAGTTTTGCCCAATCATTTTCTCCTGATCTCCTGACTGATGGTATCAAAAGTGTTGATTGTAGGATCAAGAAAAATGAAATTGATGACAATTTAATTGTTTTCTTCATTTACTATGATGTTGCTTACAGGCCCAGTGGTGAAGATGTCTGTCTTCTTAATGTCGAAATACAATCAATATTGAAGGATGTAGTCTTTGATTTTCCTTAGCAAACATTTCAAGTCCTTTTCACTTTCAAGAGCAAGATTATGTTATCTGCATTAATGCAGGCTGTTGAAGAGTCTTCTTGTGATCTTCAGCGACATTCTTCCTCATATAGTCTAGCTTCTCAAATTATTTGCTCAAGGTACATAAAGATTGATTAAGTATAGGAAAAGGATACAACCCTGACACAAATCTTCCCTGCTTTAAAACCATATAGCGGTCTCTTTCTCTGTCCAAACAACAGATTTTGTGGTCTAGGTACAGGTTTTGTATAAGCTCAATTAAGTGTTCTGGGATTCTCATAACTCAGAAGCCAAGATAGTAAAACTTTATTTTACATATTTCAAGCATGTGGTCAGGAGGTTCCAGGCCTTGAAAAATTACATTTGCTAGAAAAAGGAGTTTGCCTACACAAAAGGCTTCCCACTGATAGAAAACAAGATCAGATGCAGTTAATCAGCTTACATCTGATAGCTAACACAATTAGAAATGCCCAAGCAATTTACTCCAGGCTATCAAGTATATCACAAACACCCACCTGGATTCAACTATGCAAAGCTAGAGGCTCCCTTACAGGTAGGACCAGACAGACTTTTAAATACAAAGATGCTGGAGGTCATTAAAAATGGCTGAAGCAGTACATAGGTAAACAACTGCCAGAAGTTCAAGCAGGATTTAGAAGAGGTCGTGGCAACAGGGACATCATTGCTGGTATCAGATGGATCCTAACTGAAAGTAAGAAATACCAGAATAATTTCTATTTGTGCTTTACTGACTATGCAAAGGGGTTTGACTGTGTGGATCACAAGTCGTGACTGACATGGAGAAGAATGGGAATCCCAAAGCACTTGATTGTACTCATGAGGAACCTCTACCTAGATCAGGAGGCTGTTGTGTGAATATAGCGGGGGAGCTCTGCAGGGTTTGGAATTTGTAAGAGACTGTGTCAGTGTTGTATTCTCTCCTGTTCAATCTATAGGCTGAGCAAATTATTTGAAAAGCTGGTCTCTTTGAAGAGAAATATGGCATCAGTATTAGAGGGAGACTCATCAATAACCTGTATTATGCAGATGACACAAACTAGTTTGCTGAAAGAGAGGAGGATTTGAAGCACTGTTGCAGAAGATCAAGGAATGCAGCCTTCAGCATGGATTGTGTTTCAATATCAAAAAAACAAAGATTCTTGCCACTGGACCAGTAGACAGTGTCATGATGGATGGAGAGGAAATAAAAACTGTCAACAACTTACTCTTGCTTGGATCCACAATTAACACCCTTGGTATGAGCAGTCAGGAAATAAGGAAATGCATTGCACTGGGAAAATATGCAGATAGGGACCTTTCCAAGTTGTTATGTCAATTTAAGAACTAAGGTGCGTCTGATTCAGGCCATAGTCTTTCTTAGTGGCTATGCATTTAAGACCTGGACAATGAATAAGGATGACAGAAAAATAATTGACACCTTTGAGCTGTGGTGTTGGAGAAGAGCACCGAACATCCCTTGGACAGCCAAGAGAACCAAAGATATGTCTTGGAGATGGTGCAGCTGGAGTGCTCTTTGGAGGCAAGAATGATGAGGTTTTGTCTCACATACTTTAGATATGTTGTTAGGAGGTGCTATTCCCCAGAGAATGACATGCTGCTGGGAAGGGTGGAAGGAAGGAAAAAGAGAGGAAGACCCTCGGCCGGGTGAATGTAATTGACGCAATGAACATCAAATGATGCAATGCAGTGGACTCTTGTGTGTTAGGAAGTGTGAGGATGGTGCAGGACAGAACAGAGCTCAGATCTTTTGTTCATAGAGTCACTATGAGTTGTACGTGACTTAATGGCATCTTACAACAAGAATAACAAAGGACACAATGAATTAGAATCCTTTTTCTTTTCAAACCACATTAGAACTATGAAAAGTGAGATTCAAGATATAAACTTTCCATGGACTAAATGGAATATTAAAGAAATTTCATTTTAATAATACTGAAATACAGAAAATGCTTCTTTTTAATAGAAAAGAAAAACAATACTTAGAAACAGGTAAAAGAACCATGCTTTCATTCATTCCTAATTTTGCATTACCCACTTCAGTAATCTTTACTTTATTCTCTTACGTTTACTTTAACTTGTTTTGTTTTAGGAATTATTCCATTAAATAAATTCAGGAAAAGATCCAATTTCTTATAAAATAATATACCTACTACAGGTGTATTGAAAGTGCCATGTTTTGTCTGTTAATTGGGAAAGTTATCGTGATATGCCAGATGTGGTTCTACTTCCAAACAAAATTGTAGAAGACTGTCATCAACGAAATAAGAAAACATAGTGAGGAAGTAAATAAGAATGGAGGCCATGTGTGAAATACGTTAACCATTGTTTGCTTATGAAAAGGGTAAATATCAGACATTATTCATAATGTAATTGATGATGTGGAATAGAATATGATTAAATTGTGGAATACCATTGTTAGCTTGTGTGTGCTTGTGTGTGGGTGCGATGGAATGCAATGCAACACATTTTAAAAATAAAGGGGAAAAAACCCTAAAACATCCTTTGAATGAAACAGTAAATGTTTTTATTTTAGAAGTTATTTGTTTGTAAAAGTTCCAAAGATTCCACAGTTGTAGTTGAGTCTTTAAATGCTGGCTCTGAAAAAGTTTAATTCATAATATTACTATGTTTTAACAACATGATAAGTTGATGAAATGCTGAGTATACTTTATAACCATTCAACATTTAATATTTAGCAAATATTTACTGAGAACCTAGTATGTGTGAAAAATTGTAAATAATGAATGAATGAAACAGAGCTACCCTTTCTAAACTTAAAACCATATCAAAGTGACAAAGATTAAAGAAGAAAGTACATAAATAAGTGTATAACTTAAAGTATAACAATTAATGTGGAGAAAAAGAACAAGGTAAAGGGAATAAAGCAAAGAAAGATAATATTTGCCTATAGATCAGATCTTTATCAGTTTAAGAATATAATTAGTCTCTGAACAAAGCATTATTTTAAGGCTGTTTTGGTTATTCTCAAGTGAAGTATTTAGCAATTTTATTTCCGTTGCAATAATAAAGAAGACAAACTAGACCCCTTACCACTGGGCCAATAAACAGCATAATGATAGATAAAATAATAGATTGAAGTTGTTAAGTATTCCATCTTGCTAGAATCCACAATCAACACTCTTGGTACCAGCTGACAAGAAATCAAAAAAATAAATTACATTAGGAAAATCTGCCATCAGAGACGTCTCCAGAGTTCTAATAAGCAACAATGTAAGTCTAGAGGCTAGATTTGCGTGACCTAGGCCACAGCCTTCACAAATATTTGCTATGCATCAGAAAGCTGGACAGTAACTAAAAGGACAACAGAAGAATTGATGCCTTTGAGTTGTGATGCTGGAGAAGAGTATTGAATATTCTTTGGACTGCCAAAAGAACAAATAGGTTTGTTCTGCAGAGGGTGAATCCAAGTTAATCCTTGGAGGCAAAATTTTGAAGCTCCATCTCACATTCTTTGAGCATGTTGCCAGAAGGGACCAGTCCTTAAAAAAGGATATCATACTTAAAAGGATGGAGGGACAGTTCAAGAGAGGAAGACCCTGGTGGAGATGGATTGACACAGTAACTGAGGTAATAACAAACAGTGGCTGACTCTGAGAAGAATGGGAATCCTAGAACATTTAATCGTGCTAATGCGAAACCTATACTTGGACCAAGAGGCAGTCGTCAGAACAGAGCAGGGCAGT
>NW_006399792.1:14605416-14609195 GCF_000299155.1 Elephantulus edwardii | reverse complement strand
TGTGGCATCAGAATTGGAGGATGAGTCATCCACATCATGTGCTGTGCAGATGACAAAATTTTGCTTGCTAAAAGTAAAGAAGATATTAAATGCTTGCTGATGAAGTCCTACAGCCTTCATTAACAAATTATATCTTAACATGAAGAAAACAAAGGTCTTCATTACAGGACCAACAGTCAATATTGTGATAGATAGAAAGGATTGAAGCTGTCAATATTTCATCTTGCTTGGATCAACAATTAACACACTTGGTACCAACAGTCAGGAAATCAGGTGTGTTTGGTGGAACTTCCCAACTAAAACAAGCTTGGAAGCATCCACTTATGAAATGGCTTGCCTCTGGAAACTATGAACAGTGCTCAGGTCTTTTGTGCATAGGGTAGCTATGAGTCGTCTACAACTCAATGGCACTTAACAACAATAACAAAGACAACGTAGAGAGAGCTGTGTTGGCCTAGTGGACAGAAAGTTATGCTACCAAGCCCAAGGTGGGTGATTTTAATCTGCAGCACTCAGGCCTGGTTTAAATTGTTTTTTGTCAAAAGTATTTCTAAGTGCTGTAGCACTGGTCTATGCATTGTTGTACAGAGGTAACTCGTTGTTGCTGTGATGCTAAATATTGTGACACTGATGTACCAAAAGTGCTAATGGTTACCTATTGTGGACAGTGTTTTGTGGACCTTCCCAACTAAAACAAGCTTGGGAGCAGGAGTGGCATCCACTTCCAAAATGACTTGCCTCCGGAAACTCTATGAACAGTGCTCAGGTCTTTCACAACAACAACGTTACTGCATTGGGAATGGCTGCTGTTTGGAAACTCTCTAAGATGCTGTAGAGCAATAATGTCAGTTTGAAGATCAAGGCACTCCTGATTCAGGTCATTATCTTCTCAATCAAATGTTATGGATTAGAAAGCTAGACAATGAATAAAGATGATAGGAGAAGAATAGATGCCTTTGTGTTGTTGTGTTGAAGAGCACTAAATATCCCATGGACTGCCAAGAGAACAAACAGATTTGTCTTGGAAAGGGTTCACATGGAGTGCTCCTTGGAGATGCAGTCTTTCATACTTTGGACATATAGGTAGGCAAGAATATTCTTGGAAAGAGACATTATGCTTGGAAAGATAGAGGGACGGTGAAGGAGAAGACCTCCAGTGAGATGAATTTACTTGGTGACTTTCAGCAATGGGCTCTAGTTTGCCAGAGATGATGAAGATGGTACAGGATAGGGCAAGGTTCAGGTCAACTCTTCACTAGGTTGTTATGAATTATACTTGGTTTGATGGCACCTAACAGTAATGACAACAATAGCGTGTGCCTAGGGAACTGCACTGTTAATCCAAAGGCAATACCTCTCTGGCAGTTCAAGTCCACTAGTGACTCTCCTGTATAAAGATGTGCAATTGTTCCAGGTGATTTAAAGTGACTGAAAATCCATTGGAGGATCAGGTATGTATTTGTTCCAACTTGTCAGAAATGAGGGTTTTTATGGTGTTATTGGTTTTATTTTTCTGCATGGTGACTTAGTGATAAGAATTATGCTGCCAACAGAAAGGTACTTGGTTTCAATCCAACACTGTTCTGTAGGAGAAAAATGAGCAATCTCTTCCCATACGACATACTTCCTTTGAAAACTTGTAGGAGGGTCAGATATGGGTCAATTCAAACTGGACGATACACAACAAATCTCTCTCTCACTCTGTATGCATGTGTGTGTATCTATATATCTATATATCTATGTATCTATGTATCTATGTATCTATGTATCTATGTATCTATGTATCTGTATATCTATATATCTATATATCTATATATCTATCTATATCTACTGTCATGTGTGGTTTTGTTGGAGTCAACTCATACTTGACCATCACTGGCTTTTCAGAGGCAGTCAGTCTGATTGCATATTGCCTAATTGTCTCTCCGAGCAGCTGGTGGATTCAAACTACATGCATTTGCAATAGCAGTGCAACTCCTTGCCACTAAACCACCTATATAATGCAGCAAAATCAGTGAAGATTCCTCCTTTGAATGGATTGCTAGAAAACTCTTCACTACTTGCTTATTAAAACCAGAAAGCCTTCTTTGAAATCAGGTAAAAACTGATCTGGTGGGTCTTTAATGGCAACTTTTAAGTTTATGGCAAAATGTGAAAACTTGAGGAGGTTATGGTGGCCAGCTGTTGCGCTGACTCCAAGGCAAACAGTTCATAACCAAGCATTGGTCTTCTGGTGTGATTTACTTCCTCTGAAAACCAGCTGAGTCTATTCCTGTAACAGCAGCAGCAGAAGGCGCTAGGTAAAACTGGGCTGATTATTATGCTAACAAAAATGACCAGGGTGTTAGAAGTCCTATTGTTCTACATGAAATTCTTAAAAATATATTCTTTTTCAGTTAAAACCAACTCGAAGCTGACTGACCGTCCAATGGGATTTTGGAGGCTATAATCTGCACTGGAGGACATTCCTCTTTCTCCAGAGAAGTTGCTAGAGGATTCAGAGTAGCAGAGAAGTTCTCCTTTGGGTGAGCAGTACAATTCGCTACAAACTAGGCCACCACGGCTACCTTAAAAGAGGCGAGTCTTTTTCAAAATCTGGAGAAGAGTGTTGAATATACCATGGACTGCTAGAAGAACAAAGAGGTTTGTCCTGAAGAGGGTGAAGCCGAAGTGCTCCTTGGGGTCAAAGATTCTAAAACTTCGTCTGGCATACTCTGAGCATGTTGCAAGGAGGGACTGGTCGTTGGAGAGGGACATTATGTTTGGGAGAGTGAAGGGACGGCGCAGGAGAGGAAGACTCTCAGTGAGATGGACCAATTCTGCGATTGGGGTGGTGGGAATGAGCATGTTTGATATGGTGAGGTTGGCACAGGATAGAGTGGAATTTAGGGCTCTTGTCACTATGAGTCGCAAGCGACTCAATGGCACAACAACAATAAGGTCCAGTGCAGATATTGAAGAAACTGCATGATAGGAGAGATGGTATATTCAAATTGGGTACTTTGAAAGCTCTGAGAAAAGACTGATGGATTTTTAAGATGGCATCTGGACTTGTCAAACTCAAAATGCAGATAAGCAACAGTTCCAAGGAATTGAAACAGCAGTAATTGGATGGTACAAGATAAATTATTGTTTTATTTTCTTGTAGATAGGACTACCATGAGTTGGAGCCAACTACACACCTAACAACTATCTACGTTTTCTAAGAGGATTGATAGCACAGAGGTGATCTTTGTACTGACTTGCTTGGCTTCTGTGATGCTTCTGTTTCTTTATTTTTTTATTTATTCTTTATTCTAGAGCCACACCCAACTGTCCACTATGCAATCTACGCAATTGTAATAGATTAAGAAATTATAATAATTCAAATTTCTCTCATTGTTTTATATTTTATGAAGAACTCTTAGTGATATAAAAAACTAGTTTCAAAGGGAGTGATTTTTTATGTAAATATTATTAGACATGTTAAAGTCATCAGCTATTATAAAAAAAGAGGTTTCTTGCCCCAAATTAAAAATAAAATAATTTCCTCTTTTAAGGAAAATTTCATTTGATCGGATGGGAAATTAAGAACACGATAAATTAACTCCCAGAAAATTTTATTTTCCCAAAGATTACATTACATTTTAATGATTTAATCAAGTATCTGATTCTTATTTCAAGTCAAAAGTTCTGGAGATTCATTTCATAACAAACACTTGAAGTCATTTAAATACTGATGATAGGAAATTATAGCATTGGCTATGTCAAGCCAAAAACAAAAGTCAAGTTTGGGCAAA
>NW_006399792.1:14598023-14605316 GCF_000299155.1 Elephantulus edwardii | reverse complement strand
ACTTTTCTCGCTGCCCACCCCTCCCCTTCAGTTCATTCTTTTCTTTGAAAAGTAAAAGAAAAATTCTCTCATTGGTATACAATCCCTCCCTCCAGGTCCACTCCACTATGCAGCCTTCGTTCTGGACTCCTGTCATGACGATAATGTCTAATCAGTTCTTTCTCTCATTTGTTTCAATGAGGTATACCTAATTTATCCCCTCTTTCTCAGTCTCCTCCTCAACCCCTATGTCAGTCCTGTTTTAAAACAATGGCACTTTGTAGTATATGTCTTTATGTCACAGAGATATTTCATACAGCATAACGTCCTCCAAGGCCACCCATTTAAGGGACTTATATCTAGAGTTTATAAAACATGCAAGTACCACAATAAGATAAAGGTAAACAACCCAATTGAAAAATGGGCACAGGATATGAATAAACACTTCACCAAAGAACATTCAGATGGCCAACAAGCACATGA
This sequence comes from Elephantulus edwardii, assembly GCF_000299155.1. Lineage (NCBI taxonomy): Eukaryota > Metazoa > Chordata > Mammalia > Macroscelidea > Macroscelididae > Elephantulus > Elephantulus edwardii. The sequence goes on along the minus strand of NW_006399792.1, from coordinate 14,604,854 downwards.
AGAAATGTTCAAAATCCCTAGCTCAAAGAGAGATGTTGTGTGATTTTACACCATCTTCAGAGTCTCTGGCATGCTCAAGTCTTTGTTTAATTTGATTATCCATCTCTGGGTGGAAGGTCTCCCTTAACTCCAGTGGTCCCCTAATTCATGAAAGATGATATTCTCTGATTGAATCCTTTTGTTTAAACCCTCCAGAATGCTAGGCACACCCTGCATAAACAGTCCTTGTTGTTTGTCGTTCTGTGCCGTTGAGTTGCCTGCAGCTCATAGTGACCCTATGTACAGCTCTAAAGCCTGCCCTATCCTGAGCCAATCTCATCATCTCTGATGGACCTAATCGCATTTCCAGTCACTGGGTCTCACTGGAGACTTTCCATCCTTCCAAGCATGATGTTATTCTCCAAGGAATGGTCCCTCTTGGCCATATGCCCAAAGTACATGAGACAGAGCTTCAATATCCTTGCTTCCAGAGAGCAGCTTTGTTTCATCCTTTCCAGTACAGACCTGTTTGTTCTCCTGGCAGTCCATGGCATGTTCAACACTCTTCTCCAGCACTACAACTCAAAGGCATAAAAAGAGCCCTAGATTTATCTTATATAGACAGGCCCAGCTATTACATATTGACAATTTTTAACTTTACTAACAATTTCTATTTTAAATCCTTAAGCCTTGAAATATACTGCCTGTAAAGGACCTCCTTGATCAGTATGGTCTCAGGAGAAAACATTTTATTACAATAGAAAAGAAACACATTTTTTCAAAATATTGTTGAGGATCATTAAAGAATGACTAAACAGTATATTGACAGGGAACTACCATAAGTTCAAGTTGGTTTTGGAAGAGGCCACGGCACCAGGGATATGTTGGCTGATGTCAGATGGCTGCTGACTGAAAGCAAAGACTACCAGAGGGTGTATATTTGTATTTTATTGATTAGGCAAAGATATTTCAATGTGTAGATCATAATAAATTACCGCTAACATTGAGAAGACTGGGATCTCAGAACACTTAATAGTGCTAATACAGAATTTATACTTAGACCAAGAAGTTGTTGTCCAGATCATGCAAGGGAACACTGCATGGTTTAAGACTGTGAAGGATGTGTGTCAGAGTTGTATCCTTTCTCCATACCAATTCAATCTGTGCGCTAAACAAATAATTTGCAAAGCCAGACTCTGTGAAGGAGAATGTGGCATCAGAATTGGAGGATGAGTCATCCACATCATGTGCTGTGCAGATGACAAAATTTTGCTTGCTAAAAGTAAAGAAGATATTAAATGCTTCATAACAAACACTTGAAGTCATTTAAATACTGATGATAGGAAATTATAGCATTGGCTATGTCAAGCCAAAAACAAAAGTCAAGTTTGGGCAAAGGATGTTTTATGACACTTAACCATTTAAAGTTGTGGGATGTTTTTAGTGTTTTTTTTTAACTGTTCTTTTTATTTTTTAACTTCTAGAACCATCTTCTAGCCAAAACTTGAAAGACTTTTTTTACTTTTGCGTGTTTAAAACAAGCCAAATGAAGGGGAAAAAAATCCAACCAAACCAAAACTCCATTTGTACTTTGCATTATTTGGTGTGTCTTTGAAACTTGGTTTCTATCTAATTGTCTAAAGAAAGACCTTATTTAGAGTGAAAGGCACAAGCTAAATTAAGAGAAGAGAGATGATGAGCAGAGAAGAAAAGCGTATCGCTGCCCTATTACCGCTGCTCCGTTCATAGTGAGGCCTGAGCCATTCTAATCCCCTTGGATTTTTTATCTACCAAAACAGCTTGGGCCCATCAGCAAATTGCAGTGGCATATGGTCCAGGTTTACGAGTAATCTGGCGAATGATTAAGACAAGGGGGATGTCAGCTTTCAGCAAATACAGAAAATATTATAAAAGAATTTGATGAGGCTTAAAAAGTCATCCTAATAAAATTATTACTATTAAATATTTCAACAAATAAGTCATTTTAATTTTGTAAAATTAAGGTTTTTTTTAAAAAATGTAAAAAAATTGTCATGGAAAGAAAAGAAAGGGGGAAAAGTTATTTAAAAGTGTTAAATATTGTTTTTATTGTTGTTATTAGGTGTCATTGAGTTGAGAACAATTAATAGCCACCCTGTGAACAACAGATCTGAACCCTGTCCTATCCTGTGCCATCCTCACACTTTCTGACTCACAAGAGCCCATGTGGCAGGCATTATGTCAATGCACCTGGCTGAGGGTCTTCTCCTTTGCTGACCCTCCACCCATCCAGGTATCATGTGCCTCTCCAAGGCTCATAGCGATCCTATATAGAGTAGGATCAAACACTGTTCCTGCTCCATCCTCACAAGTGTTACTGTTTCACCTCATTGTTCTAGGAACTGTGTCAATTAATTTTCTTTAAAATATTCTTCATCTTTTCTTCTCCCCTCTACCAAGCATCATGTCTTTCTTCAGGAACTGATCGCTCCTTATAAAATGCCTGAGGTACTTAACACAAAATCTCAATATCCTTGCTCTAGGGAGCATTCTGCCTGTCCTTTCTGAGAAAAAAAAATTTTCTGGGTGCTTAGAGTATATTAAAGTCATCACCAACATTATAATTCAGCAAAACATCACTTCTGAATATTTCTGATTCATTGTTCAGATTTTCATGCACTGAGACAACTGAAAGTTCCATGACTTGATATTCAGCTGAGTGTTGCATTTCCATACATAGCAACACATTGTTGTTGTTATGTGCCACTGAGTCACCTGCATAGCAACCCTATGCACAGCAGTTCTGAACCCTCCCTTGTCCTGAGCCAGTCTCACTAATTCTGACACACCAACCCCCATTGCCCCAGTCACTGTACCAATCCATCTCATCTGTGGTCTTCCTCTCCTGCACTGTCCCTCCACCCTTACAAGCATGATGTCCTTCTCCAAGGGCCTATCTCTCCTGGCCATGTGCCCAAAGTATAAGAGATGTAGCATCAATAGCCTAGCCTCCAAGGAGAAACTTGGTTTCACCTTCTCTAAGACAAACCTGTTTGATTTCTTGACAGTGCACGGTATGTTCAAGATTTTTCTTCAGTACCATAATTTGAAAGCATCCATTCTTCTTCTGTCATCCTTAGTCTTGCCCAACTTTCTGAAGCATAACAGATAATTGTGAAGATCATGTCCTGGATTAGGCACACCTTAGTCTCTAGACCGATATAGTTGTTTTCAGTATCTGGAGAGGTTCCTGACAGCAGATTTTCCCAATGCAATTAGTCTTTTGATTTCTTGACTACTGGTGTTAAGAGTGTTGATTTTGGAGCCAAGCAAGCTGTAATTGTTAACAACCTCAGTCTCTTCTCCACCTATCATGGTGTTGCCAGTTAGGCCAGTGGTGAGAATCTTTGTCTTCCTGATGTTAAACTTTAATCCATATTGAAAACTGTAGTCCTAGACCTTCTGTAGCAACTGTTTTAGGTCTTCTTCAGTTTCAGTAAGTAAGGTTGTGTGTCATCTGCATAACATAGATTGTTGGTGAGTCTACTTCCAGTCTTGATGCCATACTCCTCCTAATAAAGCCTTGCTTCCTGAATGATCTGTTCTGCACAGAGATTGAAAAGGTATGGAGATAGGATGCATCCCTGACACACTCCTTTCTTGATATTAAACCATGCAGTGCTTCTCTGTTCTGTTCTGATGACTGCTTCCTGATCTAACTATGTTGTTATTGTTATTATGTGCTGTTGAGTCACTTGCAACCCACAGCAACCCTGTGTACAACAGCCCTAAACCCTGCTCTATCTCTTGCCAATCTTATTGTCTCCAACACTCCAATCTCCATTATCCCAGTGACAGAATCAATCCATCTCATCGAGGGTCTTCCTCTCCTGTGCTGTCCCTCCACCCTCCTAAGCATCACATCCCTCCCCAAAGACTGGTCCCTCCTTGCAACATGTCCAAAGTACATTAGATGAAGCTTCAGAATCCTTGCATGACTTCATCCTCTCCAAAGTGAACTTGTTTGTTCTCCCAGCAGTCCATGGTATGTTCAATACTCTTCTCCAGCACCAAGGCTCAATTCTCAAATGCATCAATTCTCCTTATATCATCCCTAGTCATTGTCCAGCTCTCTGAAGGATAGCAAGTAATGGCAAAGACCATGACCTGGATCAGGTGCACTTTAGTCTCCAGACTGATATTGTTACTTCTCAGTACCTTGGAGAGGTCTCTGAAAGCAGACTTTCCCAATGCAATTCGTCTTTTAATTTCCTGGCTGCTGGTCTAAGTGTAGGTTTCACATAAGCACAATCAAGTGTTCTGGGATTCCCATTTTTCTCAAGGTTAGCACTATTTGTTGTGATCCACACAGTAAAATGCCTTTGTATAGTCAATGAAGCACAGATAATTATTCCTCTTTCCTCTGGTACTCTTTACTTTCTGCCAAGATCCATCTGACACTGGCAATAATGTCTCCATTGCCACAACCTCTTCTAAACCAAGCTTATATTTTGGGTAATTCTCTGTCAATATACTGCTCCAGTCATTTCCGGATAACATTTACCAGGATTTTGCTATCGTGTGATATTAGTGATATTGTTTGATAATTTCCACACTCTGTTGGGTCACCTTTCTTTGGAATGGGAATAAATAATGGATTTCTTCCAGTCAGCTGGCCTAGTAGTTTTCCTCCAGAGTTCTTGGCCCAACTTGGGCAGCACATCCAGGACAGCATCTGTTGAAATTCATCAATACAAGGTCTATAGTTACTTATTTCAGTAAGTAACAATATTCTCTTTTCTGAAAGTAAGTTTTTCATTATGCATAATGTTATTTTAGTTGCAAAAGACTCATTGTTGTCAAGTTGGAACTGACTTTAGTTGGTCTTCAGAGGATTTTTCAGGAGTTATAAATCACACAGGAAGAGAAAACTCATCTCTCTTTCTCAAAGCCGCTGGTGGCCTTGAGCAGCCAGAGAGACACAGTTTTTGAGTTAGTAGCACAACTCCCTAGGGACTATGCGACCAGAGCTCTCTAGGTGCCATTCAGTCATTTCCAATTCAGAATGACTCTGTGGAAAGTAGAAGGAATTACTGCCCAGACCTGTGTCATCCTTACAATTGTTGCCAGGTTGGCATCCACTGTCTCAGTAAATGTCACTGAGAGTCTTCACATATTCTACTGATCCGATGTTTCATTTTGACTACCAAGTATAATTTCCTTCTCCAGGAAGGAAATTTGTCAAAATGTGCAAAGTATATGAAACGAAATCTCACCATATTCTCTCCTAAGGAGCTTTCTAACTATATTTATCCAAAGAGATGTGTTTCTTCTCACTCTACCCATTGTAAAATCAGTATTCTTTAATAACACCACAATTCAAAGGAATAAATTATTCTGTCTTTTTAACTCCTTGTCCAGATTCTGCATGCATATGAGGTTGTTGAGTCAGGTCAACTTTAGTGCTCACAGTGATATTTTTAACTCTTTTAAAGAGATATTTTTCTAGTGGGCCTGCCTAATGCAATATACTATTTAATTTCTTGATTACAATTATCATAATTTGCAATGAATAGATTGTTGACTGTACAAAATTCTATCATTCTATCTCCAGCTTCATTTCTGTTATGAAGTGCTTGTTTTTCAACTACTGATCCTTCTTCCCCATTCCCAACTTTTGCATCCCAGTAACCCACTATTATTAATGAATCCTTATTGCATGTTCTATCTCTGACTGCAAATGATTTTTACATTTCATGTTCGAGTCACTAGTGTCTGCTTACAACTATTCCTCCTTCTTTGTGTTTCCATACTTGAAAGCTCCACCTCAATTGCCCTATTAGTCTAAGTGTGTTCTATTGTACATGGGGTTTTCGAAGGCCTGCTATTTTGAAAACAGATGGCAAATCCTTTTTTCTAGTCTGTCTTAATCTGAATGCTCAGATTCAGAACAATATCTGACAGACGAACATTTTACACAAAAGAGCAGATGAAAGATACTTTCCCAATTTTAGAAATAGTGAATAGTTTTAGTGTTTCCCCTGTCCTTGACATGTGTGTCTTGACCCACCCATTTCCCTGCTCCACCAGTATTCCCCTCTACTCACACCTTCTCCTTTCAACACCTATCTCTCGCTGTCCATCCCTTGATATGATAGCTTATATCTCAAGCTTTCTGGGCGTCTGTGGCTCCAATTGCTTCAAACTGCTGCCAGTTTCTTATGCTGGGGCCAGTGGCTATACACATAGATTTCACCTGATGGTATGCATAGGAATCAGAGTGATTACATCTGTGGAAAGAACCACTGGAGAAGCTCAATGTCAGCTATGAAAATTAGGCCATATGTTGATTGTGAAACAAACCATCAACTACTCATATGCAAATTCAAGCAGAAGGTAAGGAAAATTAAATCAAATCTATGGGAACAAAAAATATGACCTTGATTCTTCCCCACCTGAATTTCAAAACCATCTCAGGAACAGATTTGAGGCCTTAACTACTAATGGGTATAGACAAGACGAGTTATGGGAAGTTATCAAGAATATCATCCAAGAAGAGTGTCTTTACAGAGGCAGAAGAGGAAGAAAAAACTAAAATGGATGTCAGAAGATACTCTGAATATTGCATTAGATTTCCAAGAAGCTAAAGCAAAGGGAAGAAATCAAGATATTAAGGAGCTGAATAGAAGATTTCAAAGGGCAGCACGGGAAGACAAAGTAAAGTATTACAATTAAATGTGCAAAAGCTGGAGTCAGAATGTCTGGTGGGGGGGGAGCCTTGGGAGGGGACAAATCTACAACAATGAATGGATGGAAATCCAAAGCCTCTGTACATTTTCACTGAAATTAATAACAAATTTAAATGAAAAAAAA
>NW_006399792.1:14594781-14597538 GCF_000299155.1 Elephantulus edwardii | reverse complement strand
GGGGGGGCGGAAGAAGAACGAACTGGGGAGGAGGGTGGAGAAAACAGTGCAACAATGAATGAATGAAAACCCAAAATCTCTGTAAATGTTCATTAAAATGAATAAAATTTAGTAAAAAAAATTAAAAAAAAAGAAAATCAAAGGGGTAGAACTTGCTTAGCATTTCTTAAGCTCAAGAAACCGAAGAACAAATTTAAGCCTCAAATTGCAATACATATGAGTGCTTTGGACAGAATGTTAAATTATCTAGAAAGTATTAAAAGAAGATGGAAAGAGTATATAGAGTCATTGTAGCAAAAGAAATTGGCAGACACAGAATTTTATGAAGCAATGCATGAGCGTGTGATGATGGAGGAGGAAGTTCAAGCTGCTCTGAAAGAACTGGCAAAAACCAACGCCCCAGGTTTTGATGGTATACCAACTAATATATTTCAATTAACAGATGCTGCCCTAGATGTGCTTACCAAGTTGTGCCAAGAAATCTGGAGGACAATCACTTGGCCAACTGACTCTAATAGATTTCTATTTGTTCCCATTTCAAAAAATAGGTTATCTGACAGAGTGTGGAAATTATAAAATAATATCATTAATATCCCAAGCAAGCAACATTCTGCTGAAGATTATCCAAGAAAGATTGGAACAGCACATCAACAGAGAACTGCCAGAAGTCCAGGATGGGTTTAGAAGGGGTCATGGTGCTAGGGATATTGTAGCTAATATTAGATGGATCTTTACTGAAAGCAGAGAGTACAAGAGGAATGTCTATCTGTGTTTCTTTGACTATGTAAAGGCATTTGACTGTGTGAACCACAACAGACTGTGAATGACTCTGAGAGGAATAAGAATCTCAGAACACTTGATCATGCTTATGCTAAACCTATTCTTGGACTGAGAGGTAGTCATCAGAACAGAGCAAGGGAACACTGCATGTTTCAAAATTGGGATGGGTGTATGCCAAGGATATGTCCTATCTCCATACCTTTTCAATCTCTATACAGAACAGATTATCAGGGAGACTGGGCTCAATGAGGAGAAGTCTGGCATCAGGATTGGAAGAAAGCTCATCAACAATCTGTCTTATGCAGATGACACAGCACTGCTTGCTGATACTGAAGAGGACCTGAAGCACTTGCTGCAGAAGATCAAGGACTGCAGCCTTCAAAACGGATTGAAGTTAAACATCAAGAAAACAAATATTCTCACCACTGGACCAATTGTAAGAAGCATGATGGGTGATGAAGCTGTGAACAATCTTAATCTCTTCATCACTCACATCTCCAAATCCTCTCCAACATTTATTGTTTGCTATCTTGCTAAACTTTGCTACCACTACTGGGGTGAGAGAGTATTTCATTGTGACTTTTATTTGCATTTCTTTTATTGCCAGTGATTTTGAGAATTTCTTAATATATCTGTTGGCCATCCAAATGTCTTCCTCTGTGAAATGTCCAAACTGTGTTTCATATTATTAAACAATATTGATGGCTATTCTTACAGAAAAGAGCCTCATGCTAGAAGTTAACACTAGACTTCATTTTTATTGTCTTCTCTTTTTTTTTTAATAAAGGACAGTTCTTTGATTAAAAAAAATTTTATAAGCACAATCTTTAGAAAGTTCCATTCATCTATTTTATCCTATCCAGATTGTGCATTTCTGGCTGTATTTGACAGCCTCTTTACGCTATAGCCTAGACCTTCTAAACTTGATTCCAGTTTGTCTCTTATGAGCTTTATAGTTTTGTGCTTTACTCCCACGTCTCTGATCCACCTTGAGTTTATTTTTTTGTGTATGGTGTGAGATGTGGATCCTGTTTCAGGTTTCTGCAGATAGCAGTCCAATATTGCCAGAACTATACGTTGATGATGTTGTCATTTCTCCATTTGACAGGTTTCATTTCCTGGTTGGATGTCAGTTGACCATAGATAAAGAGGTACATTTCTAGGTTCTCGATTCTGTTTCATTGATCTATGTGCCTGCCATTGTACCTGTATCATGCTATTTTTGTTAATACAGCTGTGTAGTAGGTTTTGAGGTCAGAGAGTTATATGCCTCCCACTTCATTTTTATTTTTTCAGAAGTGCTTTGCTTATTTGAGTTCTCTTTCTTCTCCAAAGAAATTTGAAAATATTCCTTTCACTCTCCTTGAAAAATGAATTTAGCATTTGTACTGTGATGTGTTGAAAATGTAGGCAAGTATTAAAAAAAAACAACAAACAAAATCTAATTGTCATCTATACAAATGGACATTACCTGCTAGTGTGGAGTAGCATTAAGAAAATGGTATCTTAAGACCTTCTCTGGTTTTTCTAGGAGCCCTGCTGGTGTAGTATATAACATAGTAGGTTATTAATCCAAGAGTTCACAGTTTAAATCCACAATTGATCCACAAAAAAAGAGCATGTGCAGTCTCTTCTCATAATGATGTACAGCTTCTAAAACCGAATGATTGGTTCTAAGAACAAAATATACGATAGTAAGTTTCTAGGTTTTAGTGTTTTTACTCAATAGCCATTTAATCGTGCTAATCAAGAGGTAGTTGTCAGAACAGGGCATGGTTCAAAATTGGGAAGGGTGTACTCCAGGGATGTGTCCTGTCTCCATACCTTTTCAACCTCTATGCAGAACAGATTATCCAGGAGGCTGGGGTCTATGAGGAGAATTGTGGCATCAGGATTGGTGGAAGATACATTAACAATCTGCGTTATGCAGATGATACAACCTTGCTTACTGAAACTGAGGAGGACCTCATGCACTTG
>NW_006399792.1:14585719-14594166 GCF_000299155.1 Elephantulus edwardii | reverse complement strand
ACAGGGTTTAGGGCTGTTGTACATAGGATCTCTATGAATCACAAATGACTCGATAGCACATAACAACAACAATAACAACTCAATAGCCAGAGTTTTGATCTGCTGGACTACAGTAACACTTCAGTGTATCAGGTATACACAAAATTATAGGTTAGCACTGGATATATCCTTCAGCAAGCTCCATATTACTCAAAATTTTAGTGGGAGGGGGAAACTGATTTGTAATCTAAACTTCCCTAATAAACGAATAATAAACAATATTACTATATTACATTAATAATAGTTAATACAATCAACTGTGAGTATGTGAGATCTGTGTGGCCAGTGCAATGAATTGTTGAACTCATATGAAAAGAGGTGAGTGCTATGGGAGGGATGGTCAGAGTTTGATTTAATGGAAAACATTTATAAAATGTAGTATGAGAATATGTCTGACCTAATAGAAGTTGATTTAGGGCTACTGAAGCTTTTGGTTGGTATTCTTCTGCCTTTAAGAAGTTAGTGACTTCAGACTACATGGAACTCATCACACACATGCTACCCTTGTTACTGTAGTTTCTGTGTACTGTAGACTCAGAACTGACCCTCTGGCTGGTTTTCAGAGGTAATAAATCACATAAGAGGAGATTTCCCATATTTCTCCCATGAAGCAGCTGGTGGCCTCGTGTGTGCCTTTGTGATTGCAGTGCAGCTTCTTGCCACTAGGTTACCAGAGCTCCTTTACATATATATAAATGTGATACAGAATTATTTCAATCACAAATTATTTAGCGTTTGTAACTATGAGGACAAGGGGAATCAAATAAAGCCTCGTAAATAAAATGGATCAGTATATTAATCTTATTCTTCTAAGTGATATTTAAGATCACAACACTGATGACTTTTCAGGTGTTTTGGTTTGCTGTGGGCACTATATTCTTAGTCTATCAACTTATTTATCATTGAAGTAATAGATTAATTAATTAATTAAACAATTGATTAATACTAAATGAATTATGATATTATCCAGTATGTGTTTAAAGGAATTAAATGTCAATTGAACATTTAATGTCAGAGACAGAAAAGTCAAATTTAACTTCACAAAATTCTAGTCTTTGACTTTATAAACATCAGAACTCCTAGCAAGAAAATGTAAGCAACTCTTCCTACTCAAAATATACTTCATCATTTTCTCTTCAGACCATAATTAATTATTTTTTCTCAGAATGAAATGTATAGAATATTCCTGGGTCTCCACAGGAAAAAGACTGATAATACAATTACAAAATGTTCAAAAGACATGGAAAGAGTTTTCACAGAGGAAGATATTAGAACAGCCAACAGACACATGAAGAAATGCTCCAAATCACTGACAATAAGAGAAATACAAATCAAAACTCCAATGAGATACAATCTCACTACAGTAGCAGGGGCAAAGTTTACCAGGACAGAAAGTAATAGATGTTGGAGAGGATGTGATGGGATAGGGACTCTTTTTTTAAAAAAAATTATATTTCTTGCCCTCCCCATTCATTGTTGCACATTTTCCTTTCAGCCCACTCTTCACCACTCCAGTTCACTGTTCTCTTTGAAAAAAGAAACAAAGATATTTCATTGTTATACAACCTTTTCCCCAAGTCGACTTTACTATGCAGCTCATATTCTGAACTCTTGTCATGCAAGTAACACCTAATCATATGGAAGGCAGTATGATGCTTTCTCAGAAAGTTGGAAATAGAAATACCATTTGACCCAGCAATTCCACTACTGGGAATATACCCTACAGAGAATAGAAATGCCATCCAAACAGGCATATGCATGCCCATGTTTATTGCTGCTCTGTTCATGACAGCAAAGATTTGGAAACAACTCAAGTGTGCATCAACAAAGGAATGAGTAGAGAAACTATGGTATATTCACACAATGGAATACAATGCAGCACTAAAAACAAGGAGCTCAGGAAATATTATACAAAATGGATGACCCTGGAGAACATTATGCTGAGTAAAATATCTCAGTCATAAAAGGACAAATATTGCATAATGCCACTGTTATAAAATAGTACTGCCATTGGGGTTAGGGGAAACTAAGAAAAGAGGGGATAAATGATGTACACTGCATTGAAACAGATGAGGGAGAAAATAATTTAAAAAAAAAATATTGCTTCAGTTTTATACAGCTTCCAAGCATGGGCAAAGCTGTATATTACTCTTACTAAGTAAGTTTGGAAAAAATTATCCAGGGTTATACAACCAGATACCAGTCTATCTATTGCAGAATCACCATAGTAACATTGTCCCTGCATTTTGTCAAGACCACTGCACTATCCAGACGTTAGGAGGGCCGCTGTAAGAAATGGACACAGAGGAGCAAATATAAGAGATTTATGATCATGACTGTTATAAAAAGTGCCTCAAGCCTTCATTTAAGATATTCATATTGAATATTTATGTTGTTTGGAAAATCTGACAACCACAAATCAAAGAGATATGACAGGCAGCATAGATAAAATATTTCACATAGAAGAAAAACATAGAGGAAAAAGCTCAAATTCCACTGATAGATGAAGAGAAATAGGGGACCTTATATTGTGTATTCAACTACTAATTTAAAAGTTAGCACAAAACTTTTCCCATTAGGCCACCAGAACTCTCTACTCAGAGGCTGTTGTTGTTGTTGTTGTTAGGTGCTATCAAGTCGAATATGACTCATGGTACCCCTTGAACTACAGATCTGAACCCTGGTCATATCCCTTGTCATCCTCACAACTGTTGCAGACCAAGGGTAAAGTAATTTTATAATTATTAATAACGAGACCAACAGCCAGGAGTGAGATAGAGCAGAGAGCATAAAACAGGGTGCCAGCAGTTCTCGACTGAAGACTCCAAGCCAAGCTTCTCTGTATCTTTATTGAAAATTAGTGCAACAATGAATGAATGAAAACCCAAAATCTCTGTAAATGTTCATTAAAACTAATAAAATTTAATAAAAAAAAAAACTTCCAAAGTAAAAAAAAAAAATTATCTGGAAGTAAATCACAAAGAGAATTCAATGCAAATGAAGACAATGCTCTTTCTATTGAAAACCTTCCCCTTGACTCAGGAGGGAGGGGTTAGCAAATGCAGGAATCTGGTAAACCCCTAAGGATTGCATTAGTGCCTCAGGGTGAACTCGGTCTTGTACCTCACGGCCCCCACATCCTGAAATAGCGTTCAGTTTATTACAAATATTTAGTATTGTCTTCCTATACACAACCCCTGACACATTCAGGGTCCTTGCTGCAGTCACTATGTCAATCTACCTGTTGAGAGCCTTCCTCTCTTTTGCCGTACTTTCACCTTTCCAAGTAATGTCCTTATCCAAGGAATAGCTTCTCCTAGCAAAATGTACAACATATGTGAAACAAAGCTTTATCATCTTTCCTTCCAAGGAGTGTTCTGGCTGCATCTTCTTCAACACATATCTAATTGTTCTTTTGGCAGCCTATGGGATATTTAACACTCTTCTCCAGTATCCTAGTTCAAAGGCATCAACCCTTCTTCTGTCATCTTTATTGCTTGTTCACCTCTCAGATGCATAACAAGTGGCTAAAAAGATCATGGCCTGAATCAGGTGCACCTTAGTCCTCAAACTGACATACTTGCTCTTCAGTTCTTTAGAGAGACCCTTGACTGCAGACTTTTTCAATGTGATACAACTCTTGATCTCCTAAATGCTTTCAATCTTTTCGCCGTCTATCATGATGTTACCTAACAGTCCAATGGTGAGAATTACTTATTTATGAGATGTAATCTACTTTGGAGGCTACAATCTTTGATCTTCTGCAGCAAACATTTCAATTCCTCCTCACTTTCATTCTGTTTCCTTTTACATTCTACTAGCCTTTTTCTCATGACGGTGCATTTAGTCCATTCACATTCAGTATAATTATCAATAGGTACAATTTGATTACTGTCATTTTGCTGTGCTCTTTTTTGTGGTATTCCTTATTTCTTTGTTCATTTTTATTTTTTATTATAACAGCATCATTCAAATTCTGTCCATACTATTAAAAAAAACAACAACAAACAAACCACAACCAACAACACACAACAAAACAAGCAAGGAAAGAAAAACCTATACAAATGCATCACCATCAAGCTAGTTCCAGTTCATAATGAGTTCTGTTGTTAGGTGCCCTTGAGCGATCCTATGGATGAAAGACTTGAACCCTGTCCTGTGCCATCCTCATCATCTCTGAGACACTTGAGTCCATTTGCTGCAGCCATTCTATTTCTTTGTCAATCTATCTCTTTGTGAGTCCCTCTCTTTTGCTGACCTTTCTAAGCATGATATCTCTTCCCAAGAAATAGCCTCTTCTAAGTAACATGTCCAAAGTATGTCAGATGAAATTTTGTCATCTTTGCCTCTAAATAGCATTCTGGCCACAATTTCTAACACATTTCTATTTGCTTTTTAGCAGTCCCTGAGATATTCAATACTCTTCTCCAACACCACAGTTCCAAGGCATCAATTCTTCTTCTGCCATCCTTGATCATTGTTCAGTTCTCAGATGCATAGCAAGTGTTTGAGAAGACCATGGCCTAAATCATAGATTCCTCAATATTACAAATTGAGGCTGGCAATTATCTTCAGTTCTTTCAGCTTTACAAATTCCAACCATGTTTTCTTCTTTTAATTTTTAAACTCTAGGTCTTTGCTCAATTTATTATGATGCAGTTTTTGTCTGTTTGTGCTACTTTTTACTTCCACTTATTTTCTTTAGTGATGCTTCTTCCATAAGCTTTAGATAACTTTTTAAAGTAATTCTCAGTCTCTCTTCTAAAATCCATTTTGATCTTTTCTTTCTTTTCTGTCTTAATTACCTTTTACTTTATCTCCCTCATTGGAGGGAAGGTAGTCAAATAAAGCAAGCCTTAAGTGTTCTCAGGCTGGTAGTGTTGTTGTGTGTCTTCAAGGTGAAACTGACCCTAGCTGACCCTCCAGCAGGTTTCAGGAGAGAAAAATAAAGAAGAGAATGAAACCTTTCCATACAATAACTTTCTCTAAATTGGTGACATCAGGGTCATGAGGAAGGGGGAAAAATACAAATGAAAGGAGCATTAAAGGAAAACAGATGTAATCTTAGCTCATGTTAGCTCAACTCAGCTCAAATTTAGCCTTATTAATTGTTAATGTTGTTAAGTGCCGTCAAATTGTCTATGACTCACAGTGACCCCATAAACAGCAGATTTCAACTTTGCCCTATCCTGTGCCATCCTGACCATCCTTGATATATTCACCCCATTGTTATAGTCATTGTGTCAATTTGTCTTCTAGAGGCTCTTCTCTTTCACTAATCCTCTAACTTTCCCAGCATAATGTCATTTTCCGAAGTTTCTCCTGACAACACGCCCAAAGCATGTGGGAAACATTATCATCATCCTTGCCTCTAAGGAACACTTTTGTTGCACTTTCTCCAAGACAGACTTCTTGTTTCTGAGATTTTTAAGCCTACCCTACGATCAGTCATTTCAAGGGAAGTCTGAAATCTCCAGTACAGATGGTCTCTGCATTCAGATGTGATATATTAAAGATCATATTTTGGCTTTAATGCACTTGTTTCAACTTTCTTAAGCTTCAGTTTTAATTTGCCTTTGAACAATTAATTAGCTATTCTAAATTTGGCCTCTGATCATGTTCCGACTGAAGATATTGAGTAATACTGATGCTATTGAAATTTTCCACAATTTCATTGCACAAATCTAGCAAATGTAATTCTTTTGTATTTCATCTAATGATATCCACATGTGCAATTGTCATTTATATTGTTGAAAAAAATATTTGCAACGAATAGCTCATTGTATTGTGATCTCTGATATGATGTCATTTTTATCACCAAAGGTATATTTTCCAACAATGGATGGATCCTTCATTGTTTCTAAATTTTGCATCCCAAACAGTAATTCTCAAAAATTGATTGCAGAGTTTAATTTTTTTTACTTTCTTAGGAGTACCATTAATAATTCATGTAAGTTTGAATAATGGTAATAATAACTACTCTTCTTATATGTATATGATATTATTCTATCACTGGCAGTCTTGTACTTCAAGATAGAGTTTGAAATGGTCTTCAAGATAATCAATATTATGCCATTCCTCTTCAATTTATCATTCTTCGTAGAGTAGACCATATTATTTTTAAATTAAAAATAGTTAATTTTGCTCATTAATGTCTAGAATATTGAACAAAGATGGCCTAGTCTAGGGAGACGACACCTCCTTGATGTTTCTAATACACCAGAAGCTCCTTCAGAGAAAGATGGCCAATGCCCTCCTGTGTGGAGGAGGAAAACACCTTCTAAAAACCCACTGGAAGGAAGTTTTTATTCAGTTCTTACACTACAACACTGAATTTATTTATAGTTTAAAACCTAAAATATCACTTCCTATGAATTCCATTTCATCATTGTTAATATCAAATTTTCTTTTCTTCTTATTTCATATCTTGTATTTTTATTACGGGCTGAGGTTTATAGGTGTTTCTTGACATTTAGAGTTATGTCACATCAGTAAATAAAGGTCCTAAAATTTTGTGCAATTCACATAATAAAGACTGATTCTACTATGGGCAGCAGAGAATACCAAAAAGATGTTTATTTGTGCTTAACTAACTATGCAAAGACATTTCAGTCTATGGGCCATAACAAATCATGGATTGCCTTGAGAAGAATAGGAATTCCAGAACATTTAATTGTGTTGATATGAAACCTATACATACACCAAGAAACAATTGTCTGAACAGAACTATGGGAAAAGGCATGGCTTAAAATTAAGAAATACATGCTTATCTTTTATCCATAGTTATTCAATTAATATATTAAATAAATCATTCAAGAAGCTAGACTATATGAAGCAGAATGTAGTATTAGGATTGGAGGAAGAATCATCAGCAATCTGAGTTTTGCAAATGATATAACCTTGTTTCCAGGGCTGTGTGTCTCCACATCTTCTGACTTTAGTACCAACTGTGTTAATTGGGGACCCAAGCAAGATGAAGCTGTTGAAAGTTTCAATCTCCTCTTCATCCATCATGACACTGCTTATTGGTCCAGTGGTAAGAATATTTGTTTTCTTGGTATTGATATGCAATCCATACTAAACACCACGTTCCTTGATCTTCTGTAACAAGTGTTCGAAGTCCTCCTCACTTTCAGCAAGCAAGGTTATGTAATCTGCATAACACAGATTATTGATTAGTCTTCCCTCAATCCTGATGCCACACTACTTCTAATAGAGTTCAGCTTTTTGGATAATTTACTCAGCATACAGAATGAGAAAGAATACAACCCTGGCACACTCCCTTCCCAATTCTAAACCATCAATTGCTCCTGTGCTTGGTTCACACAGCAACCACATGCTCCAGATACAGATTCTGCATGAAAATAATCAAGTGTTCTGGGATGCCCATGTTTCTCAAAATCAGCCACAACTTGTCATGATCCACACAATCAAACACTTTTGCATTGTCAATAAAGCACAAGGAGACAGTCTTCTGGTATTAATAATAGCAAGAAATGATAATAAAATATATAAGAACTATCAAAGTTTAGACACCTCTCTAAAATGCTGAAGTCCAAAGATGTAAGTCTGGAGACTAAGGAGCACCTGATAGATGCCATGGTCTTTGCAATAACTTACTATGCATCAGAGAGCTGGACAATGATTAAGGATGATAGAAGGAGAATTGATGCCTTTGAACTGTGGTGTTGGAGAAGAGTATCTAATATCCCATGGACTGCTGGGAAAACAAACAGATTTGTCCTGGAAAGGGTTAAACCGGGTGGCTCCTTGGAGGCAAGGATTCTGAAGCTTCATCTGACATACTTTGGACATGTTGCAAGAAGGGACCAGTCCTTGGAGAAGGACATCATGCTTGGGAGGGTGGAGGGACAGAGCAGGAGAGGAAGAACCTCAATAAGATGGATTGATTCAGTGACTGGGGTAATAGGGGTAGGTGTGTCAGAGATGGTGAGATTGGCAAAGGATAGGGCAGAGTTTATGGCTGTTGTACCTAGGGTCGCTATGAGTCACAGGCAACTTGATGGCACATAGCAACAACAACTATCAAAGGATAAATGAGCAAATAAAGTGTACGGCAAACTTACAATGAACACTAGACAGGATGGAATAAAATAATGAGAAGTTCACAAAATGTACTATAACTGGATGAATCTTAAGTTTGATTTTTCTGAGTAAAATCCTTGACAACTCCAATCTTCTTCTCCATCAATCATGGTTGTCTATTAGTCCAACAAGGAAGACTTTTGTTTTAATGATGTTGAGATGAAACCTATATTGAAGGCTATTGTTGTTCACCAGCGATGTGGCATGTCTCCTTACCTTTTCAACCTGTATGCAGAACAAATCATCTGGGAGGCTGAACTCTATGAGGAGAAATGTGGCATCAGGATTGGTGGAAGATCCAT
>NW_006399792.1:14576982-14584149 GCF_000299155.1 Elephantulus edwardii | reverse complement strand
CACCACCATCCATCATGATGTTGCAAATTGGCCCAGTGGTAAAAATCTGTTGTTTCTTTGTTATTTTATGTTGAGTTTCAATCAATACTTAAGGCTCAGTCTTTGACCTACTGCAGCAAGTGCTTCAGGTACACCTCAGTTTAAGCAAGCAGGGTTGTGTCATCTTTAAATGCAGATTGTTGATGATTCTTCCACCAATCCTGATACCACATTTCTCCTCACAGAGCCTAGCCTTCCAGATACTCTATTCCACATATACATTGAAAAGTTATGGAAATAGGACACATCCCTGTGTACACCGTTCCCAATTTTGAACCATGCAGTATTTCCTTACTCTGTTCTGGTGATTGCCTTCTGGTCCAAGTACAGGTTTTGCATAAGCACGATCAAGTGTTTTGGGATTCCCATTCTTCTCAGAGTCAGCCACAGTTTGTTGTGGTCCACACAGTCATAAAAAATAAATATATAGTATCTTTTAAATCTTCTAGTCTCTTCATACACTGGAAATTTTTCCACTAACAGCATAATCTCTGCCAACTTTACTAGGAAATAGAAATATAAAATCCATTTAACCTCCAAGAAACTCCATCTGTCTGTTAGTACCTAATCAAGAGTTTGATTCTTGAACAATCAAATTTCTATTCTATGTAATTTGTTTATATCGGAACTTACTCCATTTTTGCTATTGATATGACAAGTACAACCAGGCAACTATCATGATACACAATGTCATGATTTAGAGTTCCAGATTTTCACTGTACTTCTCACCTCCGTTCATTTAGACTTCATCAGATAAAAGTTATTATTGTAGAACTAGGTGACAATATTGCATACAGAAAGTTGGAATCCTTTCTGCATTGACCAGAGGAAGCTCAAGAGCTCAAAATTTTATCCCCAGCAATTGATGAGGTTTCCCACTTCTACATAAAGAGTACATCCCACTAAAAATCTGAAAAGCTTTTTAATGTGTCTTTCAGAGCCTTCTAGTAATCACACAATTAGCGTTGCATCGAGAACAACCATAGCCTAGGGTCAAGAAGAGAACAATGCCTCAAAATAAAACCAAAAAACAACCACACATACACAAAACCATACCGCCACACAAAAATCCCAGAATACAATATTAGCACTGATATGCCTTTGAAATAATCATGCCTTGGCATTTACAAAGATGCTTGACTAGAAAGACATTTTACTTCATGGTATTTTAATTTAAATTCATTAACTTTAAAAGATTATGTCTAAAATCATAGTATTCTATGTTTAGCTATAATTTTAAGTTAGAATTTCTCACATACTTTGGGCACGTTGTCTTTGAATAGGAATTCATGCTTGGATGGGTAGAAGGACAGCACAGGAGAGGAAGACCCTTGATGAGATTGAATGATACAGTAGCTGAGGCAATGGGACTTGGTGTGTCAGAATTACTGAAACTGACTCAGGGGAGGGCACGGTTAAGAGCTGTTGTACATAGAACCATTATGGATTGCAGGTGACTCAATGGCACATAACAATAACAATAACACTAACAATAACAACAACATAATATTCTTAAGAATTTCGTACATCTATGGCAATTTGTTTTTTGTAAGCATGCTTAGATGGCCGCAGGCATATACTTCCATCTAGATAATGTTCTTTTACGGTATAAGACCAAAGCAGAGCTAAAAATAATTTGTTCATGACAAAGTTTACTTTTATAAAATTACAAAGCTAATTTTAATTATGTACAGAGCTGATAGGAACTTCAGTGAGAAGAGTATGAAAACTTTTCTCAAGGGGCCTGCTGGGTAAAGAGTTACACTGTTAACCCAAAGGTGTCCAGGTCAAATCCACTAACTTCCCATGAAAGAAAGATGAACAACTTCTTCTCATAGAATGTATACCTTCGATGCTGTTTGACTGTAATGAGTTTGAGCTAATCTCAAAAGCGAGACACAATAGAAAGAAATGAGAGACATCCAAATGGGCAAAGAGGTGGTAAAATTGTCACTACATGTAGATTATATAACAGTGTATACAGAGCGATTCAAAGACAAAAACAACAACAAAACCCTGTTAGACTCAATAGACCAATTTAGTAGAGTGGCATGATATAAGTTCAATATATAAAAATTAATATGATTTCACTGCAGAAACAAAGAAAATGCAGAAAGTGAAGATAGAAAAGAAATATCACTTACAATAGTCAACCACAAGATAAAATACTTAGGATAAAAGTAACTAGAGACACAAAAGATGTCCACAAGGAAAACTACAAAACAAAACATTACTCCAAGAAACAATAAGAGACCCAGCTAAATGGAAAAATATTCTTTGTTCAAGGATAGGAAGATTCAGCACAGTGACAATGACAACTCTACCAAAAGCAATCTACATGTTGGTCACAATCCCAATAAAGACACTAAGCTCATTTCTCAAATAAGACAATTTTATGTGGAAAGGAAAGAAATCCCAAATAAGAAAAGCAAGTGTGAAAAATAAAAATTAAGTAAGAGACCTAACATTCCTTGATCTCAGAAACAGCCATTGTATTAAAAACAGCATGGTATTGGTACAAGGATAGTTACATAAACCAATGGAATATAAGCAAGAATTCATTAATTAACCCTTGTATCTATGATCAACAACTACTCAACAAGTAAACTAAACTTATAAAATGAGAAAGTAACAACCTTTTCAACAAAAGGTGCTGGAAAAACCACAAAAAGTTGAAACATGATTCACGCTTCACACCATACACAGAAATCAACTCAAAGTGGACTAGAAAACTAGGAGTTGAGCCCCATAAGGAACATACAATACAAAATAGGACCAAATTTAGAAGCCCTCTGTGGCATAAATAGGCTTGTAAATATAGCCAAAAATGCACAACTAGAAGATGATAAAATCAATGAATAGGAACATCAGATCTTTTTCCAATAATGTGAAAAGAAAACCTATAGATGGAGAAAAACATTTGGTAAGGACATCTCAGACAAGAGTTTCAAAGTTTTCAGAATACTACTGAGTCACCACAAGAAAAACACTGATAATCTCATCATAACATGGGAAGACTTTCCAGAGGAAGACATTTGGATGGCCAAAAGACACATGAAAAAATGCTCAAAGTCACTGGCAATCAGAGAGAGGCAAATAAAAATTTAAAAATTTAACCCCAGTAACAGTAACAAAGTTTAATAAGAAAGAAAGCAATACATTTTGGAGAGAATGTGGAGAGATTGGGATGGTGGGAGTGTATAATGGTACAACCAGTTATGAAGGAAGTTTGGTGTTTCCTCAAAAAGCAGAAAATAGAAATCTCAGATGGCCCAACTATTGCACTGCTGGAATATAGCTCAAGGAAAATAGAACTGAGAAAGAACTGGATAGTTCTATGCCAGTGTTCATAACAGCATCATTCACAGTGGTAAGAACAGGAAACATCCCAAATGTCCAACAAACAAAAGGTTGAGAAATTGTGGAAAACTATGCAGTACTGAGATTGTTCACAGCTTTGTTAGCTTGGCTCCACAGTCAACATTCTTGAGACCAGCACCCAGGAAAGTAAAAGATGTATTGCTATTAGGGACCTCTCCAAAGTACTGAAGAGCAATGGTGTCACTCTGAAGACTAAGGTGTGTCTGCTACAGGCCATGGTCTTTGCAATCACTTGTTATGCAGTAGAGAGTTGGACAATGACTAGGGAGGATAGAAGGAGAATTGATGCCTTTGGTTTTGGAGAAGAGTATTGAGTGTACCATGGACTGCTAAGAAAACAAACAGATTCATCCTGGAGAGGGTTAAAATAGGCTGCTCCTTGGAGGCAAGGATTCTGGGACTTCGTCTGACATACTTTGGACATGTAAGGAGGGACGGTCTTTGGAGAAGAACATCAAGCTTGGCAGGGTAGAGGGACAGCGCAGGAGGGGAAGGCCCTCTATTAGGTGGATTGATTCAGTGACTGGGGTAATCATGGTGGGTTTGTCAGAGACAATGCAATTGGCACAGGACAGAGCAGAGTTTAGGGCTGTTGTACATAGGGGAGCTATGAGTCGCAAGTGACTCAACGGCACATAACAACAACATATAACATGGTAGAGGCTAGAGAACATAATGCTGAGTGAACTAATCCAGGCCCATAAGAACAAACATACACAAGACTATTATTATAAAAACAGAATTAGAGGAACAAGGTGTGTCTAATTCAGTACATGGTCTTTCTAATCATTTGCCATACATCTGAGAGCTGGACAATGAATAATGATTACAGAAGAATTGATGCCTTTGAGCTGAGATGTCTTGCAGACATCAAATATGTCTTGCAGAGTGTGCAGCAAGAGCACTCTTTGAAGGCAAGAGTGATGAGGCTTTGGCTCACATATTTTGGACATGTTCCTGGGAGGGACTATTCCTTGGAGAGGGACATGATACTTGGATAGGTGGAGGGTTGCAAAAGAGAATAAGACCCTCGATCAGGTGGATTTCCATAGTAAATGTCACAATGGCCTCTATTGTATCAGGAGGAGTGAAAATAGGATAGGACAGGGTTCAGATCTGCTGTTCATAGGGTTGCTATAAGTCCTATTTGACTTGACAAAGACTAACAACAACAACAAAGACTAAGATTTGTATAAATGTCCAAAAGGTAAAAAGAAAAGAGAGAAAGTAGCAGGAAAAGTTGAAGGGTAGAAATCACTAGGTATAAAAGGAGTAGATTCCATGTGGATGAGGCCAAGTTTGACTTCTACCTGCTTCAAAAAGGGAGACTCTCCTCATCAGTAATGTCCATAGTACCAAACAAATAGCAACATGGTCAGACATGCCATTTCCCATGCTCTTGCACCTATTTCTATGACTCACTTGGTCCAATGTTCAACACAAATTTACTTGCATACTTTACTCACAATTGTGGGTTTCTCAGTGAGATAAGTTCAGGGGAGGGGGAAACAAAACTATCACACATTACAAGACCAGGTGTAGTCCAGCAGTCCCAAGCCAGATTATCAACAACACAATCCCTCAATTAGTCAGACAGCTTCTCAGTCAGGAAGTGAAAATCTAGATTCAGTTCCACAGTTGAAATGCACCTGTTACTTCCTAAATCATCCAGCAAATAAATCATTGCTTGTGGCTCCATCTCCAGGGTTCCTCTGGGTACATTTTGATACACTCTTTTCACAGCCGTATCTCAGTCTCTTCAGGACATGCCACAGTCTTTTTCACAACAGTGCTACAGTCTCTTTATCCTTTCTCCACCATCGCTTTTTTACAGTGTGCAAAGTGGTCTTTTATTTTGGTCCCACAGCTGTTGATTATGTATAATACCATGTGTCTGTAGTTAACATAGCTGGAGACCATACCCTCAATGAGGGCTAAAACAATGGATAGAAAAGTCAATTTTCAGGGAAGAGTGTACACTAGGCATGTGTCCTATTTCCATACCTTTTCAATTTATATGCAGAACAGATTATCCGGGATGCTGGGCTCTATGGGGAGAATTACGGCATAAGGATTGAAGGAAGACTCATCAACAATCTGCGTTATGCAGGTGACACAACCCTTCTTGCTGAAACTGAGGCAGATCTGAAGTGCTTGCTGCAGAAGGTCAAAGACGGCAACCTTAAGTATGTATTGAAGCTCAGTATCAAGAAAACAAAGATTCTCACTACTGGGCTGATTGGCAACATCAGGACAGATGGTAAAGAGACTGAGATCACTACCATCTTTAAGTTTGCTTGGCTCCACAACCAACACTGTTGGTACCAGTGGCCAGGAAATTAACAGACAAATTTCATTGTGACTGTTTGCTGTCAGAGGCCTCTCCAAAGTACTGAAGAGCAAAGATGTCAGTCTAGAGACTAAGGTGAGCCTGATACATGCCATGGTCTTTGCAATCATGTATTATGCATCAGAGAGATGAACAATGACTAGGGATGATAGAAAGAGAATTGATGCCTTTGAGGTGTGGTGTTGGAGTACAGTATTGAATATACCATGGACTGCTAAGAGAACAAACAGATTAATGTTGGAGAGGATGAAACCAGGCTATTCCTTGGAGGAAAGGATTCTGAAGCTTTTTCTGACATACTTTGGACATGTTGCAAGGAGGGCCAATCTTTGGAGAGGGACATCGTGCTTAGGTGAAAGGAGGGACAGTGCAGGAAAGGAAGCCCCTCAGTGAGATGAATTGATTCTGTGACTAGGTTAATAGAGGTAGGTGTGGCGGAGATGGTGAGATTGGCACAGGATAGAGCAGGGCTTAGGGCTGTTGTACATAGGGTCTTTATGAATTGCACTCAACTCAACAGCACATAACAACAACATGCTAGGACAACATAGTGTGTGGATAGTGAGGAGTGGGGTGTAATAATAGAAAAGATTCAATGGGACTCTAAATAGGTGGTATACTAATAGGCATAATTGTTGGTGGTGAGTACTGTGGAGTTGGAACTGACCCACAGCTGACCCTTCAGCAGGTTTTCAGAGTTAATTGCCGAGAGGAGATTGCTCATCATTCTCCCACAGAGCAGCTGGTGGCCTCTAACTGCATGCCTTTGGAATTACAGCACAGATTCTTGCCAGTAGGATGCTAGAGCTCCCAATAAACATAGAAAAATAATAATTAATTCTATAAAATACACTATATATGAAAGATTGTATGGAATACAATGTATGTAAAAGACTGTATAGAATACAATATACAGAATGAAACACAATGTAAACTAATTTTATACAAATGCTAAAAATAGTGATTCAAATTTTAGGTGTTTTTAAATAAATTTTTTTTCTTTTAATTGTGATTTTAATAAAAGTTTACAAAAAAGCTAGATTTTCATTCATTTATTCATGTTGCACACTTTACCCCCTCTTTCTCCCTCTCTTCTCCCTTCCCCATTTCACTTTTTTTTAAAAAAAACAATAATTTCTTGTTGTACAATTATCTCCCTCCCCTTTCTCCCCCAGTCCTCTTTATTCTGGACCGTATTCAAACATATAATGACTAATCATATATTTCTTTTAAACAGTTTTTATGTCACCAAACTCATTAAATTACCCCTTTAGTCTTCATGGAATGAACAAATTCTGGGAGCATTGTGGTTCAAACATTTGACTAGTACAGAAAATCTTCACTCTTCAAATCCACCAATTGATCTTCAGGAGAAAGATGAAATAAGATACTTTTGG
>NW_006399792.1:14568993-14575888 GCF_000299155.1 Elephantulus edwardii | reverse complement strand
GCAAGCGACTCAATGGCACATAACAACAACAACATGCTTTGTTCTACTCTGTCCTAAAGGGGTCATTGTGCTTATGAACTGAATTGAGTGCATTTGGGATTTTTTTTCTTTGTTGTTTTAGCTTTTGTAGTCAAGAAACATCTAAGTCATACTGCAGATTGCTTTCTAATTACAAACATCAGCTGTCTGCTGACAGGGATGTGGTTTAAGTCATTCAACACAGCAGCCACAACTGGGTCAAAGTCATCATTTGTTATTGGAAACCTGGTACCATCTGGAGAATTCCTTGGAATTTAGGAACATTCTGTCTCCAGTCAAGAGAATCAACCATAGTCACCATTAAAAGGGGCTCAAAAAGGAAAGTAAAACTAAGGCCTGGCAGAGGAAATGCCAACACTCAAATAACCTCCTGAAAGCAAGTTACTCTTAATTTTAATGAGAGGTTCCAAAGTCATTTTCTATTCTAAAAATTAAAACAATTTAGCTTGATAGAAAACTAAATTGTTATACAGTTAGCATTCACAAATGGTTGCTTCATTTATCAAATAAGGTTTCAGTTCATTTTATAAAATCATAGCTAAGGAAACATATAAAGATGTTGTTGTTGTTGGGTGCTGTCACACTGGGTATGACTCATAAAAAACAGATCTATAAAAACCAGATCTGAATCCTGTCTTTACCTATGTCATCCCAACATCTCTAACACAGTTGAGCCTATTGCTGCAGTCACTATGTCAGTCCATCTCATTAGAGTCTTCCTCTCCTTCACCATCTCTCCACCTTTCTCTCTCCAAGGACTAGCCTCTCTTAGCAGTATGTTCAGAGATGATTACTTAATCTCACAAATCAGGAAGTTGACTCAAGGAATAGAGCATGAAGGGAAAGACTGAAAATCCATCTAGGTAACCAATATTTTGTAGAGATTTTTGCAATGTCCAGAAGAAAAATCGCAGGTTGTATACAAATTTTCCATGATTTATTGAGTAAAAAGGAAAAAAAAAAAGGAATTGTATTTTTTCCACATGATTTCAAGAGTAAAAGAAAACATAGACTTTTTGCTGGACAACAATTTTTTGTGTCAATTGATATTTTTTGAGTTTAAGGAATGGTAAGGTAAGTTGTTGAAAAGAAATACATTATTCTCAGAAAATCTTCCAGAGATAATGCTATATTTCTAAACTTAAAGCATCCCATACATATTACAATGAAACTACATTTACTCCTCAGACAAGGATCCAGGACCTGCTTATTGAGTGAATAATTTTATTGTGGTTTTGAATATACTTCAGGCATGAATTAGCAACATTAAAGCTCTCTTGTCTTAATTTCAACATGTCAATGATACAGCAGATAGCAGACTTAGCAATGCCTGACCAGGGGTCCATTTTAAGAACTTTCTTACCTCGTTCACCATTGAAACAGGGTAGACTGCCAAAAGAACAAACAGCTTCATCTTTGAGAAGGAGCAGTCAGAATGAGTGCCCCTTAAAGGCAAAGATGGCAAAGCTTTATCACTCATACTTTGGGCATGTTGCTAGGAAATGCTGTTCCTTAGGGAGACATAGTGCTTGGAAAAGTGGAGATTCAATCAAAAAGAGGAAGACCCTAAATGAAATGGAGAGTTACAGCGACTGCAGCAAGAGGCTCAAATGTGTCAAAGTTGTTGAGGATGGCACAGGATAGGTCAGGATTCATGTCTATTATATATGGGATCAGTGGGAGTTGTACTGGACACAATGGCACCTAAAACAGCAAGAACTAAGGCTAATGAAAACTCTGAGTGCTAATTGGTTTCCTACCAATCTATAAGAGATTTCATGTTCTAATTTTTAAATTTGCTGGCACCTGTGACTAACAGTTTGCTATAAAACAAAATTTCAGCATAAGGCAGGTCCATCTTGAACTCTATCCAAAAGGGTTTAATAACTGAATCACACACAGAAAAAAAAAATCTTGTTATAAAATGGATTTACCCAAAAGGCAGCCAGATGGCCTAGTTCCAATGCATTAGTGAGGATAAAGAGAATGGCAAGCGTGCTGTTTCCCTAAGACATTTCTTGTGTTACTTATGAGAGTCAAAACCCAGGTAATAGGGAAAAGCTAATGCCTGAGAAAGGGGGATGCCAGAAGGCATCCCCTCACCAAGTAAACAGAATTCCTTAACAAGGTTTACAAGGATATTATGAAGAAAGCTCCTCTAGACCAAAATCATTGTTTCCAAAATCTGTGGGTGCTAGTTGCCTCCATGAGCAACTGTATCTTAGGAACAGAACTTTTAATTGACTGAAACTCACTGTGTGAAACTTAGAATGAAAATCGGGTTCTCCACCCCCGCAGCACTTTTATTTTGGGCTATGAGGCTTTGAAAGGACAGCAGGGAGTATTAACTGGTTATTGGTTGTCTCCTGTATTATTCAATTATGTACCATAGAAGAAAAATTTTAAAAGCAAGAAAGACTAAGAAAAATTAAAAAACAAAAGAAGACAAAAATCTCTGTACTATAGAAAACAAAATTGTAATAATAATAATGATAGCAATAACTTTGTTACATAGATATAATAGATATATAAATAGATATGTAAAATGAAAAGATGTGGAATAGAGTATGGGAGTGTACACACATGCATATATGGGTTTGGCAGAGAATAATGTTATATAACAACAGCAATGCTACATGTGTGTTTATATATACTGCAAATATATCCCGGTAAATGCTAGAGCCACAACCCTCTTAATAGAGTCCAGCTTCTTGAGTAATTTGCTCAGCATACAGATTAAATAGGTATGGAGAAAGAATATAATCATGACTCACTCCCTTCTCAGTTTTAAATCATGCAGTGTTTCCCTGCTCTGTTCGCAAAGTAGTCTTCCTGGTCTAGGTAGAGGTTACACATGAGCACAGTTAAGTGCGCTGGGATTCGCATTCTTCTCAATGTCAGCCACAACTGTTATGATCCACATAGTCAAAGGCTTTGCACGGTAAATAAAGAACAAATATACATTCTCCTGGTGTTCTTTACTTTCAGCCGGGATCCATCTAACATCAGGAATGATATGCCTAGTGCCATGGCCTCTTCTAAAACTTGTTTGAACTTCTGGCACTTCCCTATCTAAGTACTGTGCTAGCTGGTGTTTTGAATGATCTTCAGGAGTATTTTGCTTGCATGTGATATTAATTATATTGTTCAATAGTTTCCATATTCAGTTGGATCACCTTTCTTGGGAATGGGAACAAATATGGACCTCTTTTAATCCATTGGCCAGACAGCTGTCCTCAATATTTCCTGGCGTAGACTGGTAGGTGCATCCAAGGCTGTATCTGTTAATTGAAACAAGTCACTTGGTATTCCATCAATTTCTGGGACCTTATTTTTTGGCAATGCCTTCAATTCAGTTTCCAGTTCCTCCTTCATTGTCATTGGCTCCTGTCTATAGGTGCTTCCCAAAAATTTTTATTGTCTATAGATTCCTTCTGGTATAGTGTCTCCATCATTTTTTTTTCTTTTTTTATCCAGGGTCAATCAATATATTATCCTTTTTGTTGTTGTTGTTGTTGTTGATTGACTACGAGTCGAAAACAACTGCTATCAATCTTACGAACAAAAGACCTCAAGCCTTTCTATAACAACATTTATCAAAGTTCATAGAGTTTCCAGAGGCATGTTGTTTAGGAAGTGGATGCCACTCCTGCCCATAGCATCTTTCAGTATAGTGACTCCAGGCTTAAATTTGTTTTTCAGTTCTCTCAGCTTGAGAGATGCAGAGCAAGTTCTCCACTTTTTATTCTCCAATTCCAGTTCTCTGTACATTCCATGATAATACTTTGCTTTATCCTCTCTGTTATTTGAAATCTTCTATTTAGCTATTTTACTTTGGCATGTTTCCCCTTTTTTTTTTTTGCTTCTTGGAGCTCCAGTGCAATCTTTAGAGTCTCTTCTAACATCCATATAATTTTTTTCTCCTCTGTTTGTGGAATGATGTTCTGTTTTCTTCATGAGAGGAAAGTTTCATCAGGGTTGGAAGGAGAAACATAAATAACCTGCATTATACAGATGCCAAAACCTTGCTTGCTGAAAGTGAGGAGGACTTGAAGCACTTATTGCAGAATATCAAGGAATGAAACCTTCAGTATGATTGCATCTCAATATCAAGAAAACAAAGATTCTTAGCACTGAACCAATAGGCAACATCATGATGGATGGAGAAGAGATTGAAACTGTAAAGAGCTTCGTCTTGCTTGGATCCACAATTAACATTCTTGGTATCAGCAGTCAGGAAGTAAGGAGACATATTGAAGGGGGGAAATCTGCAGTTAAGGACCTCTCCAAATTATATTATTTTATATATAATTTTATATATAATTATATCAGTTTGAGGACAAAGTGTGTCTGATTCAGGCCATGGTCTTTCTGATCACTTGCTATGTATGTGAAAGTTGGACAATGAATAGGAATGACTGAAGAAAAAGAGCATTGAATATCCCATGGGCAGCTGAAAGAACAAACAAATATGTCTTAGAGAGGGTGCAGCCTGAGTACTCTTTGGAGGCAAGATGAAGGGGCTTTGCCTCACATACTTCAATCATGTTGCTAGGAGGGGCTATTACTTGGAGTGTGACATGATTCTGGGAAGGGTGGAGGGTTGGCAAAGAAGAAGAAGACCCTTAGCCAAGTTGATTGATACGGTGACTACCACAGTGGGTTCTTGTGTGTCAGGAAGTGTAAGGATGGCATAGGATAGAAATAGGTTCAGATCTTTTGTTCATAGGGTTGCTGAGTTGTACTCAACTCAACAGCACCTAACAACAACATATGCTGGAGCATGCAAACTCATAACCATAAGCAAACATATTGAGGGACTGAATCACTGGGCTATGTTCACACAGCCTTTTATATCAACTCACTCTAGGTTCTCTTCATATATGGTATGTGGCTAAGATTGCCTACTGCCAACATCCACATGATGCAATAATATGCAGCACTCAGTAGCAACAATTTTGAAAAAATATTATATAACATGGGAAAGGCTAGAAAGAGTTACACTGAGTGAACGAACTCAGTCTCATAAGGATAAATATTGCATAAGGTCATTATTATAAAATTAGAGAGATAACTAATAAGATGTGTGTAAAACTCCAAAGGTAAAAGAGACAAGGGCCAGGATGTTGAGGATGGGGTGGGGTAAATCATGAGTTTGGTGTGTTGAGGGAGAGGGTGAAGGAATTAATAGAGAGCCAGTGGGGAATCTAAAAAAACAGGATGATATTGATAGAGCTATGGTGACTGTCCTTTAAAAGACAATGCCTGCATCGCATGAAATACAATGTAAATGAAGGATAGTGTGAAACACAATGCAAACAACTTTGTATCTAGACCAATATAATTTTTTAAAAAAGATTAATTTTAAAAAGCAGCTTAAGTAAAGTGAACTTGCTATCTTTGTTAGTTACTATGGGATTAGCTTCATTTCATAGCAACTCTATGTACAACACAGAGCTCTGGGAGCTTAGTGGTATGTAGCTACATTGCCAATCCAAAGGCAGGCTGTTCAGATCAACTAGCTGCTCTGTGGAGGAAAGATGGTCAGTCTCCTCCAGTAAAGTTTACTGCATCAGAAAACCTGCTGGAGAGTCAGTTATGAGTCATTTCCAACTCAACTGTTGAACAATAATAATTATGTACAAAGACAAAGCCAAATCCAGCCTTCACAAGGTCCGCTGTGCTTAAATCCATTGTTGCTGAGCCATTTGGTTGAGGGTATTCCTTTCTTTCTTTGACACTTTACTTTTACATGATATCTTTTTCCAGGGACTGACTCTTGATATATGCTTAAGTATGTGAGACAAAGCAAACAAACAAACAAACAGAACAAAAAACAGAAACAAACAAACCAAAAAAACCTAAAACTCATCTCCTAACTTCAAAAGAACACTTTATTCCAGGACAGATTTGTTTGTTCTTTTGGCAATCTGTGCTATACTCAATATTCTTCATCACCACTGTTATTCAAAACTATCAATATTGCTTTGGTCTTATGTATTGATTGTCTAACTTTCGCACGTTCATGAAACAATTGAAAATACCATGACTCCTGTCCGAGACATCTTAGTCTTATAATGGCATCATTGCTTTTGAGCACTTCAAAGAGGTGCTTGGCCCAGGTTTACCCAGTGCAGTACATAATTTGATTTCTTGACTTTTGCATTTGTGAGTGTTGATTGTGGATCCAAGTAAAAAGAAATCATTGACAAATTCAAACTTTTTCTCCATTTGTCATGTTTTGCCTACTCATCCAGTTACAGAATTTCTAATTTCTTTGTGTAGAAGTATATTCCATACTAAAGACAGTTTTTTAGCTTTTTCAGTAAGTGCTTCAAGTTCTCACTTTCAGCAAGCATAAAATTAATTAAGTAAAACATTTATTGGGATAGATTTCAAAAATACATTAAAAATGCTTTAGTGCAATGTTTTCTGAGGACTGACATTTTGCAGTAGGTGAGCCACTGTTTCTGACAGATTGAAAGACTAAATTTAGAAAATAAATGGAATGAACATGCATTGTCATCTAGCCTATTCCTCTCATGGTAGCCCTCCACTAGTTTTCTGAGGCCATAAATCATAATGAGAACAGATTATTTCATCTCCCTCCTGGGAAGTGGTTTGTGGATTCCAACCACTGACCTTCTAGTTAGCGGGCCAACACTTAACACATTGTGCCACTGACACGAAGTTGAGTAAACTTTGGCTTATGATGGCCTTTCATGAGGTTTCCAGGATATAAATTTTTGTGGTAAGAGAATGCTTTTCTCTCTCCTACAGAGAAAGTGGTGGATTTAAACTACAGACCTGGTAGTTCTATCTTTTCTTGAGAGGGGTGTATTGAGGTCTCCCAGCA
>NW_006399792.1:14519272-14563798 GCF_000299155.1 Elephantulus edwardii | reverse complement strand
AGAGAGAATAGTGCAACAATGAATGAGTGGAAGCCCAAAATCTCTGTAAATGTTTATGAAAATTAATAAAATATAATTATAGGAAAAAAAAACAAAACTACAGACCTTTCCACTAGAAGTCCAACTCATAAGTCATTATAGTACTACAGCTAATACGCCACCAGAGCTCTTTCTCTGACCCTTGGACTTCCTAAAGAAATGAATGGTTACAAAGTGGCCAGGCAATCAAGTGTAAAATACTACACTTAGATAACAATTTTCATATTCTGTTTAACCAGATGACTGGAAAATGCAAGTAAGAGAAAAAAAGTTGTGTAAAATTTTACAATTTGGAGATTGTCAGTTTATCTAAACCAAAGAGCTCTGAACGAACTTTTAACTTAAACCTGTGTCTTTTTATCTATTTGGTAGAAATGCTTATAGCTATGATACAGATAAAGAGATAAAACTTCAGTCTCATGATCATTCTATGCCTGTAAAGTCTTAGAAAAATTTTCATCTTCTTTGAATTTCCATTTTTATTTTCTTTTTCTTAAACTGTGAAAAAATATTTTAAATTATAACTTTTAAAGTCCTTGGGAGGATTTAAAAAATCTATGCAAAAGATTTGTGTAAAAAAAAATCTATGAGAACTATTAGAACAAAGTTAATACTTGAGGAGAAGCAAGAAAAAGGCAAATAGTGAGAAAAAGATGATGGTTATTTTCAATTGATGACTAACCATCCCTAATCATTCTGGATTAATTTGATTGTCTGGATCCAGATATTAACTGTCTTGTGAATTTTATGTCTTTGTTTCTTCATCTGTAATTCAGCAATAATAAAATTACATATATCTTATTATTATATATAGGACACAAGTTTGTGTATAAATATGATTATATCATCTCTTTCCCATTCCTTTTGAGTTGGATCTAGCACATAGTTAATCCTTCATTGGTTTTCTGAGAGTAAATTACAGGGAAGGAGTTTGCCCATCTTTTTCTGCAGAGCAGCTGGTGGATTTGAACCCCTAGAGTGGTGTGGCTTTTGCATCAACTACACAACTCCTTGGAAATGATGCCACTTAAGTTCCCTCATTATAACACTGTTATTAATTGCTTTCAAGTTGAGCAAGACTTGTAGTGACCCAATGAACAAAAGGCCTGAGGCCCCTCTACAACTTTCGACGTTTATCAAAGTTCATAGTTTCTGGAGGCATGTTGTGTAGGAAGTGGAAGCCACTCCTGCTTCCAAACCTTTCATAGTATGTTATTGTTATGTGCTGTTGAGTGGCCTTTAATGTATAGTGACCCTATGTACAGCATCTCTGAACCCTTCCCTGTCCTGAGCCATTCTCACTAATTCTGACACACCAATCCCCATTGCCCCAGTTACTATATCAATCCATCTTATCCAGGGTCTCCCTCTCCTGTGCTGTCCATCCACCCTTCTGAGCATGGTGTCCTTCTCCAAGAACTGCTCTCTTCTGGTCATGTGCCCAAAGTAAGTGAGGTGGAGCTTCAAAATCCTAGCCTCCAAGGAGACTTTGTTTCACCCTCTCCAAGACAGACATATTTGTTTTCTTGGCAGTACATGGTATATTTAAGACTCTTCTCTATTATAACATAAATTTATTAGTAAATACACCTCACTGATGGAAATACAAGTGTGAGTATTTGAGTAGATGATAGAGTGAAGAAAAATGTCAAGGAAACAGGCAGATTTAAAAGGTCTCCAAAAGTAATGTAAATTAGTCTGCATATCTAAGTTTTATCATTCAAAATTGTCTTTTCCAGGGAAAAGATTAACTATTTTATGCTGAAGTAATCACTGTGTTAAGGAGAGAGGATGCTACATAGATGGCCAGTAATACATGAATGGGACATGTTAACCTATCTACAGGGGGATTGGCAATTTATCATTTGACAAAGGAATTGGTCAGTCTCACCATTCTATAAGGGAATTAGCTAGTCTCACCACTGAATTGAGCAAACCAGAGTGAGAGATAGATATATTTTCTGGTACCATTGAAGAAACAAGACAATATAAAATGCCCTTTTCACTCCAGGAACACCACACAACAGCAACACCAAAGGCAGCAACATCCATGGTCGAACTGGAGACCTGATGTTAGATGAGGCAGAGAGCCAATATTGGCAGGACTGAGAACTTTGTTGGACAATTGGGAGGGGGAGGTCAATTTTAGCAAGATTGAGAACTTGGGAACAGTTAGAGCCTCAAGGCTGAGGTTTCTATGTGCACATTTCAGGAGCTGTTTTGACTATATTCTGTTATTAATCCACAGTATAAGCTTTTAATGTCCTCAGTTTGGTTCTATGTGATCTATGAGCTATCACATTGGATTTTAGATGCAGTAAAGCCTTTAGATTGGTGTTGAGATGAGTAGAAAGAGGTACATGAACACAGGAAACATATCTGATCTCATGAGAAGTGGTTTTGTGTTAATGCTGTGTATGGGGACAGTTTCTCTTCGTGAAATTGATAAACGTCTGATATGGTCAGAATCAAGAAAAACTTGATTGTTAAAGCCATTGTCCAAATATGTATAAGGTTAATCTTTAATGCTCTGCATTTTTCTTAAAGAAATAAAACCTATAAACATTCAGCTGTGAGCATTTTATTAATTTTAATTTATTTTCCTTTTATTTTGAATGTGGAGTTGTTATTCAATTGCTGGTGCTCTGCATGAAGTTAAAATTAGCAAGTAAAAGCATGAGAAAATTGCATCCACACCCTTCCCAAAGAGAATAATGCTGAATCTCCCTTCTCTTAAGAATGAGGATAAACAGATGGAGCTTGCCCTGAGCCCTAGGGGTTAGCACTCTCTGATTGCAACTGAACAACATCAGGAATAAGCTCCAAATGTGAAATTTCTTTGCTTTTTTGTCAAATTTCAATTTTGGGGACCAAGAAAGCAATATACTTGTCCAAGGGACTGTATGTATCTTGATCTACCTGCTTCTTAGATCAGAATCTACTGGCACTTATAGGGGTATTGGTTTAAACACAAACAATAAGAAAAATGGAAGAATTGTCATGATTGAGTAAGGTCTATGTTCTGGTTAAGAAAAGTACTATTGCCAACAGAATCTGAATGAGTCAGATTCATCAGATTTTACTCTTGATTCTTTTACATGTAACCAGAGTCTCAAGATTTTTTTCTGCATTTTTTAATTATCTTTTTACTTCTCAACTACAACTAGTTTATTTATGTTCATCTATATTTTGTTTGTTTTGTACATAATAAATGTTCAAGGGGAGATATGGTGTCCTGGTGATAAAGAATTGCACTGTCAACCAAAAGACACTCTGTTCAAATCCCTGAACTGCTATGTGGGAGAAAGCTGGACATTCTCCTTCCATGCCATTTATTGTCTCTAAAAACCCATTTGAAGGTCAGCTATGAGTTGATTTCAACTCAACAGAACACAACCACAGCAACAACAAAATGCTAAAATCTTATAGGTTGTTGGTGGTGGTATTATGTGTCATTAAGTGGGCTGTAACTTGTATTGACCCATATGCAAAATAGCTCTGAATGCTGCCCTATCTTGAGTCAATCTCACTGTCTCTGATACACCTATCCCCATTACCCCAGTTACTGTGTCAATCCATCACATCCAGAGTCTCACTCTCCTGTGCTGTCTTTCTATACTTCCAAGCATGATGTCCTTCTCCAATGACTGGTACCTCCTGATGACATGCCCAAAGTATGTAAGACAGAGCTTCAAAATTCTTGCCTAAAAAAAAAGCAACTTGATTTTATCCTCTCCAGCTCTTAAGGGCAGATTTATTTGTTTGTTCTCTTGGCAGTCCATGGAATGTTCAATATTCTTCTCCATTACCACTCAAGGGCACTGAATCTTGTTTTGTCATCCTTATTCATTGTCCAGTTCTCTGAGGCACAGCAAATAACTCCAAAGACCTTGACTTGGATCAGGCACATCTTAGCCTCTAGACTGTCCTTGTTACTCTTCAGCACTCTGGAGAGGTCTCTGACAGCAAATTTTCCTAATGTAATTCCTCTTTTGATTTCCTAACTGTTGGTACAAGAGTGTTAACTGAGCAAGCTGAAATTGCTAACAATCTCAATTTCTTCTCCATAAGGCTGCCAATTGGTCCAGTGGTGAAGATTTTGATTCTTGTTCTTGAGCTTCAATTCATATTGAAAACTAGAGCCATTGACAATCTGCAGAAAACACTTCAGTTCCTCCTCAGTTTAGGCAAGCAAGGTTGTGTCATCTGCATAACGTAGGTTGTTGATGAGCCTTCCTCCAATCCTGAAGCCTTATTCCTCTTCTTAAAGTCCCACTTTTATAATGATCTGTTTTACATACAGATTGAAAATGTATAGAGACAAGATGCATCCCTGGAACACTCCTTTCCTGATTTTGAACCATGCAGTGTTTCCTTGTTCTGGTCTGACTGACAACTGCTTCCTTGTCCAAGTACATGAGCACATTCAAGTGTTCTGGGATTCACATTCTTCTTAAGGTTAGCCACAATTTGTTGTGATCCACACAGTCAAATGTCTTTGCATCGTCAATGAAACCCAGACAGACATTCCTCTTGTACTCTCACCTTTCAGACAAGAACTATTTGAAATTGGCTATGTGTGATGTCCCTAGTGCCATGAACTCTTCTAAATCCAATTTATGGTTCAGGTAGTTCTCCGAAAAAATACTGTTCCAGTTTTGTTAATGTGTTATGTTTTGTTGGGTTTTTTATAATCTTCAGCAGGATTCTGCTTGCGCTTGATATTAGTGATTTAGTTTGATAATTTTCATGTTGTCAGATGGCCTTTTTTGGGAGATGGAATAAATATGAATCTTTTCCAGTCAGTTGACCAGTTGGCTGTCCTCCAGATTTCTTGGCAAAGCCTTGTGCGCATGTCCAGGGCTGCATCTGTTTGTTGAAATATGTCAATTGATATTTCATAATTCCTGAGGCCTTGTTTTTAGCCAATTCTTTCAAGGCAACTTGAATTTCATTCTTTGTCACCATTGCCTCTTAGTCACATGTTGTTTCATGAAAGTATTCTGTGTCAGCTGATTCTTTTTGGTACAGTGGCTCTGTGCACTCCATCTTCTTTTGATGTTTCCTGGATTATTCAATATCCTACCCATAGCATCCAATTTAGTGACAATTAGTATTGTCACCCAAGGCTTGAATATGCTCTCATTTCCTTCAGTTTAAAAAATGCTCAATGAGTTCATCCCGTTTGATTTTCTGATTCTAGATCTTTTTACGCGTCACTACATTTGATAAATTTTGAAAATGACACACCTGCTTAACCTGAACACAATCAAAGCAGAGAACACATTCTTTTCTCCTGAAATTTCCATTGAATGTTTTCATACCAATCCTTATTACAGTCTAGATACTTTTTTCTGTTTCTACCTTTCTGATTTATTTGTATTTATTCTTAAACTTATCAAAGACATTCTATTTTATAATAACTGCAAGTATTACTGTCTTCTATGCCTATTCTGTTCCTTTCGTATCTCAAAAGGAACAGCTTAAAACACATGTTATACTGATAAAGCCTCATCAACATAACGAAAAAAACCCACACTCCTAAAAGGGATTAAATCTATGACAAAGAGTTTAAAATTCACAATACATATTGTGGGGAAAACATAAGTAAATCAATAACACATGTTTTCATCAGTTGTTTGTTTTTTTTTTTAAATTTTGACAAATCTAGTAAGCATATAATGACAATTCCTTTGGGTTTAAATTGAATTTTCCCAAAGACATCTTTCCAAGTTCTTATTGGATATTCATCTATCCTTTTTTGTGAGGTGCCTGTTTGTCTGTTTACTTACTATTGTATGATTTATAGCTAGGTCTCTGGGCAAGGAAACAGCTGAACAAAAGGGAAGACCAGGATATATAGAGATGTGCAATAATTGGGGATGGGGATCCTACAACCACTGAAGGAAACAAGGACCTTCTTCCAGAATTTAGAGAAACAATAAGCCTTCTCCAAGAGCCAGCACCATAAACTTGAACACGAAGCCTCCTACACTGTAAGAGAATAACTTTCTGTGATAGTAGTCATCTACTGTGCTTTGCCTGCTACAGCAGTGAAGTACAATTCTTCCACTGTTATATGCCATTGTATTTATATGAAGTGATGCTAACCTTGGTATTCTTTTTACTGCTCTATATTGTGTATACCAGTCTCATTAAAAAAAAAAGTGATTCAAAAGAATGTGAAAATTATCGAACAATATCCCTAATAGTACACACAAGCAAAATCCTGAAGATTATTAAAAAAACAACCAAACTGGAATGGCACATAGATAGAGAACTACCAGAAACACTCAGTTTAAAAGAAACTATGGCACTTGAGACATAAGGGTCAATGTCAGATGGATCTTGGCTGAAACCAAGATGAATGAATACCAGAGGATATTTATCTGTGTTTCATTGACTATGCAAAGATGTTTGACTGCATGGGACACAACAAATTATGGCTAACATTAGGAAGAATAAGAATCGCAGAACATCTGATTGTGCTAATGTGAAACCAATACTTGACCAGGAGACAGTCATCAGGACAGAGCAAGGAAACACTGCATGGTTCAAAATCAGAAGAGGAGTGAGTCCAGAATGTGTTCTGTCTCCAATTTGTTTGCAGAACAGATCATTCAAGAAGCTAGACTTTATGAGGAAGAATGCCGCATCAAGACTGGAGGAAGACTCATCAACAGCCTGTGTTATGCAGAAGACACAGTCTTGCTTGCCTAAGCAGAGGAAGGCATGAAGCATTTGCTGCAGAAGATCAAGGACTTTAGTTTACAATACAGTTTGAAGTTCAACATCAAGAAAAAAAAGGGTTCTCACCACCGGGCCAATTGGCAGCATCATGATAGATGAAGAAGAGATTGAGATTATTAATAATTTCCGCTTGCTCTGTTCCACAATCAACACGCCTGGCATCAGAAGTCAAGAAATCAAGAAACAAATTGCTTTAGGAAAATCTGCTGTCAAGGACTTCTCCAGAGTGCTGAGGAACAAGGATGTCAGTCTAGAGACTGAGTGCCTGATCCAGGCCATGGTCTTCACAATTACTTGCTATGCAATAGAGAGCTGGACAGTGACCAAGGTTGACAGAATTGATGTCTTTGAGTTGTGGTGCTGAAGAAAAATATTATGTGCTAGAGAAGACTGCCAAGAGAACTAACATGTCTGTCCTGGAGAGGATGAAACCAAGCTGTTTCTTGAAGACAAGGATTTTAAGACTCCATCTCGCATACTCTGTGCATGTAGCCAAGAGAGACCAGTCTTTGGAGAAGGATATCATGCTTGGAAGGGTTGAGGGAAAGTGAAAGAGAGGAAGACCTTGTGTGAGATGAATTGGCACAATAATTGGAGTAATGAGGGTAGGTGTGTCAGAGACCATGAGATTGGCTCAGGACAGAGCAGGGTTCAGAGCTATTGTGCATAGAGTCGCTATGAGTTGTAGTGGACTTGATGGCACCTAACAACAACAACACACTATATAATGTAACATTTTTAAAGTGTCTTTATTACCTACAGATTATTTATTATTTACATAACCATATTAGCTTTGTAAACAAAATTTAGACCAATGTTTATGGATGACTAATAGATAGCAAATAAATTATAAAATTAAAATATCATATACATAATGCTGAGAGAATCCACGAATTTACAAAACATCACTTAAAGAATTCTATTAGAACTTATTTTTAGTAGGGCTGATGGATACTATGGCAATTTTATATTTTTTGAAAACAACTCAATTGACTCTCCAATTGCTGGTAGTATTTTTACTGATGTTGTTATGTACCATCGAGTCACTTGCTACTCATAGTGACCCTATGTGCAAGAGCCCTAAAAGCCATTCTATCCTGTGCCAACCTTGCTGTCTCAAACACACTCATTCCCACCACTCCACTCACAGAATCGATCCATCTCATAGAAGGTCTTCCTCTCTTACACCGTCCCTCCACTCTTCCAAACATGATGTCCCTCTCCAAGGACCAGTCCCTCCTTGCAACATTCCCAAAGTATGTCAGACGAAGCTTCAGAATCCTTGACTCCAGAGAACACTCAGGCTTCATCCTCTCCAGGACAAACCTGTTTGTTCTCCTAGCAGTTCATGGCATATTCAACGCTCTTCTCCAGCACCACAACTCAAAGGCATTAAATATCTTTCTATCAACCCTACACACAATGATGTAGCTGATGTTAGATGGATCTTGGCTGAAAGCAGGGAATACCAGAGGAATGTCTATCTGTGCTTCATTGATTATGCAAAGGCATTTGACTGTGTAGATCATAACAAACTCTGGCTGACTCTGAGAAGAATGGGAATCCCAGAACACTTGATTGTTCTAATGCGAAACTTATACTTGGACCAGGAGGCAGTCGTCAGAACAGAGCAAGGGAACACTGCATGGTTCAAAATTGGGAAGGGCGTACGCCAGGGATGCATCCTATCTCCATACCTCTTCAACCTATATGCAGAACAGATTATCCGGGAGGCTGTGCTCTATGAGGAGAAATGTGGGGTCAGGATTGGTGGACGATTTATCAACAATCTGTGTTGTGCGGATGACACAACCCTGCTTGCTGAAACTGAGGAGGACCTGAAGCGCCTGCTGCAGAGTGTCAAGGACTGCAGCCTGCAATATGGATTGAGGCTCAATGTCAAGAAGACAAAGATTCTCACCACTGGGCCAATCGGCAGCATCAGGATGGATGGTGAAGAGATTGAGATTTACACAGCTTTAGTTTGCTTGGCTCCATAGTCAACAGTCTTGGCACCAGCAGCCAGGAAATTAAAAGGCGCATTACCGTGGAAAAGTCTGCTGTTAGGGACCTCTCCAAAGTGCTGAAGAGCAGTGGTGACTCTCTGGAGACTAAGGTGCGTCTGATACAAGCCATGGTCTTCGCAATCACCTGTTATGCATCAGAGAGTTGGACAATGATCAAGGAGGATAGAAGGAGAACTGATGCCTTTGAGCTGTGGTGCTGGAGAAGAGTATTGAGAATACCATGGACTGCTAGGAAAACAAATAGATTTGTCCTGGAGAGGGTTAAACCGGGTGGCTCCTTGGAGGCAAGGATTCTGAGGCTCCGTCTAACTTACTTCGGACATGTAGTGAGGAGAGACCGGTCCTTGGAGAGGGACATCATGCTTGGGAGGGTGGAGGGACGGCGCAGGAGAGGAAGGCCCTCTATGAGGTGGATTGATTCAGTGACTGGGATAATTGGGATGGGAGTGTCAGAGACAGTGCGATTGGCACAGGACAGAGCGGAGTTTAGGGCTGTTGTACATAGGGTCGCTATGAGTCGCAGGCGACTCGACGGCACATAACAACAACAACATCATACCTACTCACTGTCCACCTCTCTGATGCATAGCACGTAATTGCAAAGACTATAGCCTGGATCAGGCGCACCTTAGTCTCCAGCCTGACGTCGTTGCACTTCAGTACTCTTGAGAGGTCCCTCACAGCTGACTTTCCCAATGCAATTCGTCTCCTGATTTATGGATGCTGTTACCAAGAGTGTTGACTATGGAGCCAAGTAAACTAAAACTGTTAACTATCTCAATCTCTTCACCATCCATACTGAAGCTTCCAATTGGCCCAGTGGTGAGAATCTTTCTTTTCTTGACATTGAGCTTCAATCCATGTTGAACACTGCAGTCCTTGACCTTCTGCAGCAAGAGCTTCAGGTCCTCCTCAGTTTCAGCAAGCAGGGTTGTGTCATCTGCATAATGCAGGTTGTTGATGATTCTTCCACCAATCATGATGCCACATTCCTCCTCGTACAGCCCAGCGTCTTGGATGATCTGTTCTGCAATACAGATTGAAAAGGTATGGAGACAAAATACATCCCTGATGGACCCCCTTCTTGATTTTGAACCATCCAGTGTCTCCCTGCTCTGTTCTGACGACTGGATAGCAACATTTAAGAAAGAAACCATCATTCCGATAAGGTTCTATACAGTTAAACTCTTTCTTAGTGATTTGCTAAAATTCTTGGAAATAATACAAAGAAGGATAGAAATATTTTCTGAAAATTCAAGACATGTCTTATTCTAACAATAATAAAAGTAATTTATGGGAACTTTTATCTGTCACCAATAAAATTTCACTATTTTGAGGGTAAAAAACTCAGAATAAATACCTTGCTTATACTTTGTACTTCATAGAAGTCTAAAAATATAGACAAGTCTGAAGTGTCAGAGAAAAGAGTAACAAAAAAGAACTTTGTTTTAAATAGATTTTCTTTTAATAATTCTTTCCTAATAATACTTAAATTCCTTTTTCTTTATGCATTAATGTAATAAGAAGAAATGGTATAATTTCAATATATGGAAACTACTACTTCGTTCCATAGAGCAGCTGGTGGGATTTAAACCACATGCCTTTGATATTGTAGCACAGCTTTTTGCCACTATGTCACCAGAGCTCCCTATTTCTCTCCATGCATTAAAGTAATAAGAACAAATGGTATCATTTCAATATATGAAAAAAATAATCTATTCATCTCATGTCATTTGATTCATATTAATATTCATGTTAATTGAGTATTTCTTTTTCTTCTCTAATGTAATACAATATCAAATAATATAATTTCTTACATATTAGTCATAGCCTTCCTTTTTTTTATCACATAGAACGTTGATGGCCAGATTTACAATTTACTCAACTTATTGTTAATGTCTTTGCCTTTGGAACACTGAAGAGATAGACGTGTTGACTGGTTTCCAGTTAATGTTCTTATTTCTTTAAAGTCATAATCATTTATTTAAAACAATAATGAAATATTTTATACCACAAGTCAAACATAAAAATTATATTTGTTTACTAAGTAAAATGTTGTTGTTGTTAATTGCCTTTGAGTCGAGCACGACTCATAGTGATCCTATGAACAAAAGGCCTGAAGCCCCTCTACAACTATCAACATTTATCAAAGTTCATAGAGTTTCCGGAGGCATGTTATTTAAGAAGTGGATGCTATATTGCACTTCCAAATTCTGATGGATATGCTAGGCTAGTTTTATTTAAATGTACTGATACCTTTATTATCCACTAGGTTTTATGTCCAGCTTTAGAAATTATTATTTAAAAGGACTTTATGTGCATTTTTACCATGTCCAAATTGGAAAGAAACGTGGATTAGAGCTTGAGGATCTAGAAAAAGAAATGTGTATAGGAGCTTCTGAGGAGAACATTTATGGCTATTAAGATACACTTCCCGAGGAGAGTATGAGATAAAACACTCTTGAATTGCTACTTCTTCTTGAGAAAATGATTAATGTTGTTAGTATAAAGACATGATCACAACATGTAGCTCAGCAACTCAGTCTACTGTACCAGATTTATGATGCCTGGATCAATATAAATTGTAGGGAGTTCACAACCTTGTAATTCACTTGAGAACAATAATCGAAAAGAAAACATGGCCTTGATGTTGTCTTTG
Organism: Elephantulus edwardii; assembly: GCF_000299155.1. Lineage (NCBI taxonomy): Eukaryota > Metazoa > Chordata > Mammalia > Macroscelidea > Macroscelididae > Elephantulus > Elephantulus edwardii. The sequence continues at coordinate 14,552,323 of NW_006399792.1, read as the reverse complement.
CTCACCATTTTCATTGGCAGCTGCATAATTGGGTAAAAAACTACCCTGGCATTTAATGAGTAGGTAAAGTATGAGAAATGGCCCTCCTTGAATGATGTCTTTTATCTTCTATGATGGCTCAGACGTTAGAAACAAAGGTGAGTGTTAGAGAGGCAGTATTGATTCTTTATTCCATTAGCAGACTTATCAACCAATTTTCCTGCTTCAATGAAAGTATTTATTGTTGTATTTGTACACTTTAAGAGACCCCATCTAACCTACATATACTGTGGTCATATTAAAACTATGTCTTTTAAAGTATACAATTCAATAACCGAGAATAATACAGAAAGTTCTCAAATTTACAAATTTATTTTCAAGTTAAAGAAAACAAAAACTTGCCTGCATTGTTAATTCTATGAAATAAATACCCACTTAGATAATGTAAAGAATTTTCTAGGCCACTGGGTTAAAAATAAAATAATAATCAAGAAATATATTACCAAGTGCATATCATCACCACATTGTCATACTGGGCTCTTTTTTGTTATTAAATTAATTTTTTATGATATTATGACAGAGTTAATTGTGTACCTTCAAAGTACTTGCCACATTAGCTAGGCCTTGAGTCTTCAAATCTGCTTTGTGAATCCTACTTCTAACACGTTACTAAGACAGCATTAGAAGGAGTTGTGCAATGATAAAATTATTCCCCATAATGTGATCTGAGATATGATCAATCAGTAAATTGTGATGGGAGCAGAGTGGTATGCAACACTTTTAATTGGGTCATAGTTTACCTGAGATGTGGCTTACATGACCTTCTATGTCAAGAGAGATGAAAGGAGAGAAAAGTGGGAAGAGTGATTGAGTCTCAGTATCAGGAGCCTGGAATGGAGTACATACTTTGAACCCAAGTCATTGTCCTTGAAAACTCCTTTACAGAGGGTAAAACCAAGGCATATCAAGCTCTGTAAGGATTGCCAACCCTACAAATGCCGAAGGAGAAAATTCTCTCTCTCTAGAGCCAAAAGGAGAAGGTTTTCCCTTGAACTAGCACCCTGAACTTTTTTATTCCCACTTCCTGAACTGTAAGAGAATAAATTTTCATTGTTAAACGAATCTGCTGTTGGTAACTCTGTTATAGTAGATTGTTGTGTTGTTATGTGCTGTCAAGTCGCTTGCGACTCATAGCGACTCTATGTACAACAGCCCTAAACTCTGTCCTGTGCCAATCGCACCATCTCTGATACACCCATCCCGATTACCCCAATCACTGTATCAATCCACCTCAGAGGGGGCCTTACCCTTCTGCGTTGTCACTCCACCCTACCAAGCATGATGTCCTTCTCCAAGGATCTGTCCCTACTTGCAACATGTCCAAAGTATGTTAGATGGAGCCTCAGAATCCTTGCCTTGGCAATTATCCTAGCTAACCAAGACAGTTCATAATTTTCATGATGTTTTCATAAGTAAAAATATTAATTACATAGTTTTTAAAAATGTGGTTCTTCATTTTCCCCCCTATGTTATCAACTTAAAAAGGAAATATATTAATTGGTTTTCCTGAAAGTCAAATATTTCATCCTGAATAAATGAACTTTTCGTTGCAGTCACAGTTATGCAGGAAAAAGGAGTAAACATGTTAGAAATCTGTGATAAGAGTTTCAAATAAAAAAATCAACTAGAACTTCAGAAGATGATTGTGGCAACATAAACATAGATTGGTTGCATTTCATGTGTTTGTATTTTTTTTAACCAAATATACTTGTAGAAGTTTTTTTGTTCCCTAGGAAGACTATGTTCATATGATCTAAATAAAGTAAAAATTGAGAGATAAATCAATATTTTTATATTATTTTATCAGTATTATGGGAAAGCTCCATATAATTGAGGAAATTTCTTATCGGTCTTCTAAAATGAGTTGTTGCTGTTTGTTATTGTTGGGCCATCGAGTTGCTTATGACTCATAACAACCCTATGTACAACAGCCTTAAAATCTTCAGCACTACGCTCAAAGGCATCAATTCTTCTACTATCCTCCCTAGTCATTGTCCAACTCTCTGATGTATAGCAAGTGATTGCAAAGACTTTGGCCTGGATATGACGCACCTTAGTCTCCAGGTTGACATCATTGCTCTTCAGTACTTTGGAGAGGTCCTTAACAGCAGACTTCCCTAGTGCAAGTCATCTTTTAATTTCCTGGCTGCTGGTACCAAGAGTGTTGATCATGATGCTGCCAATCAACCCAGTGTGAGAATCTTTGTTTTCTTGATGTCAAGCTTCAATACATATTTAAGGCTGCAGTTCTTGAGCTTCTGTAGCAAACAACTCAGGTCCTCCTCAGTTTCAACAAATGGGATTGTGTCATCTGTGTAATGTAGTCTGCTGCTGAGTTGTCCTCAGATCCTAATGACACATTTCTCCTTTTGTACTATATTTTAATAGCAGAAGAATGCCTATATCATCATATTTCCAAAATGAGGCTTGAATTTATACTATCAGTCGTTCAGAGAAGATTACCAAATGCCATGGTAAGAAACCAATTCATTGAGTTACTATCACTTCATGAGAAATCAGTTTATAATATTAAATCAATAGCAGTCTGATAATATTAGCTAACATGGTGTTTACTATGAAAAGAAAGCATTTATTATCATATGAAAATCACAGGGCTAAGCACAGTATGTATATAAAATTAAATGACCCTCCAAACTACCCTTTAATAATTATACATCTATGGCCTACTGACAAAAAGCTGTGCTGCAATCCCAAAGGCACGCAGTTCGAGTCCACCAGTTGCTCCACGGGAGCAAGATGAGCAATCTCCTTCTGTGCCATTAATTGCCTCTGAAAACCCACTGAAGGATCAGTTATGGGTCCGTTCTGACTGTATGGTACACAACAACATGTATTAGTTAGCTCTGGTGGTGTAGTAGCAAGAAGCTGTGCTGTAATCCTGAAGGCACGTGGTTTGAATCCACCAGCTGCTCCATGGAAGAAGGAAGAGCAATCTCCTCCTGTGTGATTAACTGTCTCTGAAAATCCTTCAGAGGATCAGCTATCAGTCAGTTCCAACTCTACAGTATACAACAGCAATAATAATGTATTAGTTGGTTTTGTATGCCACCTATCATTGTGATCCTATATACAACAGAAATCAATATTATCTGGTCCTGAGCCATCACCACAATTACAGCTGTGTTTGAGCCTACTGTTGGAGCAATTGCTTTATCCATCCCACTGAGGGATAGCTGTTCTTTCATTGATGCTCTTCTTTAAAAATAATGCTCTTCTCTAGAGGGTCTCCTAATAACATATGCAAGATATATGAGACATACTCTCAACAATATCCCCTTCTAAATAATGCTTTTTCTGTACATTTTCCAAAATAAGTATCTTAGTTCTTCTTGTCATCTAAGGTCTATTCAATATGCTTCACCAAAACCGTAATTCAAAACATATGAGTTCTTATTCTCTCTTCTTCTTTTCATTGCCCAGTGTTGACATGCATATGAAGCCACTGAAAAATATCATGGCTTTGTTTGGGGATGCTTTAGTCCTCATAGCAACACTTTTGCTTATCAATACTATAAAGAGGTCTTCTGAAGCAGACTTGCACAATGGAAATGATAATTTTACTTGTTTTAATGGTGCTTCCATGACCATAGATTGACGATCCACATGAAATTCTTGACAATTTCACATTTTCCTTCATAAACTTTCTTATGCTTCTAGTTGCAAGGATTGGGAGTTATTATCTGTATGTTGAAGTGATTCTTTACTAAAGGTTGTGGTCTTTTCTCTTCAGTTAGTTCTTCAGATCCTCTGCCCTTTCATCAAGCAAGATTGTGTCACCTGCATAGTGTAGATTGTTAATCAGTCTTCCTTCATACTTAATACTGTGTTTTTCATCATATAATCTAGTGTTTCAGATTAGTTTCCTCAGCATAAAAATTGAATTAGTCTAGTGAAAGGACACAGCCCTGATAGTTTCCATGGGATTTATTGACAATACAAACTTTACAGAGCACTTAATTTTGATCATGTAAATACACACACATCTAAACTTATATATTGTTGCTGTTGTTAGATGCAGTGGAGTTGGATATGACTCACAGCAACACTCTGAACAACAGACCTGACTCCTGTCTTATCCTGTGCCATCCTCGTTTCTGACTCACTTGAGCCCATTCTTCCAGTCACCATGTCAATATATCTCCTTGACGGTCTTCCTTTCTTTGGTTGACTCTCCATTTTTCCAAGCACGATATCTCCTCCAAGGAATAACCTTTCCTAGCAGCATGTCCAAACTATGTGGGACAAAAGTTCACCGTACTTATATCCAAGGTGCACTCTAACCGCACTTTTCCAAAAACATATCTCTTTGTTCTTTTGGCACTCCATGGGGAATTCACTGCTCTTCTCTAAGTATATATTATACATACGTATGTATGTATATTACATTTTAAAACTAACATGATCCAGCCAATTCTGAGTCAGAGAGATCCTCCACTGAGTTTGTGAGCTGGTAAATATTTACTGGAGGAGACTACGCATTTCTTCTGCAGAGTCACTTGTGGATTCAAACTGCTGATCTTACCATAACATAACATGTAATTCATAACTCTTCTAGAGCTTCTTCTTTCTTGTATTTTATAGATTTATATTACTTATATACTTATGTATGTAGCGTGTGTAGACATAAATGTATACATATTTGAATACTTGTATAATACAGGAATGGGAATATACCTGAGACATTGTTTAAATTATGAGTTAAAATAACAAGAGTCTTGTGCAAACAAAATATCACACACACACCCCTACAGAGTGTTTACATACTTACACTTCATTTATAAATTTTGTCAAGTTTCTCCACTCTTTTCACTCATTTAATGATCATTAATTATTACTAACTGAGTAAATCTATGCTTATTTATTAATGGACTGTATTAATTATTATTTATGGAGTGTTTACAATATTCCAGGGACATCTGGCCAGGCATAAAGGGGCATCTTCACCCATGAAGAATCCATCAGATAAAGGGAAAAGACAAATACTCTTGGTCTTAGCTTTTAAATTAGGTTATCGGTTAGTGGTGTTTTTATTACACTAAAATAATGTGTGTGTGTGTGTGTGTGTGTTCATCTAAATAATGTGTGTCACCATTATTTTACCTTATTGCTAATTCATAGGGAAACTCCAGATTAAATTCACATATCAAGTTTAAAATTATTATTGTTGACATTGTGTAATTAAAGAATCACTGGTAGCCTAATTGGATAAGTGTTTGCCTACAACATGGCAGATGAAGAAAGGATTGAAGTTGTCAATCATTTCATCTTCCTTGGATCTACAATCAATACCCTTGGTACCAGCAGTTGGAAGATGAGGAGATATATTTCATTGGGAAAGTTGTTGTCAGAGATCTGTAATTTGATAAAAAAAGTGATGATGTCAGTTTGATGACTAAGGTGTGCCTGATTCAGACCATGATCTTTTCAATCATTTGCTGTGCATCTGAGAGCTGGGCATTGAGTAAGGTTGACTGAATAAGAAGTGATCCCTTCAAACTGTGATGTTGGTGATGAGTTATGAATATTCCATGGAATGCCAAAAAAACAAACAAATATGTCTTGGAAAAAGTACAGCCAGAGTACTCATTAAAGGCAAGTAAAAGAAGCTTCATCTTTCATATAGTAGACATATTATTTGTTATTATAATGTGCCATCGAGTCACTTGCAACTCATAGTGACCCTATGAAACAGAGCTCTAAACCCTATTTTAACTGTACCAAACTTATTGTCTCTGCACACTTACCCCCATTGCCACAGTGACTGACTCAATCCATCTCATTCAGTATCTTCCTTTCCTGCACTGTCCTCCACGCTCACAAGCATGATGTCCCTCTCCAAGGACCAGTCCCTCCTTGCAACAAGTCCAAAGTATGCCAGAAAAAGCTTCAGAATCCTTGCCTCCAAGGAGCAGCCTGGTTTCACCTTCTCCCAGATAAACCTGTTTGTTCTCTTAGCAGTCCATGGTATATTCAACAATCTTCTCCAACACCACAGCTCCAAGGCATGAATTCTCTTTCTATCATCAGTAGTCATTTGTCCACCTCTCTGATGCATAGCAAGCAATTACAGAGACTATGGCCTGGATCAGACGCACATTAGATTTCATACTGATATTGTTGCTCTTCAGTACTCTAGAGAGGCCCCTCACGCCAGCTTTCCCAAAGCAATTAGTCTCTTTATTTCCTGGCTGCTGGGACCAAGGGTATTGATTATGCACCAAGCAAACTAAAACTGTTAACAATCTCAATCTCTTCACCATCCATAATGAACCTGCCTTTTGGCCCAGTGGTGAGAATCTTTGTTTGCTTGATGTTGAGCTTCAATCCACACTGAAGGCTACAGTCCTCGACCTTTTACAGCAAGTGCTTCAGGTCCTCCTCAGTTTCAGCAAACAGGGTTGTGTCATGTGCATAATGCAGGTTGTTCATGAATCTTCCTCTAAACCTGATGCCACATTCCTCGTCTTGCAACACAACCTGCTGGCTGATCTGATCTGCATATAGATTGAAAAGGTATGGAGATAGAATATATCTCTGGTATACAACCCTCATGATTTTGAACCATTCAGTGTCTCCTTGCTTTGTTCTGATGACTGCCTCCTGGTCCAAGTATATGTTTCACATAAGCACAATCAAATGTTCTGGGAGTCCCATTCTTTTCAGAGTCAGCCACAGCTTGTTGTGATCCACACAGTCAAATGCCTTTGCATAGTCAGTGAAGCACAGATAGACATACCTCTGGTATTGTCTGCTTTCAGCCAAGATCCATCTAACATTAGCTATAGTATCCCTAGTACCACAGCCTCTTCTAAACCCAGCCTCATTTCTTCATTTCTGGAAGTTCTCTGCTGATGTGCTGCTCCCATTATTTTTGGACAATTTTCAGTAGAATCTTGCTTGCATGTGATATTAATGATATTGTTTGGTAATTTCCACACTCTGTCGGGTCACCCTTCTTTGGAATGGTAACAAATAAAAGTCTCTTCCCATTAGTTGGACAGGTGGTTGTCCTCTAGATTTCTTGACAGAACATGGTGAGCACATCCAGGACATTTTCTGTTTGTTGAAATATGTCAATTGTTATGTCATCAATTCCTGGGGCTTTGTTTTCTGTCAAATCTTTCAGAGCAGCTTGAACTTCTTCCTTCATCACCACCAGCTCTTGCTTACGTGCTGTTTCATGAAATTCTTCTGTAGCCACCAAGTCCTTTTGGTACAATGACTCAGGAACAGGTTTGAGAATTTTGACACCAATAAGGGAAGACCAAATGAGCTGTGGGAGAATATAAAGAATATCATCCATGAACAATGCAAAAAGGCATTACAAATGTAGGAGAGAAAGAAGAGACCAAGGTGGATGTCAGATGAGACTCTGAATATTGTATTAGAGCGCCAAGAAGCCAAAGCTAAAGGAAGAAATTAAGGAGCTGAACAGAAGACTTCAAAGGGTAGCTCTGGAAAACAAAGCAAAGTATTATAATGAAATGTGCATAGAGCTGGAGTCAGAAAAGCAAAGGGGCCTCACTAGCTCACCATTTCTTAAACGGAAAGAATTGAAAAACAAATTCAAGCCACGAGTGGCCATACTTAAGGATGCTTTGGGTAGAATATTAAATGATCCAGGACGCATTACAAGAAGATGGAAAGAGTATACAGACATATTACTAGGAAAGACTATTCCTTAAAAAGCTACATCATGTTTGGAAAGATGGATGGTCAGCAAAAGTGAGGAAGATTTCCTTTGATAGGAACTGACATAGTTATGGCAGAAGTGGGCGTAAGTGTTAGAGGCGATGAGATAGCAGAGGACAGGATTCAGGTCTGTTGTTTACAGGGTCTCTGTGACTTGTTCTCGACTCCTTGGGACCTAGCAAAAACAACACTAACAAAAAGGTCCATAGTTTGAATGTACCCCCTTCCATAGAAGTAAGATGAGGTGACTCTTCTCATAAAGATTCACAGACGTATTAACCCAAACTTGACAATTTGAATCCACCAACCTCTCTGAGTGAGAAAGAAGAGACAGTCTGTTTATAGAAAGATTTAAAGCCTTAGAAATCCTATGGGGAACTTCTACTCTGTTCTATAAGGTCACACAGAGTCAGAATGGACAGCGGAGGTTGTATGTGGGCTTTTATATTTAGAATATAGGTTTATGAAGCTCAATCGTCTTATTTTCCCACCTCAAAGTATATTTTCTACTTAGTGTATTAGATCTGTCACTAGAAAAAAAAATAATAATTATACCGTACAGGAAAATGTATAGGAAAATTATTAAACAATTCTGTTCTTCAAATGGCCTATAAAGCCTCCAAAGGATTTTCTAATTTCCCCTGAGAATGAAATGACATTAGTCCCTACTTGTATGTACAGTGCTGATGTACTGCTTTTTAATTGCCTCAATACATTCCTTTGCAGCTACAACAATTTATCCTGTAAATAGGCACTCAGGGATTTATACAAATATATATTAAATATGATAGGCTCCTTAGAGTTCATATTTTGTTCATAATGGTGTAGTGCTATTATTGCTTGCTCAGTAATTGACTGGTTAAGTTATCTGAATACATAGACCCTTTTCTATTCCACACAATTAAGCCTTGTTTTAAAGCTAACTATATGAAAAATAAAATAAAGAAATACTTATATCATTTATGTCACATGTTCTCTAAAGAGTATTAAATACTCTGTTTGTCAACTCAATTAACTAAAAATTACCTTTTCATTTACTTTTCATATTTTAAGCACATATAACATACTAATTACTAATTGTAATACAAGTCATTTACTTTTTCAAGTCTGAATATCACACTAGACAGGGGTATCATAATTCCCTAAATCCAGGTGATGACTGAAAAGACATTCTTTTCTTTTTGCTTGTATTTTAAGAAAAATAAAAGCTAAAATATAAGCTTTACTTACACATTTGTTATTTTAAATATTCTTGTGTGATTCATACTGTTTAATAGGTTTAATTTTTATTCTTTTCTTTTTTTGTCACAAATATAAGTCACAGAATTTTGTTGGGCTGGAGAGGAAAGGAAATACATTTTATTTACTTGTAATATTGATATAGTTTTATCATTTTCATGTTCTGTTGGATCACCTTTTTTGGAAACAAGAACAAAGATGGTTCATTTTCATTCAACAGGCTAAGTAGTGATTATCAAATGTCAATATGTTTCAAAATGTCTGTGAAGGTTTCCTAAAGATCCTAGTGCTGCACTCCACCTTCAAAGTTTCTATTATATTGGATCTAGGGTGGGATCCAAGAATTTGTATGTTCAATAGCTGAAGATAAAGTCGATTCTGTGATTTGAGACCACCCTTTGAGAACAGGGATTATAGATCATTTCTATCAACTCAATTAATTTCCCATTTTTCTTTTGCAGTCAATTACGTATCATCTATGAAGGTCAACTATAATTCATTCCTGATTGAAGGCACATAACAACAATTCTTATCTCATATGCTAAGGCATTGGACTATGTGGAACATAGCACACTACGGCTAACTTGAGTAGAACAGGAATCCCAGAACACTTAATTATGCTCATATGAAATCTCTATCTAGAACAAGCAGGTGTTGTCTGAACTGAGCAAAGGAACACTGCATAGTTTAAAATCAGGAAAGGTATGCCACAGTGTTGTCCAACAACTATTAAATTTGTACACTTTGCAAATTCTTTGAGAAGCTGGACTTTATGAAGAAAAATAGGTCAAAATAAAAGATGAAAATTCATTAACAACATGTGTTGTGCAGATGACACAACCTTACTTTCTGAAAGGGAGGAGAACCTGAAATGTTTGCTGCAGAAGGCTAAAGACTACAGCCTTCAATATGGATTGCATCTCGACATCAAGAAGACAAAAATCCTCACCACTGGACCAATAAGAAAAATCATGATTGTTGTTGCTGTTATTGTGTACCAACCCGTAGCTGACCCTCCTACAGGTTTTCAGAGGCACTTACCAACACAGGATAAGATAGCCCAGCTTTCTCCTATGAAGCAGCTGGTGGGATTTGAACTGCATGCCTTCGAGATTGCAGCACAGCTTCTTGACACTACGCCATCAGAGCTCATGATAGATGGAGAAAATATGGAAATTATCAACAATATTATCTTACTTAGATATACAATTAACACACTAAGTAACAGCAGTCAGGAGATTAGGAGCTGTAATTGCACTGAGCAAGTCCTCTGTCATGGATCTCTCCAAATTACTGAGGAGCAATGATATCAGTTTGAAGACTAAGGTGCCTTTGATTCAGGTATATCTTCAGTTATGATGCATCTGAGACCTGGACAATTAATAAGGATGACTGAAGAAGAATTGATGCCTTTGAGCTGTGGTATTGGAGAGGAATACTGAATATCCCATGGACTGCCAAAAGAACAAACAGATATGTCTTGGAGAAAGTACAGCTAGAATGCTCTATGGAGGCAAAGATGGCAAAGCTTTAAATCATACACTTTGAGCATGTTGCTAGGAGAGGCTATTCTTTGGAGAGTGACATTGTGCTTGGAAATCAGTGAAGGAGAGGAAGATCCTCAATCACATGGACTTTCACAATGGGCAGTCACAACACCTTAAATGGTTCTCATACAAATTGCCATTTGTTCTTACTATTTTCCAGGTACTCTAAATACTGTCTCATTTAGCATTTCCATGTATTTAATTTCTTCAACAAATGTTTGATGATATATAGTACTCTTAGTTGAGAATTCTTGCAGTTTTGTCTTTTTTAAAAAGAATTTTGCAGGGGATAACAGTAAAAAAGCCACCACAACCCAATAAAATGCAATGTAACAATATATTTGCTAGGATAATAAAGAGCATTATGAATGAACATAGCCCAAAACTTGAAAAGTCTGAATTAATCTTTCAGAAAAAATAATCAGTATTTGAGATGCTTTTAGTGATAAAATTACAAATTACAAGCTTGAAGTAAAGGAGTGTGTTAAGAGGTGTGTCCATTCCATTTTATTGTTATTATTTTTTCTTGTTGTTTCTTGTTCTTGCTTTTAAAAGAGCTCTTGCCACTTTCCCTTCATGTGACTAAATATTTTATAGCACTTTGGTCCATAATGTATTGAGGTGCTAACCTAAAGACTAACATTTGGAAGCTGCACATGGGGGTAAATGCATTTTTCCTCTCAAAGCCTTGCAAATCCAACAGAGGGTCACTATAAATTGGAATTGCTTGATGACTGCATGTTTGGTTTTGTTTGTGGTATTCTAATACTAATTTTCCCTAGTTGTTTTTGGTATTGATTGTCATCGAGGTGAGCAGGACTCATAGCAACCCTATGAACAAAAAACCGGAAACTTTTCTAGAACTATTGTCATTTATGAAAGTACATAAAGTTTCCAGTGGCATGTTGTTTATGAAGTGGACTCCATTCCTGCTTTCAAACCTGTCTTAAACTGGGAGCTCCACCAAACACTGTTTATCATAGGTAACCGTTATAGCATTTGACACTCCAATGGCACAAGGTTCAGCATCAAAGCAACCCCAAATTACCTCAGTACAGCATATTGACAGAACAGGGTTGTACCACTTAGAAGAATGTTCCTCCAAAATATAATAACAGACGACTTTTAAATAAAAAATCCCTCCCCAAGGTCTTGTTTACTCTAAACAAGAGGTTTAAACTAAAACCAAGAAATATAGCATGTTTTTGTTGTTTTGTGCCGCTTAGTCACCTGGAACATATAGCAACCTATGTACAGCAGTTCTGAACCCTTCTCTGTGCTGAGCCAGACTCATTAATTCCAACACACGAACCACTATTGCCCCAGATACTGTATCAATCAATTGCACCCAGAGTCTTCCTCTCCTGTGCCATCCCTCCACCCTTCTGAGCAAGATGTCCTTCTCCAAGGATCAGTCTCTCCTGGCCACATGCCGAAAGTATGTGAGACAGAGCTGCAAAATCTTAGCCTCCAAGAAGAGACTTGGTTTCACCTTCTCCAAGACAGACTGATTTGTTTCCTTGACAGTCCATGGTATGTTTAAGACTCTTCTCCAACACCACAACTCAAAGGCATCTATTCTTCTTCTGTCATTCTTAGTCACAGTCCAGCTCTCTAAAGCATAACAACTAATTAAGAAAACCTTGGCCTGGATTAGGCGAATTTTTGTCTCTAGACTGACATTGTTACATTTCAGCACTCTGGAGAGGTCCATGACAGTAGATTTTTCCAGTGCAATTAGGTTTTTGCCTTCCTGACTAATGGTGTTAAGAGTGTTGATTGTGGAGCCTAGCAAGCTGTAATTGCAAACAAACTCAATCTCTTCTCCATTTGTCATGGTGATGCTAATTGGTCCAGTGGTGAGAACCTTTGTCTTCCTGTTGTTGCGCTTCAATCCATATTGAAGACTACAGTTCTTGACTTCTGCAGCAAGCTTTTCAGGTCCTCTTTAGTTTCAGCAAGAAATGTTATCTGCATATCATAGGTTGTTGATGAGTCTTCCTTCAATCTTGATGCCACACTCCTTCTCATAAAGCCCTGCTCCCCAAAGAATGTTTTCTGCATACAAACTGAAAAGGTATAGGGACAGGATGCATCCAAGACATATTCTTTTCCTGAGTTTGAACCATGCGTTGTTTCTTTACTCTCTTCTGATTACTGCTTCTTGATCCAAGTATAGGTTTCGCATAGCACATTTTCCTCAAGATTATTCACAATGTGTTGTGATCCACAAAGTCAAATTCCTTTGCATAGTTAATGAAACACAAAAAGCATTCTTCTGATACTCTCTGCTTTCTGCCAAGATCCATATGACATTGGCAATAATGTTCCCTGGTTGTGCAGTGAATAAAGCCTGGGCTGCAAGATGAAAGGTCAGTGGTGTGGAATGATCAGCTGTTCCTCAGAAGACACTTTAGATAATTTGCTTTCATAAATACTTACAGCACTGGAATCCTTAAGGGACAGTTCTCTGTTCTACAGGAAAATATGAGCCCAGATCAACTTGATGGCATTGAGTTTGGGTTTTTTTTTTTATTCTAAAATTTATTTCTGTGGTGCAAATGGTTTAACATGTTTAATACCAACTCAAAGATTATAGGTTCAGTTGAACCAGAAGCACCTGGGGAAAAAGACTTGGTAATCTACTCTCCTATTTCTATACCTTTTCAAGGAGGAACTGATCCTTCAAAAGGATGGACTTTATGAGGAGCAATGCATGTAGCACCAGGATTGGAGAAAGACTCACCAGGAACTTGTCTTATAATGATGAGACACCCTCGCTTACTAAAACTGAGGGTGGTCTGAAGCACTTGCTGCAGAAGGTCAAGGATAGTAATCTACAATATGGATTGAAGCTTAACATCAAGAAAATGAAGATTCTCATTGCTCGGTGAATTGGCAACACCATAATTGAAGATTCTCACTGCTGGGCCAATTGGCAGCACCATAATAGGTGGTTAAGAGATAGAAATTGTTAACAATTTCAGCTTGCTAGTTTCCACTATCAACAATCTTGGCATCACCAAATGAGAAACCAAAAGATGAATTGCATAGTAAAATCTGCTGTCACAGACCTTCCCAGAATAGTGAAGAGCAACAGTGTCAGTCTAGAGACTAAGGTGTGCCTGGTCAAGGACATGGTCTTCACAATTACTTGTTATGCATCAGAGAGCTGGACAATGACTAAAGATGACAGAATTGATGGCTTTGATATGTGATACTGAAAATGAGTATTGAGCATACTCTGAACCTCCAAGACAACAAACAGGTCTGTCTAGGAGAAGATGGAACTTGGAGACACAGATTTTGAAACTCTGTCTCACATACTTTGGGCATGTGGCCAGGAGGACCAGTCATTGGAGATGGACATCATGCTTGGAAAGATGGAGAGATAGCACAGGAAAAGAGGAGTCTGATTGAGATAGATTGAATCAGTAACTGAGGTAATGAGAGATGTCTCAGAGACAGTGAGATTGGCTCAGGATAGATCAGGGTTCAGAGCTATTGTGAATAGGGTGGCTACAAGTTGTAGTTGACTAGATGTCACAGAATACTACTTTAATTTCAAAAATAATCAGTCATCAAAAACTATAAAGAAGAGTTTTACTCTGATACATGTGGAATCACTGTGAGCAGAAGCTGTGATAACTAGCATTCATTAATATAACTATTTTGTTGTTAAATGATATGAATCTGATCAATATGGCATATATTGTTGTTGTTGTTAGATGCCTTGAAGTTGAGCACGACTCATAGGGACACTATGAACAAAAGATCTGAACCCTGCTCTATCTTGCGACATCCTCACACTTCCTGACACACAAGAGCCCATTGCAGCAGTCACCTTTCCAATCAACCTGATTGTGGGTCTTCCTCTCCTTCACTGACCATCCACTCTTCCCAGCATCATGTCCCTCTCCAAGGAATAATCCCTCCTAGCAATATGACAAGAGTATATGAGTTATCATTCTTGCCTCCAAAGAGCACTCCAAAACGTATCTGTTGCACCCTCTCCAAAATATATCTGTGCATTCTCTTGGCTGTTCATGAAATATTCAGTGCTCTTTTCCAACACCAAAACTCAAAGGCATCAATTCTTTTTCTATCATCCTTAATCATTGTCCAGGTCTCAGATGGATAGCTAGTAATAGGAAAGACTATATCCAGAATCAGAAGCACCCTAGTCCTCAAACTGGCATCACTACTTCTCAATACTTTAGAAAGTCCCCAATTGCAGATTTTTTCCAGTGTCATGTGTCTCCATATTTTCTGACTGCTTGTACCAAGGATGCTAATTGTGGATTCAAGCAAAATGAAGATGTTGACAGTTTCAATCTCCTCTCCACCCGTTATGATGCTACCTATCAGTCCAGTGGTAAGAATCTTAGTTTTCCTCACATAGAGATGCAATCCACACCAAAACCTGCATTTTTTTTTTAATCTTCTGCAACAAATGCTTCAGGGCCTCCTCACTTTTGAAAGTAAGGCTGTGTCATCTGTATACCGTAGGTTATTGATGAGACTACCTCCTGATAGAGTCAAGCTTCTCAATTTTCTTAGCATACAAATTTAATAGGCATGGACATAGAATACAACCTTGACACACTCCCTTCCCAATTCCAAACCCCTGCTACATTCGCACAAAAGCCTCCTGATCTTGTTATAGTACATGAGCACAATCAAGTGTTCTGGATTTCAAGTGTTCTGGGATTTCCATTCTCAGTGTCATCCACAACTTGTAATAATCCACATAGTCAAATGCCTTTGCATAGTCAATAAAGCACAAATAGACATTCTTCTCATATTCCTTACTTTCAGCCAGGATCCATTTGACATTAGCAATGATATCCCTGGTGCTATAGCCTCTTTTGAATGCTGCTTGAAGTTCTGGAAGTTCCCTATGTACTGTTGAAGCCATTTTTTAACTATCTTCAGCAGTATTTTCCTTACATGTGTTATCAGTGATGTTGTTCGATCACCTTTCTTGGGAATGGAAACAAATATGAACCTCCTCTAATATGTTGACCAGACAGCCACTCTGCAAACTTTCTGCCATAAACTGGTGAGTGCATCCAAGGCTACATCTGTTAATTGAAACAAGTCAATTGGTATCCCATTGATTCCTGGGGCCTTATTTTTTTGCTAATGCCTTCAATGCAGCTTCTACTTCCTCCTTCATTACCACTGACTCCTGTTCATATGGTACTTTCTGAAATTTTTCAGTTTAAATCAGTTCTTTCTGGCACAGTGACTCATTGTATTCCCTCCGTCTCTTCTGATACTTTCTAGATCATTCAATATATTGCCCATAGCATCTTTCAGCATTGTGACATGAGGTGGAATGTGAAAAACATAAATGTAGAAAAATTAGACGTTGTTGGGAAAGAAATTAAATGCATAAATATGACAAAACTAGGTATTGGTGAGATGAGATGGTCCGGCATGAACGTTTTGAATTGGACAATCTACTATGCCAGAGATGAAAAGCTGAGGGGAAGTTAGTTTGCTTTCATAGCTAAAATAGTCATGTCTAGATTTCTCTTGAAATACAATGTTGTGAGTGACAAGATAATATCCATACATATACAAGGAAGTCCAGTGAACACCACTATTATTCAAATATATGCACCAGCAACCAGAGCCAAAGAGGAAGAAGGAGAAAACTTCTATACACTTTCTCAGTCAGAAATTCTTAAGGATGCTTTTGGGCAGAATATTAAATAATCCATGAAGCATTAAATAAAAGAAGATTAAAGGAATATACAGAGTCATTGTTTTAAGAAAATTGGCTGACATGGAAGAATTTAATGAAGCAATGCATAATCAAGAGCCTATGGTGGTGAAGGAGGAAGTTCAAGCTGCTCTAAAGTAATTGTCAAAAAACAAGGCCCCAGGAATTGAAGCTATCAATTGATATATTTCAACAGATACCTCCCTGGTTATACTCACCAAGTTGTGCCAAGAAATCTGGAGGCCAACCACCTGACCACTAACTGGAAGAGATCCATGTGTGTTTCCATTCCAAAAAAAAAGGTAGCATACAGAATGCAAAAACTATTGAACAATATTATTAATATCACATGCAAACAAGATCCTGCTGATAATTATAGAAAAATGACTGGAACAGCAGATCAGCAGAGAACTGCCAGATGTGCAGGCTGGGTTTAGAAGAGGCCTGGCACTAGAGATATTGTAGCCAATGTTAATCTTAGCTGAAAGCAGAGAATATCAGAGGAATGTCTATCTGTATTTCATTGACTGTGCAAAGGCATTTGACTGTGTGGATCACAACAAACTGTGGCTAACTTTGAGAAGAACGGGAATCCCAGATCATTTGGTTGTGCTTTTGCAAAACCTATACTTGGATCTTGCTGACTCTGAGAAGAATGGGAATCCCAGAACACTTGATCATTCTAATGTGAAATCTATACTTGGACCAGGAGGTAGTCGTCAGAACAGAGCAAGAGAACACTGCATGGTTCAAAATTGGGAAAGGCGTACACCAGGGATGCATCCTATTTCCATACCTTTTCAACCTATATGCAGAACAGATTATCCAGGATGCTGGGCTCTATGAGGAGAAATGTGGGGTCAAGATTGGTGGACGATTTATCAACAATCTGCGTTATGCAGACACACAACCCTGCTTGCTGAAACTGAAGAGGACCCGAAGCACCTGCTGCAGAGTGTCAAGGACTGCAGCCTCCAATATGGATTGAGGCTCAATGTCAAGAAGACAAAAATTCTCACCACTGGGCCAATTGGCAGCATCAGGATGGATGGTGAAGAGACTGAGATTGTACACAGCTTTAGTTTGCTTGGCTCCATAGTTAACAGTCTTGGCACCAGCATCCAGGAAATTAAAAGGGGCATTGCCATGGGAAAGTCTGCTGTTAGGGACCTCTCCAAAGTACTGAAGAGCAATGGAGTCTCTCTGGAGACTAAGGTGCGTCTGATACAGGCCATGGTCTTTGCAATCACTTGTTATGCATCAGAGAGTTGGACAGTGACCAAGGAGGATAGAAGGAGAATTGATGCCTTTGAGCTGTGGTGCTCGAGAAGAGTATTGAGAAGACCACGGACTGCTAGGAAAATAAACAGATTTGTCCTGGAAAGGGTTTAACCGGTTGGCTCCTTGGAGGCAAGGATTCTGAGTCTCCATCTGACATACTTCAAACATGTTGTGAGGAGAGACTGGTCCTTGGAGAAGGACATCATGCTTGGGAGGGTGGAGGGACAGCGCAGGAGGGGAAGGCCCTCTATGAGGTGGATTGATTCAGTGACTGGGGTAATTAGGATGGGAGTGTCAGAGACAGTGCGATTGGCACAGGACAGAGCTGAGTTTAGGGCTGTTGTACATAGGGTCACTATGAGTCGCAAGCGACTCGATGGCACATAATAACAACAACAACATACTTGGATCAGGAGGCAGTCGTCAGAAAAAAGCAAGGAAACACTGTATGGTTAAAAATTAGGGAAGGTGTACACCAGGGATGCATTCTATCTCTATACCTTTGCAATCTATATGTGGAACATATCATATGGGAGGCTGGCCTCTATGAGGAAGAATATGGAATGAGGAATGGAAGACTCATCAACAACCTGTTATATGAAGATGATACAAACTTGTTTGTTAATACTGAGGAGGACCGGAGACATTTGTTGCAAGACTGAAGCCTTCAATACAAAGCTCAACGTCAGGAAAACAAAGATCCTTACCACTGGGCTGATCATAATAGATGATTAAGAGTTTGAGATTGTTAGCATCTTCAGCTTGTTTAGCTCTACAATCAACACTTTTGGCAGTAGCAGCCAGGAAATTAAAAAAAAAATCAATTGCATGGGAAAAATCTGCTGTCAGTGAGCAATCCAGTGTGCTGGGGAGCAATGATGTCAGTCTAGAGACCAAGGTGTGCCTGCTCAGGCCATGATCTTTGCAATAACTTGCTACGCGTCAGAAAGCTGGACAATGACTAAGGATAATAGAAGAATTGATGTCTTTGAGATGTGGTGATGGAGAAGATTATTGTATATATCATGGACTGCTAGAAGAACAAAAAAGTTCGTCCTGGAGAGGGTGAAACCAGGCTGCTCTCTAGAGGCAATGATTTTGAAGCTCTGTCTGATATATGTTGGGCATGTTGTAAGGATGAATCAGTCCTTGGAGACAGACATCATGCTTGGAAAGGTAGAGGGATAGTGCAAAATAGAAAGAAGACCCTGGGTGAGATGGTTTGACTCAGTGACTGCGGTAATTAGAGTAGGAGTGTCAGAGACAGTAAGTTTGGCTCAAGATAGAGTCAAATTCAGAGATGTTGTACATAGGATTGCTATGAGTCTCAAGCTACTAGACTGCACATAACAAAAAAAAATATATGATCATAATGAAAACTAAACTTTTTTGGTTTTTTTCATGTTTTATAGTATGAAGTAAGGGAATTATGGAGGCCTAGTAGTAAAAAAAGAAAAAAAAAATAACTATGCTGTAATCCCAAAGGCATGCAGTTCAAATCCACCAGCTATTCTGAGGAAGAATCATGGACAGCGTTCTCTCTCGATATTTGTTGTTGTTATGTGCCTTTGAGTTGACTACAGCCCTTAGTGACCACCCTATTTACAGTAGCTCTGAACCCTACTTTATCCTAAACCAATCTCAATGTCTTTGATCCTAGGTGTGTGTCAATCCATCTCTTCCTGGATCTTCCTCCAAAGCATGATATCCTTCTTCAAAGACTGATCCCTCCTGGCTACATGCTCAATATATGTGACACTGATTCTCAGAATCCTTGCTTCCAAGAAGCAGCTTAGTTTCATCCTCTCTAGGATAGACCTGTTAGTTCCCTTGGTTACTTCCCATGTTATGTTCAGTACCCTTCTTTAGCACCACAACTCAATGGCTTCGATTCTTCTGTCATCATTGGTCATTGTTCAACTGTCTGATGCAGAGCAAGTAATTGTGAAGACCATGGCACAAACCAGGCTTACCTTAGTCTCTAAGCTAATATCCTTGTCTTTCAGTACTCTGGAGAGCTCCCTGACAGCAGATTTTTCTAGTGCAATTTGTCTTTTGATTTCTTGACTGCTGGTGTCAAGAGTGTTAATTGTGGAACAGAGCAAGCTGAAATTGTTAACAATCTCAATCTCTTCTGCATCTGTCATGATGCTACCATGTGGCCCAGTGCTGAGAATTTCCATTTTTTTGGTGTTTTCTTGGTGTCCTTTTGCTAGTTACTGCTTCTGAAAATCTGCTGGAGGATCAGGTACGAGACAGTTCCTACTCAACGGCACACTACACAGCAACATTATCAGTTGGTTTATTAACTCCATTATCCTATAGGCTGTTCTTTACCTTTATCACTGAAGAAAAAGACCAAAGTGATGATTAAGAATTAGGAATTTATGTAGTGGGTGTGACAGAATGACTATAAAAAATAAATTGAAAATACAGAGCCTTTTAAGATTGCTATGAAACCTGAGTAGGCTCGAGGGAAAACAGACTTGGTAAATCTCAGTTGTTTAAAACAATCTGAGTTTATATGAAAGTAATTAAATTTCAAATGTTGTTTGAAAAATCTGAGTAAACTTTCATTTCATTCCAATCCCAAAGCAGATGATATGGATTAAACTTTATTACTTGAAATAAACTTATTGAGAAAGATTGTTTTTGCAAGGTTCAATTTTTAAAATGAAATCATACATGTTTTAAGCAAGTTGTTAGGAGGGGCTGTTCCTTTGGAAATAACATCATGCTTGGAAAGTAGAGGATCAAAAATCAACTAGATAGATTGACACAGTGACTAGAGCAATAGATTCTAGCATATCAGAGATGCTGACGATGGCTCAGGATAAGATGAGATTCAGATATGTTGTCCATAAAGTCTTCATGAGTACCTCAATGGTACCTAACAACAGCAATGTATATCAATGTGACAGGCAAGGTGAACCTGTGAATATTACATAGCAAAGGGGACTTTGAAGATATGGTAAAGGTTGGTGTTTTTCAGATGAAAGAGTACCCTAAAATATTCAAGGGGTATAACCCAATAACACTAGTAATTAATATGAAAAGGGAAAGTAATGAAAAGTGCTATGAGAAAGATTTGACCTGGTAGTGCTTGATTGAGGCTGGAGGAAGAAGGTCAGGAGCCAAGTAAGGTGGACAGCACTTAAAATCAGGTAATAGTCTTTTTCTTGTGGAGTCCCAGAAGTATTCTGTAAACTTTCATTATGAGATTCAGAGTCTGAGTTGGTATTCCCAAATGTTTGTTCCTAGTCAGTAGGTTTTCTTTTCACCGTGTTGGAAAAAGGCTTTTGTTGTTGTTTGTTTGTTTGTTTTTTTTTATCTTATGAAAGTTTACAGAGACTTTGAATTTCCATCCATTGATTGCTGCACACTTTCCTTCCTGCCCACCCCTCCCCTCCAGTTGGCTTTTCCGCTTTGAAAAGTTGAAAAAAAATCTTCTATTGTTATACAATCCCTCCCACCCAAGTCTACTCCACTATGCAACAGTTGGAGAGAACTGTTTAGGAGAAATATATGATTAGGTATTATTGTCATGACAAGAGTCCAGAGTGGAAGGAGATTTGATGTACACAGGGACTTAATCTCTAGAATGCCCCATTCATTAATTGTATCCTCTTCAGATTGTGTATTTCTGGCTGTATCTGGTAGTCTCTTTATACCATAGATGCCTCCCGAAACTCTATGAACTTTGATAAATGTCACTAATTACAGAAAGGCTTTAGGCCTTTTGTCCATTAATTCACTATGAATCGTGCTCAACTCAAAGGCAATACCAAAGCTCAATCCCAGTTTGTCTCTTGTGAACTTTAAGGTTTTGGGCTTTACTCCCAGGTCTCTGATTCATCTTGAGTTGATTTTTGTGTATGGTGTGAGATGTGGATCCTGTTTCAGCTTTCTACAGGTAGCAATGCAGTTTTGCTAACATCATTTGTTGAAGAAGTTGTCATTTCCATATTTGATAGGTTTTATTTCCTTGTCAAATATGAGTTGCCATAGGTAGTTGGGTCTATTTCTGGGTTCCCAATTCTGTTCCATTAGTCTATGTGCCTGTCATTGTACCAGTACCATGCTGTTTTTGTTACTACTGCTGTGTAGTAGGTCAGGGAGTTCTATGCCTCTCACTTCAATTTTGTTTCTCAGAAGTGTTTTATTTATTCAAGATCTCTTTCCTTTCCTAATAAACTTGACAATTTACCTTTATATCTCCTTGAAAAATGAACTTGGTATGTATTGGGATTGAGTTGGACATGTAGATTGCTTTTGGTAGGATTGTCTTTCACAATTTTGAGTCCATGAACAGGGCACATTTTTCCATTTCTGTAGGTCTTTTGCTGTAACCCAATTAAAAAATGAGCAAAAGACATGGAAAGAATTTTCACAGAGGAAGATATTCGAATGGCCAACAGACACATGAGTAAATGCTCAAAATCAATGGCAGATGCAAATCAAAACCACAACGAGATATCATCTCATTCCAGTAGCAGTGGCAAAGTTTAATAGGAAAGCAAGTAATAAATTCTGGAGATGATGTAGTGAGATAAGAACTCTTACACATTGTTGGTGGGATTGTACAATGATACAACCACTCTGGAAGGCAGTTTGGCATTTTCTCAAAAAGCTGAACATAGATATTCCATATTACCCAACTATCCTACTATTTGGAATAAATCCCGAGAAAATTACAACTGAAGTACAAATGGAGACTTGTATGCCAATTTTCATAGCAGCGTTATTCGCCATCACAAGATAATGGAAACAGACCAGATGTTCAACAACAATCAAATGGATTGAGAAGGTATGGTATATTAACATAATGGAATACTATGTAGAATGCAGGAGCAATAATTTTGTAAATTATTGCCTAATTTAGGAGGCACTGGAGAGGTGAGTAAACTAACTCAGTCCCATAAAGACAAATAATGTATAAAACCATTATTGTAGAATGAGTATAAGGATCCAAGGGGGTTGGGGGTGAGGCTGGAAGCACAGGGATGAGGATATGGGGGAGGGGTGGAATTAATCATGAGGTTACACAATTTGATGGGTGGAGAGTTAAGGAGAAAGGGGGGAAAATGGTGTAAAAAATAATGTATTTGTATTTGTATAATGTATTTGTAAATAAACTAGTATAAAAAGTAATAAAAATAAAATTTAAAAAATCAGATAATGGCTCTCAAGTGACAAGTAGCAAGAAAACAGAGACTTTGGGCAGCTCATAGACTTTCAGCTTATAGTTAGAAACCCTCTCTTAGAACGTTCAATAAAAGAATGTTGATGGACTTGTCACATACAGGCCTTTAATATAATTATTTTGCATTTTAAAAAAACAACTTGTGCTAGGGAGTTAAACACTTCTTTTTTTTCTTTCTTTTTTAAATATTTTTATTGATTTTCATATAGTAATACCTTTACTTTACAGTATCATTACAGTATCGTACAGTTCCATTCTGAATATAAGTTTCATTCATGTACATTTTCCCCTACTAGTTTATTTACAAATTTGGAAAAATTCTTTCAATTTCCCTCTCCCTCCCCACCCATCAAATTGTGCAACCCAATGATTAATCCCTCGTCCCCCTGCACGTCCACATCCCTCTGCTTCCAGACTCTCCCACCCCTCCTGGATCATTATACTCATTCTATAATAATAGTTTTATACAATATTTATCCTTATGGGACTGAGTTAGTTCATTCAGCATAATGCTCTCCAGTCCCTTCACACGCAGGAGTTAAGCACTTCTAATGATTTGAATCCACCAACAATTTCATAGGAGAAAAAGGAATATTCTCCTCTGGCGTCATTTATGTTGCCAGGAGGGACGGGTCCTTGGAGAGGGACATCATGCTTGGGAGGGTGGAGGGACAGTGCAGGAGGGGAAGACCCTCTATGAGATGGATTGATTCCGGTGACTGGGGTAATCAGAATGGGTGTGTCAGAGGCAATGCGGTTGGCGCAGGAAAGAGCAGGGTTTAGGCCTGTTGTGCATAGGGTCGCTATGAGTCGCAAATGACTCGATGGCACATAACAACAACAGCAACAACAGTGTCATTTACACAGAAACCCACTGGATTTCAGCAATGAGTGGTTCTGACTTGATGGCAATACAAGAAAAAGAGAAAATATTGTAGTCAGTTGCTATAGTGGCAATAGAAAATTATAACAATTAAAGATAAAAAGCTGTATAAATGTGGCTATCATGTTTCAGGGTTGATTTCTTTTTTTTCCCCCTCTGCTGTTACTAAGTGGGCAACAAAATGCTTGGTACATAGATAATACTCAAAAATATATTTGCTCACTTTATTAATTAACTAATTCAGAATGACCCTTAAATTGTATTCATTATTTTTCTTTTACTTAGTAGGAAATAAAGTCTCACCAGATTTTAGCAGAGGAAAAAAATGTACTGTTTAAATTCTGACTTTAGACTAGTTTAAAAATGCAAACAAAACTGAGAAAAGAGTAATTTCTTACCTGATTAGCTAAATATAACTTTGTATGAATAGGGAGGTTGGATTCTTCAATGTAATGCTTGATCTCATTTTATTTGATTAGGCAAATTATGAGACAACAGCATGAAATGCATTACTATACTAATGTAGCTTCCAAAATGTGAATCTCATTATACCTGTGGCCTTGATGCTTTTAATGTTGAATCTGAGTCAGTAAGTTAAAATAGTTCCAAAGAATATTTGCACAAATGTGTTAATTATAATCTTGCAGAGGGTAACTTAACCCAGATGTTATCTAAATAAAAAAGAATTAAATTGCTTATCAGGAATTGCACAGTATGTGGCCCCATGGACATCTTGTCACACATTTTGTCAGATGTCAACATCTGAGTCCCCATTTGTATATTTGGATACTTCCTCATAAGTCTCCTGAAGGCACAAAATATATACTTGGTTGTGGCAAATAGTACCCACAACCACATTAGACCTCTTACAAGACTTGTGATAGCACTGCTGGCTTCAAATCTTCCCAAAAGTGTATGTATGCCTGTTTCTAAACCTGAGTCTCCACAGGATTACCTTTTTTCTTTCCCTGGAAGAACTTTCCATGTATGCTTGCTAGTCTACCAATTATACAAGTCAGAAAATCTCAACGTTCAGGAAGCAAGCAGTTTGTGAGCCATTTATCTATTCTTCTAGATTCAACCAAAGGGTTTACTCTGCTTGTCTCTAAGAAATGATACAACTATTGTGCTAAAAAATATTGACTGTTTCAGTTAGGGAAAAAACAGAATCATCACCATTAAGGGATAAACAAAAAAAGTAAGTAGTCAGTCTTTCAACATTCCATTCAAGTAGTTGCTGCCACCATACGAACTTGTCTAAAGCATAAAAACAATATATGTAACATTATTATATATAATATATGATTAATATATAATAAAGATATAAAATATATAACATGTATATTTAACATTTTTAATAACATTATTGTTTATTAAACTGGGGGATGCAAGCAGCTTTTGATTAATTGCTACCCTAACAGATTGGTGGTTTAGAACTTTAAAACACCCAGAAGCTCTGTGGAAGAAAGGCCTTGTGATCTGCGTCTGTAAAGGGAACCCAACAGAACCCTGCGGGGCTAAATGGTATGTGTTATTATTGTGATTATTATTTAAAACTTGTATTGGTCTGTAGATAGAAGTTTTATATAGTAAGGTGGTTTATTGTTTTCTTTCCCCCATTCAATAGTTCATACATAAATTGCCCCGTAGCATCAGTTACAGTTCCCACAATGTCCTTTCCGTACTTACTTCTTGGGGTATTTCCAGTGACCTAGTTTCCCTGTCCACTCTGCCTTCTCATTTTTTCATTTTGAAGAATGTTATAATTTTTGGTTTTGTATAGTTGGTTATTCTAAGGGGCACATTCTCCTTAAGTACCACTCTTTGTTCTAAAATCCTGGATAATATTTGGCGAAAAGGTAGCCCCCTGGCCATATCTTCAGTTTCAAGTTAGAAGGTTCTCTTTTTCATTACAATGTTACCCTAATTTGTGATTATTCATAAAGTTTAAAGCTTTTTAATAGTCAATAAACACATTTAAACATCTTTCCAAAACAATTCCATCAAGATCCATCTAATATCAGTAATGGTATCCCTCATTCCATGTCCTCTCATGAATCCCGCTTGAATTTCTCACAATTCCCTGCATATGTATTGTTTTGGCTGTTTTAAAATTACTTACAGCATGCTTTAATTGTGCATGGAGAAAGGAATTATATTTAATAACATCTCAATAAAAAAAGAAGTTCCTCCACACAGTGACTGTAACTGTGGGCTCAACTCTTGCAAAGCTTTTAGGGATCATGCAGAACCAAGCACTGTTTTACTCCATAGTTCATAGGGTTGCCATGAACAGATTTGACCATGTATAGTAAAAACTGCACTCTGCATGCCTTTTGTTTCTTTATCTTGGCTCATTGTAGTGAGTAGAATTTTCAGTATGTTCCATTTCATTATACCAAAATAGATATTTCTACCTTATCTTGATTTCAAAGAAGCTTTTAATCTTTCCTGATTCATTGTAATACTTTTAGATTTCTTATGGGTTATTATTAAATAAAGGATGTTACTAGATAAGTGAGTCTATGTAATTTTGCCATTTTTTTATGCTTTCTGGGTCATTTGATAACCTGTAAGCCCATAGTAACTTTAAATATTGCAAGTGGAAACTTAAATTTGTTTTCCAGTTCTCTCAGCTTAAAAACACAGAGCAAGTTCTCTTTTTATTCTCCAGTTCCGGCTCTCTGCACATTACATTATAATTCTTTGCTTTGTCTTCTTAAGCTGCCCTTTGACATCCTCTCTTCATATCCTTTACTTACAAATGTTTTCTCTTTGTTTTGTCTCCTTGATGCTTTTGTTGTTGTTGTTGTTAAGTGCCATCGAGTCGTAGATGACTCATAGTGACCCTATGAGCGAAAGAGCTGAACACTTGTATAACTTCTCAATGGAAATTATTTTCTCCAAGTTCATAAGGTTTCTGGAGGAAAGCTATATCGGGAGTGATTGCCACTCCTGAATCCAAGCTTGTTTTAATCAGGGAGATCCACCAAACACTATCCACCATGGGTAACCATTATCACATTTGACACTTCAGTGTCACAGTGTTGAGCATCACAGTTACCTCTGTACAGCAAATGGACTGACCAGTGCTATACCACTGAGAAAAACGTTTGACAAAAAAAAACAAAAAAAAAACCAACAACAATTAAAACCAACTGAATTTAAGCACTAAGGCAAGTGTCAATCCCCATGAGTTCCATCATTCCTCATTCCTCCCTAATAAAACATTCTCATTGGCTTTGACTACCCAAAAATGTCCATCTGGGTGCATTCTGCTGCTTCCCCAATCTTCTTCCATGCTGCTGCAACATGTTTCTTCATATAGTCTAACTTCTTGAATAATTTGTTAAGAATATAGACTGCATACACTTGAGGAACGGATAATGTTAATGCACATCTTCTTTGGTTTTAATCCATTGTATATTCCCTTGCACTGTTTTTATAACAGCTTCTTGATTTAGGTATAGGTTTCACATTGTTGTTGTTGATAATCATCAAGTCATGCCTGACTCATAGCGACTCCATGGACAAAACACTCAAGGCCTTTCTATAACTATCCTTTCTCCAAGTACATTGACTCTCCCAAGGCATGTGGTTTAGGAAGTGGATGCCACTCCTGCTTCCCAACCTTTCTATAAACTAGGAGCTCCACCAAACACTGTCTACCATGAGCAGCCATTATGGCTTTTGACACCCCAATGGTAAAATGTTGAGCATCACAGCAAACTCAAGTTATCTCAGCACAGCACAGCAAATTGACAGAAGAGTGCTGTCTGACTTAGAAGAATGTTCCTCCAAAATATAATATTAAAGGATTAAAAGATAATCCCTCGGACCCAACTCCTTAAAAATATAAGGGCCCTCTAGAAGGTTTTTTTGACACTAAATAAGAGGCTTTAATAATAATAAATAATGATAATAATAATAACAAAAATCCCACAAACAAAAACAACAACACACACACAAAAAAAAACACCCCAAACATTCCACAATGACCTTCAACCAAAACAAGAGAGCCCATCTTACAGAGTCCAGTTGCTCCATCCAGTTTCCAAAATGGAGACAAGGGCTTGACCTTAAATCCGAGTGTCCTCCTGGAAGTCTTATTGACTCTAAACAAGAGACCTAAATAAAGAAAATAATCTCAACCAAAGCAAGAGCTCCATCACACAGCATTGAGCCAATGGAAGTCCAAAATGGAAGACAAGGGCTTTGTAATATATATTGTTGTTGTTGTTAAGTGCCATCTAGTACTAAACCCATAAACAAAAGACTTTAACCTTATTCTGTAACTATTGTCCTTTGTCTAAGTTTATAGAGTTGCCCAGGCATGTTTAGGAAGTGGATGCCACTCCTGCTTCCAAGTCTGTCTTAATCTGTTAGCTAACCAGATATTGTCAACCATGTATAAACCATTATGGCACATGACAGACCAATGGCACACAATGTTCACTATCACAGTAATCCATAGTTACCTCAATACAGAGAAAAATGGCCACAGGTCCACCCATACTTCAAGTTCCCCTTGGTTCCCAGCAAAAGACCTCTGGCCAGCCTACGAAGGACCCAGAGACCTGTCAGACCAACAGAGAAAGAGCACACCTCGGAAGCTAAATGAATTAAAAAAGGCACGCAGGTCCGCCCATGCTTCAAGTTCCCTTGCTTGATGCACTAGAGGAATTTTTAGTCTCTTCTGACATCCATTTTGGTTTTATCTTCCTCCTCTGTCTTTGTAATGACCTTTTGTTTTCTTAATAGATGATATTCTTGGTATCATCTCATAACTCATCTGGTCTTTGATCAATGCTCTTCAATGCCTCAAACCTTTTCCTAAGATGATCTTAAAATTCAAATGAAATAGATTCTAGATCATATCTTGGTCTTTGTGGACTTATTTTAATTTTATTTGGCCTCAATTTGAATTTGCATGTGATTAATTAATGGCCTGACCCACGGTCACCTGTGGCCTCATTTTACTGCTGATATTGGGCTTCTCCGATGATTTCTTCCACATATTTATTCAATCTGATATGTATGCATTATAGCAGGTGACACTCATGTGTAAAGCTGTTGTTTGTTGTTAAGTGCTGTCGAGTCATACACAATTCATAGCAACCCTATGAATGAAAGACCTGAGCACTCTTCATAGAGTTTCCAGAGGCAAGCCATTTCAAAAGTGGATGCCACTCCTGCTTCCAAGTTTGTTTTAATTGGCAAGCTCCACCACAAACTGTCCATCATGGCTAACCATTATTACATTTTGCACATGAGTGTCACAGCATTTAGCATCAGAGCAACTACAAGTTACCTCTGTACCCATGTGTATAATAGCAATTTAATAAAGGAATTTGCAGGGAATAAATCATTGAAAATACAGAAGTCGATCATCCTATCCTCATTCTCTTTTTTATCCCTAAGTCCATATTTTCCAATAACCATTTGGCCATCTAATTGGGAGAGATATATAATAGTTCCCATTCCAAAGAAAGGTGACTAAAAAAAGTGTGGAAATTATTGAACAATATCTTAATATCACACACAAGCAAGATTCTGCTGAAAATTATCCAAACATGACTGACTGGAACAGCACATCAACAGAAAACGGCCAGAAGCCCAGGCTGGGTTTGGAAGGGGTCATGGTACTAGGGATATTGTTGCTGATGTTAGATGGATCTTGGTTGAAAGCAGGGAATACCAGAAGAATATCTATCTGTGTTTCATTGATTATGCATAGGCATTTGTCTGTGTGGATCACAACAAACTGTGACTGACTCAGAAGAATGGGAATCCCAGAACACTTGATCATGCAAATGTGAAACCTGTACTTGGACCAGAAGGCAGTCATCAGAACAGAGCAAGGAAACACTGCAAGGATCAAAATTGAGAAGGGTATATGCCAGGGATGTGTCCTAGCACCATACTTTTTCAACCTATATGCAGAACAGATTATTCGGGAGGCAGGGAAAGGTGTGGCGTCAGGCTTGGTGGAAGATCCATGAATAATCTGTGTTATGCAGATGAAATAACACTTCTTGCTGAAACTAAAGAGGACCTGAAGTGCTTGCTGCAGGTCAAGAACTGCATCCTTCAATATGGATTGAGGCTCAATAACAAGAAAACAAAGATTTTCACCACTGGGCCAATTGGCAGCATCAGGAGGGATAGTCAGGATGGATATCCATCAGGATGGATAGAAGAGATTGAGATTGTTCACAGCTTTAGTTTGCTTGGCTCCACAGTCAACATTCTTGGCACCAGCATCCAGGATAATAAAAGATGTATTGCAATAGGAAATTCTGCTATTAGAAACTTCTCCAAAATACTGAAGAGCAATAGTGTCACTCTGGAGACTAAGGTGAGTCTGATACAGGCCATGGGCTGTGCAGACACTTGTTATGCATCAGAGAGCTGGACAATGACAAGGGAGGATAGAAGGAGTATTGATGCCTTTGAGCTGTGGTGCTGGAGAAGAGTATTGAATATACACAATGGACTGCTAAGAAAATTAACTGGTTCATCTTGGAGAGGATTAAACCTTTCTGCTACTTGTAGGCAAGGATTCTGAAGCTTCCTCTGACATACTTTGGACATGTTGCAAGGAAAGACCAGTCCTTGGCGAGGGACGCTTAGGAGGGTGGAGGAACAGCGCAGGAGGGGAAGACCCTCTATGAGGTGGATTGATTCAGTTACTGGAGTAATGGGGGTGGGTATGTCAGAGACAGTGAGACTGGAACAGGAAAGATCAGGGTTTAAGGCTGTTGTAGATAGGGTCACTATGAGTCACAGGTTACTTGACAGCACATAACCACAACAACAACAGATAAGTTTCTATATTAAGATATATTCAGTAATTGATACTTTATTAAGTCTAAATAATTTAGAATTATTTCTATGGTTATATTATTTTTATTTTTTGACCAGTTTATATGGTGGGCCACATAAACATTTTTTATATGAACCTTCCTTGCACACTGGGAATTAATCTCACTGACATTGTCTTGAGTTCTTTTTTATGCTTTGCTGAGTTTGATTTGCAAGTATTTTGTTGAGGATTTATTATCTAAGGTCATGAGAGATAATGGTTTATAGGTGTTGAAGTATGCACTATTAACATGGAATTTACTTTCCAATTATGGAAGTTATACTGAGACCATAGAAAAAGGCAGGCAAACTCCAGAATTATCATAAAAGAATGTACTAATGGAGTTATATGTACAAGGAAGATCTTGGCAGTAGTAAGAATTATTTCATTCTCTACAGTCCCAGTGAAAGGCATGCATTTTATGGCCAGGACTTGAATTCCCAAGGTCACTCCAAGGAAAGATGCATAATGTATCTAGAAAAGTGGACTATTGGAAAGCAAGGTAACAAATTCAACATTATAAAGTCTGTTTTCCCTTTAATAGATTACAATATTTTTTTTATTTTTTTTACTTCCTTTGATAAAGTATCAGGAAAATATTGTTGTTGTTGTTGTTGTTGTTGTTGTTGTTGTTAAGTGCCATTGAGTATTAGGCACGACTCATAGAGACCTTATGAACGAAAGAACTGGACACCTGTATAACTTTTGACCTTTCTCCAGGTTCATAGGGTTTCCAGAGGACAGCTATTGCTTCCAAGCTTGTTTTAATCGGAGAGCTCCACGAAACACTGTCTACTATGGGTAACCATTCCCATGTTTGACTCATCAGTGTCACAGTGTTCAGTTTCACAGCAATCATGAGTTACCTCTGTACAGCAAATGGATGTACCAGGGTTATAAGACCTAGAAGAATGTTTCACCAAAACAATTAAAGGCAGGCCTGAGGGCCCTACAGGAATTTAAGCTACAGCCTCCAGCAGACTCTACAGGCTCCACCCTTACTTACCCTTATTTTAAGGCTCAGGGCCCCCCACTCACTTCTGAAGGTCAAAAAGAGAACAGTAACACACAACAAAAAGCACCCCAGAAATTTCCCTTGTCTGACTGCCACCAAGAGGAGCCGCCATCGAGACGACAGCCATTCCTGCAGTTAGCCAGCTGACTTCCAGAGAGGAAAGTATTAACATGATAAAATAGAGAGTAATTTCTTTTTCTTTCTTTCTTTTTTTTTAAGGAGATTTTAAAAGTTAGTTTTAATTCTTTTTAACAGGATTACTATGAGTGATAGTCATCTCAAAGGCACTTAACAAAACAAGAATGACTTAAGTTCTACCATTAATTTATCAGTTTGCTGTATTTTGGTGATTTTCTTGCAGCTGTAATGCTGGGGACTATGGTGGAAAGTTTTCAACATAACTTTCAGACTGAAAAAGACTAGTCATTTAAGAAATAATAGATACTTGAGAACTTTAAATAGCATCATAATATTGTTTAATATGTTGTTTTGTATCAGCAAGTTAGAACCCACTCATCACTGACTCTCCTGAGGTTTTTCAAAGGCAGTAAAGACCATGTAAATGGGCTGCTCATCCTTTCTCACACAGAGAAGCTGGTGGACTCAAACCCCATGCCTTTGACTCAGCAGAGAAATTCCATGCCACTAAGCCACCAAAGCTCCCATTGTCTGACACAGAGCTAGAAAATTAAACTCTCAAATTGGAAGACTGATAACTCAATCACAAAATGAACAAAAGTAATGAAAAGACTTTTCATAAAGGAGAACATTCAGATGGCTAACAAACACATAAAGAAATGCTAAGAATCATTAGAAATCAGAGAGGTGCAAATCAAAACAATGATATGCAATCTCACTCCCACAGCAGTAGCAAAACTGAACAAGAGCAAACAAAAAGTGTTGGAGAGGATGTGGAATGATTGAAACTCATATACACTGCTGGTAGGATTGCAAAATATTGCACCCACTCAGAAAGGCTATTTGGCATTTCATCAAAAATCTGAACATAGAAATCTCATATGACTTCAGCTATCCCATGGTTAGAATATGCCCCAAGAAAATCACAACTGAGATATGAATGGAGATATGTAAACCTGTGTTTATAAAAGCACTGTTCACAGTACCAAGAAAGGTAAACAGCCCAAATATCCATCAAGAACCAAATGAATTGACAAATTGTGGTCCATTCATTCAATGGAGTACTAGGCCCTACTAAGGAAAAATGATGTTGTAAAATACTATATAACATGAATCTTTATTCTGAGTAAAATGTAAAACATTTATAAAAATAATATTTGTAAATAAAAAATATTCATAAGTATAAATATAATTATAAGTCTCTATAAGAACATGATCCAGGAAGTATTAAAAGAAGATGGAAAGAATATACTGAGTCACTGTATCAAAAGGAATTGGAAGACACAGAAGAATTTCATGAAACAACATATGAACAAGAGCCTATGGTGATGAAAGAAGAAGTTCAGGCTGCTTTGAAGGATATGACCAAAAATAAGGCTCCAGGAATATATGGTATA
>NW_006399792.1:14513623-14517897 GCF_000299155.1 Elephantulus edwardii | reverse complement strand
GCTATGAGTCGCAGGCGACTCGATGGCACATAACAACAACATAAGAACAAATACTGCATAAGGCCACTATTGTGAAAATGGGACAGTAATTGAGCAAAATATGCATAAATATATTCAAAAGAGAAGGGCAAAAGGAAAATGAGCAGGCAAAAAAGAAGGGACAAATATACCTGGAATAGCAAAGGTTGTCAGAGAAGGTGGTGAAGAAATGGGAAAGATTCAACGAGTACTTGAAGATATGAATGATACTAGGCATAGATCAATGGTAATTAATTATATAAAATGTATATTATATACATTCTGCATATATTAATGATTGTATATTGTTAGACATGAACAAAACACAATGTATGTGAATGATTTGTACGCTAACCAATAAAACATTTTTAAAAAATTCTTATTAAAACAAATACTCCCTAAGGCCATTATTATGAAAATAGTAGGATAACTAGTAAGATTTTGACAAAAGTCCAAAAGGGGAAGGGGACTGGTGCAGGGGGGACAAGGGTGGGAAAGCGATAAAATTATTAGGTCACTTAGTTTGGTGAGTAGAGGGAGGGGTGAACGAATTAGGATAAGTCTAGTGGATATCTGAAAAGTTCAGTGATAATGAGCTTAGATCAATGGTGATCAATTTTATCAAACACAGCATATAGGAATGATTTATGAAATACAATGTGAATGAAGGTATGCATGAAACACAATGTACATAAATGAAACACATTACATACATGAAATGCATTTGTAGGCAAACTAATATAAAATTTCTAAAATCGGATGTAAAAAAATTGAGGAGGAAGTGCTGTCTGCTCAAAATAAAGTATATCTTAATGGTGTGAATAAAGTAAAGCTTTTAGTCAAAGAAGGACCTTTAATTGATGATATGGCATAACTCAAAATAAGAAGAAAAAACTGCAAGCATCCATTAAAAATATCTTTTGGTCATCTAATGAATTTCTTTCTGCAGAAACAGTAAAAGATACTTTTGTATAAAAAATTAAAAAATATCAAAAAATTACAATATGGAATATACAAAGTATCACTCTAGGAAAAGAGGAACCTGAAAAAATGAAATGAAATTCACAAAGATCAACATTCTGAGCATTGTTGTTGTTGTTGTTAAGTGCCTTTGAGTTGTAGGCGACTCATGGCCACCCTATGAATGAAAGTCCTCAATACTTGTGTGACTTTCATCCTTTCTCCAGGTTCATAGGGTTTTCGGAGGCAAGCTATTCACGGAAGCAGGCAAGCTATTCACGGAAGCGGTTGCCACTCCTGCTTCCAAGCTTGTTTCAACCAAGGAGTGCCACCAAACATTGTCCACCATGGGTAACCATTATTGCATTTGATACTTCAGTGTCACAGTGTTCAGCTTCACAGAGCCCACACGTTACCTCTGTCCGGCAAGGGGACACACCAGGGCTATACCACCTAGAAAAAGAATAAACAAAAACAATGAAAAACAGGCCTGAGGGCAGCAGTTTAAAGTCACCCACCTTTGGCTTGGTAGCATCGCTTTTGATCCACTTGGCCAACTGGTCTCTCTCTGTGTTGTTAAGTGCCTTCGAGTTGTAGGTGACTCACAGCAACCCTATGAATGAAAGTCCTCCACACTTGTGAGACTTTCACCCTTTTTGGTATTGGTCATTTTGAATCAGCTCATCACATGGTCTGCCATTCTGCAAGTGAAAAATGGAAAAGGAATGGTGTCACTGTGCATCATGAAAACATTTCAAAATCTATCCTGAAGTACTTTGCTGTCAATGATAGAGTAATACGTGTCTATACACAAGGAATATCTGTTAATATAAATTTTATTCAAATTATACAACAACTACTAAAGTCAAATATTAAGAAAATGAGGGTTTTGATGAAGCATGAATTAAGATGCATTAATAATAACGAGTCCCCAGCTTGGAGCTGTGGAATTCTGAAGGGTAAGTGTTTTTTATGAAAGCTGAGTATAAACTGCTTGGAAGTGTTTTTTTTTTTAAATTTTGTTAACAATCAAGTGTTTCTGATTATATTAATGATCAGCTGTGGGCTGGAAGCCTCTTGTTTAAGCAATCAGGAGGTGGTGTTAAATTGTGTGTGAGAACACTGTTCTAAGTGCTACCACACTTCTCTGTCAGTTTACTATACTGAGATAATTTAGGGTTGCTGTGAGACTGGAATCTGTGTAACTGGTTTGTCAAATTCCATTTGAATTATCCCTGATGGACAGGTTTTGGTAGAGCTCTCTGATTAAGGCAGAGTAGGACACAGGATGGGCCATTTACTTCCAAAATGTTGTTGTTGGTGGTGGTGGTGGTGGTAGTGGTCTTGGTGGTGGTGGTGGTGGAGCGTGCTGTTGTGTTGCTTGTGACTCTGTATACAATTGCCCTGAAATCTGCTCTATCCTGTGCCAACTTTACTATCTCTGACACCCTACGCTCATAACCCCATTGAATAAATTAATCCATCATTGAATAGTCTTCCTCTCTTTCTCTTTCCCTCCACCCTTCCAAGAATGATTTCCCTCTCTAAGGACTGGTCCCTTCTTACAACATACCTGAAGTATGTCAGCTGAAGCCTCAGAACTCTTGCCTCAAAGGAGCAGCCTGGTTTCACCCTGTCCAGGGCAAAACTGTTTGTTCTCCTGGAAGTCCATGATACATTCAATATTCAATACTCTTCTCTAGCACCACAGCTTTAAGGCATCAATTCTCTTTCTATCATCCCTAGTCATTGTCCAGCTCTCTTACTAAGATGCATAGTAAGCAATTGTGAAGACTATGGCCTGCATCAGGTGTACCTTAATCTCAAGACTGATATATTGTTGCTCTTCAGTACTCTGAACAGGTACCTAATAGCAGACTTTCCCAATGAAATTCATCTCTTGATTTCCTGGCTGCTGGTACCAAGAGTGTTGACTGTGGAGACACACAAACTAAAGCTGTTAACAATCTGAATCTTTTCACCATTCGTCATGTTGCTGTCAATTGGCCCAGAGCTGAAAATCTTTGTCTTCTTAATGTTTAGCTTCAATTCATATTGAAGACTACAGTCCTTTACCTTTTGCAGCAAGTACTTCAGGTCTTCTTCAGTTTCAGCAAGCAAGATTGTGTCATCTACATAACGTAGGTTGTTAATGAGTCTTCCTCCAATCCTGATGCCACATTCCTCCCCATGAAACCCTACTTTCCAAATAATCTTTTGTGCATATAGATTGAAAAGGTATGGAGACAGGCTACATCTCTGGCACAATTCTTTCTTGATTTTGAACCATGCAGTGTTTCCCTGCTCTGCTTTGAGGACTGCTTTCTGGTCCAAGTGTAGATTTCATGTAAGTACAATCAAGTGTTCCGGGATTTCCATTTTCCACAATTTATTGTGATTCACACAGTCAAGTGCATTTGCATAGTCAGTGAAACATAGCTAAACATTCCTCTTGTACTCTTTGCTTTCTACCAAGATCCATCTGACATTGGCTATAATGTTTCTGGTGCCAGGCCCTTTTAGAAACACAGCTTGTATATCTGGCAATTCTCTGTCAATGTATTTTTCAGTGGTTTCAGGATAATCTTCAGCAGGATTTTGCTAGTATGTGATATTAGTGATGTTGTTCAATAATTTCCACATTCTGTCAGGTCCCCTTTTTTTGGAATGAAATAAACCTGTGCAAAGAGACAATGTAAAAGCTTAATATTATTGATTAACACAAACCAGGAGTTGACTGTGGAATAGATTATCAATTATTCATATACAAATTAAAGAAAATCAAATAAAATTAAAACAAAACAATGAGAAACAAAATATGACCTGGAGGGTATGAACTTAGAGACCATCTCAAAAATAAATATGATGTAATAAAGTTGAACGTTAATGAGTAAAGATTAGATGAATTGTGGAATGACATCAAGCATATTATGCACAAAGAAAGAAAAAGGTTATTTAAAACACTCAAATGAGAGAAAGGGGGAAAATCAATGGCAGAAAACACTGAAACTTTCTCTAGGCCATAGAAAAGCTAAATCAAACAGAAGAAATGATAAGTGACAGAAGAGTGCTGACTGGAAGATTTAAAAGAATAACATGAAAAGACAAAATAAATATTATAATGAAATGTCAAAGAACTAGTTAGAAAACCATAATTGAAGAACATACTTGGTAATTTTCAAACTGAAAGAACTGGAGAAAAAAATTTTAAAATTTGAGTTGCTATATTGAAAAATTCTATGGAACAAAATATTGAAAAGTACAGGAAGTATCAAAAAGAGATGCAAGACACATTG
>NW_006399792.1:14508466-14511318 GCF_000299155.1 Elephantulus edwardii | reverse complement strand
ATTTAAAAACGAATTGCATTGGGAAAATAGGCTGTTAGGGACTTCTTCAAAGTACTGAGGATCAATGATATCTTTCTGGAGATAAAGTGTGCCTGATACAGGCCATGGTCTTTGCAATTACTTGCCATGCATCAGAGAGCTGGACAATGACTAAGGATGATAGAAGGAGAATTGATGTATTTGAGCTGTGTTGCTGGAGAAAAGTATTGAATATACCATGGACTGTTGGGAGAACAAACAGGTTCATCCTGGAGAGGGTGACGCCAGGCTGCTCCTTGCAGGTAAGGATTCTGAAACTTCGTCTGATATATTTTGGACATGTTGCAAGGCGAGATTAGTCCTTGGAGAGAGAGATCATGCTTGGGAGGGAAGAGGGACAGCTCAGCAGAGGAGGAGCCTAGATAAGATGGATTGATTCAGTCACTGGAGTAATGGGGAAATGTGTGTTGGAGACCATACGATTGGCATAGGATAGAGCAGGGTTTAGGGCTGTTATACTATGAGGGCAGGTGACTCGATGGCACATAATACAAACAACAACTAGTTTATTTATAAAATTCAAATATGTTGTTTTCAAGAAGAAATTATTTCAATTTTCCCCACACTCCTCCCCCATGAAATTGTACAACCCCATGAACTGTGAGTTTTGAGTTGGTAAAGTGATTCCTTATCCCTAGGCCAACAGAAATTCCTAGCTATTAGAAAATATGTACATTACTTTTTTGTAGTCTACTGGTACTAACCTTTTATAATTTGAGTGAAATCTAGAAACATTATTTCTATTTACGTCTAATTTATATTCTAAATTATCAAATATAATTATTTAAAATATTTTTTCTCCATTATTGAATACTTCAATAGATGGTACTATAGTTTTGCCTTTTAGGAGACTTAAATCTCTAAACTTCCAGCTAGTAGTTCATTCCTTAACTGTTTGCATCATCAAAAAATATTGACAAGGAAAAAAAGCAAACTAAAAAGAAAGGTCACCACATGAAAGATATCTTTGAAATTAAAACTAAAACTCTGAATTAATTATCCTTTTACTGTTTTGGGTTTTCTTTCCTGTGCTATTTCCTTTGAAATGATGCTAAAATGATCTCTATTTTAATGTTCTTCATTTGATCCTGAACCCTACAGCAACCGCCTTTTTCCTTAAGAATTGTGTCAATCCTCTTAATCTCATCGTTTGGATAGAACTTTATTTTCCTTAAGAATTGTGTCAACCCTCTTAACCTCATCGTTTGGATAGAATTTTATTTTTGTTTTCCAGTTGGGGATATTATATATTTATATGGCTCAACTTAGCTGTGAGTTAAGCCAAAGTAATGTTTTACAACAAATAGGATGATTTAAAAGCATTTGCTTCCTCAGGAAGGCTGTTAATATGCACCGAAAATTGTGTGTCAGGAAAATGAGATACTCACAGCACTACAGGGTTATCTAGAGTTGTCCATATAAAACCAGCCTCATTTAGCATTAAATCTCATTTTATGCCATCAGGGTTTATTTTTAAATGGGCCACTCAGAGTTCACTTTGTAAGATTTTTTTTTTAAGTATTGTGAGAACATCATCTCTTCTACCCTATACATACATATGCCATTACATCAAATTTTAACAGCAAATTATTACTGCATACATACTATATATCCAGCACATATTAATTAAAAACAATGAATAATGCATGTAAAATCACTTGGAAAAAAGATAAACATATGTTCACCAAGATAAATACTTGTAATTTATTAACATTTTAAGTGTATTTTCTTGATTTTCCTTAAAATACACTAGGAAATTATTTTAACTTATTAAATGCTTTCCATGTATAATTAGAGATCATGAATCACATAGAAGTTCATGTTGTGACTCATTTTTTAAATACAAATGTACTTAGACAAGAGTGTACAGGTATGTACGTAGTTATATAAGTATGAAAAAATATGATCGTCAAGAAAATAATTGCTTTTACAGAATTTATTAGTCAGCTGTGTCTTCTGTAGGGAACTGCACTGCTAACCTCTCTGGCAGTTGGAGTCCTCCAGTGACTCCACAGGAGAAATGTGGCTTATCTCCTTCATTGTAATTTATAGTCTCAGAAAGTCACAGGAGGGTTAACTGTGAGTTAGTTCCAACTCCATGGCAATGAGAAGGAGAACTAAAGACCTATTAGCCTAGGATGTTCTAGTTTAGAAGAAATCTATCTGAAGAACCTGGCATCTTGCCTGTATCACTTTACACTTCATCCGATTGACTGATGTTCTAATCAATATTACTTATTTGTACAATATTTCCAGTGAATGCTCATTTTATTGACTTTCAAATTAATCTTTTTCCTTTCAAAGGAGTTTTCTTTTTCTCAGCCTGTGGATTGCCTTTCTTTTTTTTTTAATTTTGGGAAAATCAAGACAACAGATTGTAACAGATTCCTACCTAAGATCTAAGATTATAAATTCCTTCATCAGTTTTTATATTGATTTCTCAATACCTGAAAATTGTCAGATATTTAATTTTGTGAGATTTTTTTTTCTTTATAGAGAGCTAAGAGGTGAAGTCTATAGAGAGTTATGCTCTTATTGAAAGGACACACTTCTCTAGTGCTTTAAATTCACAAGGGTCTTTGAAAGAAAGACAGGCAAGCTCCTCTCGTGAAATTTACAGCCTAAGAAACCCAGCTATGAGTAAGTTCTGATTTTATGTCAGTGAGTGGGTAAGTATTTTTTTATTAGGTGTTGTTTTGTTAGGTGCCATCGAGTTGAATACTGCTCATAGCAACCCTGTGAACAAAATATCTGAACCCCATTTTTTCCTGTGCCATCCTCACGCCTCCTGACACACAAGAGCCCATTGCAGC
>NW_006399792.1:14506621-14508046 GCF_000299155.1 Elephantulus edwardii | reverse complement strand
TACTCCTCAATAATTTGGAAAAGTCCCTAACTAAAGATTTTCCCAGTGTAATATGTATTCTTATTTCTTGACTGCTGGTACCAAGGGTGTTAATTGTGAACCCAAGTAAGATGAAGCTGTTGACAGTTTCAATCTCCTCTCCATCCATCAATATGTTGCCTATGAAAATGAAAATGAGAAAATCATTCATTTTGTATTAGATACTTCTAGAACATTTTACATTGTTCATTTGGTGTCTTCTTGAATTCAGATTACTATCTTAAATGACAGAAAACAAAGTTAGCAAGAATAGAAGAATTTGTGTTGCAGGAATGCAAGCAATTTCAAATAGGATATTGGATACCTTGGAGTTCTAATCGTATACTCCATACGTGATGCACTTCAAATCATAAGCTTCAAGTCTCCAGAGGCTCAAATCCAGCAGCAACTACATGGGATAAAGATTGAGAATCTCCTCCCATGTAGATTTAAAACGAAATAAATCAGATGCAGGGTCACTATGAGTTAGAATCAACTTAATGACAGTGTGTGGGTGATTCTTAAAAATACAAAAGCTTCCTTTTACATTTCCTCAATGTATGCTTTAACTTCTTTTTTATTTATTTTTTTAAATAATTTTAATGAACATTTACAGAGAATTTGGATCTCCATTCATTCATTGCTGCACTTCTCTACCCGCCCAGCCTCTGCCCCCCCACCCCCAGTTCTCTCCTCTCTTTCAAAAGTAAAAGAAAGACTCCCTCCCTGGTACATAATCCCCCCGCACCCCTCCCACCGCCCCAAGTACATTCCACTATGCAACCTTAATTGTGGACTCTTGTGATAACCATAATACCCTATCATACATCGCTTTTAAATTATTCAGTCCCTCATCTGTTTTAGTGCAGTAAAACTGGATAAATTGTGTATACTTTAACTTCTTAAGATGTTACTCAGTGTTCCTCTCTCGTCCCTGTTTTATTTCTTGATAACTTCAAGGGATTAGTGCTTTAAGATATGTTTGAGGGGTTTATTACTATTATTATTGTTATTATTACATTTATGCAGAGAAGTTCTGTTTCGTTCAACTACTATTTCAGAACCCAATGTGGACAGAGAGTGGGGTGGAGCTCCCCGATTAAAACAAGCTTGGAAGCAGGAGTGGCATCCACTTCCATAATAGCTTGCCTCTGGAAATCCTATGAACCGGGAGAGAGGATGAAAGGCACCCGAGCATCGAGGACTCTCCTTCATAGGGTCACTAGGAGTCACCTGAGACTCGATGGCACTTAACAACAATAATATCAACATAGAGAGAGAGAGAAATCAGCTGGTCCAGTGGACAGAAAGCAATGGTACCAAGCCAAAGGTGGGTGACTTTTAATCTGCGGCCCTTGTGCCTGTCTTTCATTGTTTTTGTTTAGACATTCCTCTAGGTCATATAGC
>NW_006399792.1:14496964-14506506 GCF_000299155.1 Elephantulus edwardii | reverse complement strand
GATTAAAATAAGCTTGGAAGGAGGAGTGGCATCCAAATCCGTAATAGTCTGTCTCTGGAAACCCTATGAACCTGGAGAGAGGATGAAAGACAACCAAGCATTGAGGACTCTCCTGCATGAGGTTGCTATGAGTCGCCTGCGACTTGACGGCACTTGACAACACAACAACAGCAACTATTTCAGAGCTCTTATTTGATATTTACTTCATATGCAAGAGATCAACTAACTATACCACTAGAGCTTGAAGACATTCAAGCTATGACTGGGCAAGGGCTCCCCCCTCAAAACAGAGTTGCCCTTATGATTGTACATGGACTCCAGCTAGTTTTTCTCTAGTTAAATAACTAAAAAATGATAAAGAAGCAGGTGAAAAAATGCAATAATGAGAACAGAGAATGTACAAGTATGACCCTAGGAAAATCATCAATTGTTTGAAATCAACTGATATTGGCATTTTTTAATCTGCCAATAATGTATTCTACTTCACCAGGAATAAAACCCTGAAAACAAATGGTGTCATAGTTATTGTTCAAAAGAAGGTTTCAAGATAAACTCTGAAATACAAAATAAGATGAAGAAGAAATATGGACAATTTTAAACCTATGATACACAGACATAGTATAACATACATCTTCTTATATATAACTAGGAAGCTCTGGTGATGTCCTTACAGAGGTGTGCTGCTGGCTGCATGGCCTTACCTCTCTGTCAGTTCGAAACTGCTAACCACTCCTTGGGATAAACATGGACAGTCACTTCCTGTGTAATTTAACCTCTCAGCACCTACTGTAGGGCAAGTCATGAGTGTGTTGCAACTCAGGAGTGATGACTGACTATCTGTACAAGCAGATAACTATGCTTGCCGAAAGGTGAAAATGACATCATGCTTGGTAAAGCAGAGAGTCAGCAAAGGAGGAAAAGCTTAAATGAGTTGAAGCAACTCAATGCCTGTAACAACAGTCTTAAACTTGGCAATAATTGTGAGGATGGCACAGAACTGGACTCATTCTTCAGTTTTTGTATTTGCTCTGTCCATACTCTAACCCTAGATGTTGTTATGTGCTGTCGAATCGCCTGCAACTCATAGCAACCCTATGTACAACAGCTCAGAAGTCTGCTTGGTCCTTAGTCAGTCTCAGAAACTCTGACACACTTACCCCAATACCCTATTTACTGTATCCATCCATTTGGATGACAGAATAATTGATACTTTTGAGTTGTGTGCTGAAGAAAACTCTTGAACATAGCATGAACTGCCAAGAAAACAAATAGGTCTGTCTTGGAGAGGGTGAAACTTGGTTTCACCCTGTAGGGTAGGATTTTGAAGCTCCTTTTCACATACTTTGGGCATGTGGCCAGGAGGGACTGATTCTTGGAGAAGGCTATCGTGCTTGGAAGTGTGGAGGGACACTCTATATACCAAGTATAATTCTTTAGCTTTAAATATTATGTATATGTTGACAAAACTAATCTCAAACATCTCCCCTGCGTTCCAAATTAATATAGTATCTTTTTCATTTGAGTATTTCATAGTTATTTTTGGCATATCCAAAAGAGAAATTTGGTTTCTTGCCCATGAAATGTATTGTATAACCTGAGCATCTTCCTCTAAAGTGGAAAAAAAAAGCTGTTGTTAAGTGACTTCAAGGTGGCTCATAGTAATCCTAGTAACGGCAGATCTGAAGCTTGTCCTACTGCAGAGTAGCATCTTTTGATCTCTGATATGCTCAAGTATATATTGTTAGTCATTATATAAATACAGCTTGTCAAGGTCTTTCTGTAGTTTTTTGGCCCTCTGCTCTTTCTAGCATGATGTCAGAATGGAACAGGATAAGGAAAAGGGCAGGTCTATTGTTTATAGGGTCACTATGAGTTGATGTTAACGGCACTTAACAACATTATAGTGCAAGTTTCAGTTTCTTTTGATAAATATTTTGGTTTTTCTTTCTCCATTTTTTTTTGGTGGGGTTGGGTAATGATCTTCTACTTTCTTTATGGATAATTACCTTTATGTCATTCCAAAAATCATCTCATCTTTGTTCATTATTCTTTAATGCATCAAGTCTCTTCTAAAGATGGTTTTAAATTCAGATAAGATAAATTCAAAGATCATAATTTGGTTCTCATTGACTGGGTTTTATTTTCTTCACCTTCAGTTCAAACCTGTA
Organism: Elephantulus edwardii; assembly: GCF_000299155.1. NCBI lineage: Eukaryota > Metazoa > Chordata > Mammalia > Macroscelidea > Macroscelididae > Elephantulus > Elephantulus edwardii. Next base: position 14,504,338 of record NW_006399792.1, on the reverse strand, counting down.
CATGAATAATGATGATCTGTTCCTCAACTCAGTCTCTGGCTTGGCTTTAACTTTTCATATTGAGCTTTCTCATCAACTCTTCCCACAAATGTAGTAAATATGATTCCTGTGTAGTCTATCAGGTTCAGTCCTTGTGTATAGTTGCTGCGTATGTTTTTTAAAAAGCATATTGGTATGAATAAATTATACAGAAGACTATTACACAATCTCTAGCCTCATTTCTGCCACTAAGTGTGTATTTTCCTAGTAGGATGGGCAACCTCCTCTAGCCCAATTAACCACCTCTGAAAACCTGCTGGACAGTTAGCTATGGGTCACTTCTGACTCGATGACACACAACCACAACAGATCTTCGTTGTTTTCAGCTTTTGCATTACAGTCACCAATTATTATTATTAATTCATATTTGTTGTATATTCGATCAACATCTGGTTGCAAATGTTAGTAGAATTCTTTCATTTCCTTAGTGGTTCATGCTTATATTTGAATAATAGCTGTGTTAATGTGTCTCCCTTGTATGCATATGCCTCATATCTTCTCAATCACAGCATTGCACTTCAGGACAGATTTTGAACTGCTCTTTTTGTGCATGAATACTACACTAGTCTCCTTCAATTTCTTAATTAATTTTCTACATGCAGTAGGTTTAAACTTCAAATTATAATAAAAATCTGACCTTCTTTGTCACCTTCAATTACTAGTCTAACCTATCAGAGTTTAGACAAGTCTGTTTTCAGTTGTTTCCTCTTGCTTCCATTTTGATTCTTAAAATAAATTATTCACCAAAATAGTGAGTCATTTTCTAAACACATAAAGCAGAATATGTCACTTTATAACTCCACTATATAAGAGCTGGGTTCCTGTCGTAGTGAGAATATAATGCATCTCATTTTAAAGCTCCATATGCTCTGATTCCTGTTGGCTTACCTTCTTGTCCTATCACTCCCTTAGTCTGTCTTCAGCTTCAATGGGTTTTTCATTCAATCTCTTGTTCTTATTACAATAATTTCTATCTCAGGCCCTTGGAATGTGACGTTCCCTCTTCTCGAGATTCTTATCTTCTGTAGGAGTCCTTCCTTGACTTCATCATCTCTGAATATTTTCTATTTAATCTTTATTTCATCTTAGTCTATATCTTCCTTAGCATATATCACTTGCAATTATTATCTTTGACACCTTATGAGGATATATATTTGGCAGTATCATTGTTTATTTCATGATTTCCTACTTGAACAGAAAACTTATGAAGGCAGAGAATTTGTCTCTTCACTACTGTTAAATTGTAACACAATTAAAATGGGACCCTTTTCATCTTAGTAACAGTAAATTAGCCAAAAGTCAAAATAATTTAATAGGTGTGACATCTTAACATTCATTTTTTGGCCCTTCTGGGCAGATTGTGCTGATCCTGTAAAACTGGTTATATAAGCATTAGCATATCACCTCCAGCTAATATGAAGTGAAAGCTGAAGAATGAAGACAGGCAATAAGAGACTTCTGTAGATGTACAGCCTCCAGAGACAGATACACAAGTAAGAAAAATTCCAAAGCAAAAGTGGGGGGGTGGGGGGGAGGGAGACTGCTTGTTAGGGAGTATTTTTGGACAAATTTTTCCAATATAAAATCTTATATGCGTTGTTAAAAGAGAAAAAGAAGAATACAAACACAGAACAAGATTAACTAGTTCACACTTTAAAGAGACTAGTCTTTTTAAACTGCAAGGATATATGGCTTAAGAGAGACAATATGACAAGAACACTTTCATAATTCAAAGGCCTATGACAGCCTCAAGTATGCAGAAGAGTCACTATGATGCAGAATTAAGAAGAGATGTATATTTTGCAGTGCATGCATGCTTTCTTTTTTCTTTTTTTCCTTCTTCCTCTCCTCCATCTTGGGGGAAACTGTAAATGTCTAGTATACTTATTCAACTGTTAGCCAAAAGGTTGGATGTTCAACTTGAAGTGCTTAAAAAAAATTTCAACAGATATGACCATTTATTTACAGAAAACTAGTCAATGAACACTCTGTGTAATACAGTTATTTCACTACATGTCAGTGGCAACATGTCCTGGTTTCCTCTGACACATCTCTTCCACCATGATTGTTTTAAAATGTCAACCTGGTGATGTTGCTTTCCTGCTTTGAATCTTAAACTATTTGTTAAATAGCTCCATTTCACCCTTAATGAATAAACCAAAATAGTAAGCATGATCCTACACATTCTCTTCCCTTGCTAATTTCCTCTCCAATTTTTTCCATTTTCATCTGACATTTACATCTTTCGGATGAAAAAATGGCCTCAGTTTTTTTTAATGGTAGAGCACGCTTCTCTTACTGCCTAAGTCAGAGAAATTCTTCTTTCCCTTGCTCCTTCACTGGTGGCCTAATGGTAAGAATCTACTGCAATCCTGAAGACACTTGGTTGGAATCCAGCACATGCTCAACCTGAGTGAGAATGGAAAATTTTCTCCTTTTCAATTTACTGTCTCTGAAAACTTGGAGGATCAGCTATGGGTCAGTTCCAACTTGAAGGTACACAACAACAGAAAAATCCCTCCTTCTTGTAATTACACTTCAACTTTCTAGCTCCTTGAAATGGTAAACCCAGTTGATCTTATATATACAGTTAAGCTATACATAACCAAAATGCTGACTTATCTAAAATTGTTGTTCATTCATTCCACAGAGTTAGTGACTCCATGTGACTGCGTAAAATTATCCTGTACAGTGTCTAGGTGTTAATCTTTAGGGGAAAACCATGAAGTCTTCCACTCATGATGGGAAGGTTGGGAAGTTTAAATATTGTAATAAAATACTCATCAAGTTGATTACCTTCTTAAAAGAGTGGATTCTGTTGATGTGTTTTATTTTTAACGGCTAACATTTAACTGAAGCTTACCCATTACCACTACTCCGATGACCTACATATTATGTCTCTATCAGTGGCTATTCAATAGTCATTTGCTAAATTTTTTGTTTTATTTTATATTGGTTTGCATACAAAATTTGTATACATCATACTTCATTCATGTGCCTTGTGTTTCACACGTTCCTTCATTCACATTGTGTTTAATAAGATCATTTATACACTCTGTATTTTACAAGATTAATCACTATTTATCTAGGCTCAATATCACCCCATCTTTCAGATCCCCATTGGATCTTTCCTAATTACTTCACCCTCTCTCTCTGCCCACCAAACTCTGCCATCCCAGTTATTTCCTACATCGCTTTATTCATCACATCACCTTAGTTCTTTTTGACTTTCCAAGTCTGTATAGACTCATCACAATGCAAAGATAACTGGTTAAATGCTAGGTTGTCATAAATATATGCACTAATCCCTCCCCACACTGTGTACACCTACCCCTCTCTGGTTCCCCCTTTGTACTTTTAAGCACATCTTACCAGTTATCCTTCTAATTTTACAATAATGGTTTTACAGAATTCCCATTCTGGAATGAGAATATCTTGTAAGGAATCATATAATAATAGCAAAGTTAGGGGTGAGAAGATTGGAATAATGTGGTATTTGAAGATAAGGTGTAAAATATGTCAATGTTAACAGCATAAGTGAGAAAAATGTGCCCTGTAGCATCATTGGAGGTGATAGTAAGCTCTCGCTTAAGAACAACAAAATAGCATTATAATTTAAGATTTGTTTACCGAATTTCTTTATCTTTTCCTACAAATAGTAGGTACAAGGAAAATATGTAATTAAAGGATAACTATTAACAGTTTTATGATAGGTAGAATAATAATAGTTCTGTAAGATATCTATGCCTTAATTCCCCAAAAAATGTTAATGGCATAAAATAAATGAAGATTATTTGTGGCGATCAACTTTTAGTTTGATCTCTTGTCAAGAGACAGGCCTTTTAAAGTGAGTAATAGCACTTGGAAGGAAGATATTCCTCAGCAAAATAAACAATGTTGTTGTTATGTTCAGTTGAGTCATCTGCAACTTAGAAACCCTGTGTACAGCAGCTCTGAAACCTGCCCTGTCCTAAGCCAGTCTCACTGACTCTGATACACCTACTCCCATTGCTCGTTATTGTATCAATCCATCTCATCTGGGATCTTCTTCCCCTGCACCCTCCACACTTCCAAGCATGAGGTCCTTCTCCAAGGACCGGTCCTTCCTGTCTATGTGCTCAAAGTGAGCACATAGTGTGAGATGGAATTTCTAAATCTTAGCCTCCAAGATGAAACTTGGTTTCACCCTCTCCAAGACAGACCTTTTGTTTTCTTGGCAGTCCATGGAATGTTCAAGATTGTTCTCCAGCATCACGACAGAAAGGAACTAATTCTTCTTCTGTCATCCTTAGTCATTGAACCATAGGTGAACAAAAGGGCAGCATTTGCCACGGCACAACCCGCCCCCCAAAAAAAAAGTGCAAATGGCAGGAAGGAACAGGAAAAAAGAAATGGAAATCCAAAGAGAAAAGAGAAATAGTACTGAATTTACAAGGATTCATTGTAACTCTAATCATGAGAGAAAATGTATATAAATTATTGAATGGAGCATTAATTTGCTTGGTAAAAATTTTCTAAACTATGATAAAATAATTTTGGTTTGCTGGTTTAAAGCAAACTAAGAATTTTGAGATGTGATCATTCTGATTACACAAGGATACCCAGTGAAATGAACAAACTCTGTGACATTTAGTAAATTCTGACTCTTATTGACCCTACTGAACAGAACAGAACTTCCCCTTATGGCTTCCAAGACTGTAATATTTATAGAAGCAAACTATTATATTTTTTTCCTTCAGAGTAGTAGATGGGTTCAAACTGTAGTGCCGTCCGAGGGTTTTACCACTGCATTACCAGGTCTTATTCCATTATAGTCATAGTGGCCCATAAATAGAGACTCAGATGATCACAGAGACCTAAGCGATTTGACAGAGCAAGAGTCCAGAATGAAGGAGTGTACTGGGAGAGGGTTGAGGGTGGGTGGCAGGAATTGTATACCAATGAAGGAATTTTACTTTTCAAAGAGAAGAGGTAACTGGGGGCAAGGGGTGGGCAGGGAGAAAAATTCAACAACGAATGAATGGAAATCCAAAATCTCTGTAAATGTTCATTAAAATTAATAAAAAAAATTTAGAAAAAGACATGTCTGGTTAGTTCGAGAGACTCTGAAGGGAGAATCTGATTGCTTGCCTTTTTCAGCCTATAATCCTTGGCTTCTAGCCCTTTGCTATATCTTCAAAACAGTGCACTTCAGACTCCTCTATATTCATCACATCATCTTAGTTCTTTCTGACTTTCTGAGTCTCGTTGTTGTTGTTATGTGACATCAAGTCACTTGCAACACATAGCAACTCAATAAATGACAGTACTAACCCTGACAACATTATTGTCTCTGACACACCTACCCCCCATTACCCTAGTCACTGAATCAATCCATCTCATTGAAAGTCTTCCTCTCTTGTGCTGCTCCTCCACCCTCCCCAGCATGACGTCCCTCTCCAAGAACAGGTCCCTCCTTCCAACATGCCCAAAGTATGTCAGACGAAGCTTCAGAATCCTTGCCTCCAAGGAGCAGCCTGGTTTCACCCCCTCTATAATAAGCCTCTTTGCTCTCCTATCAGTCCATGATATACTCAAAACTCATCTCTAGAACCACAGCTCAAAGGCATCAATTCTCCTCCTATCGTAACTCGTCATTGTCTATCTTTCTGATGCACAGCAAGTTATTACAAATATCATGGCCTGGAGCAAGCACACCTTAGTCTCCAGACTGACATGTTGTTCTTCAGTACTTTGCAGAGGTTTCTGATAGTAGACTTTCCCAATTCAACACGTCTTTTAATTTCCTGGCTGTTTATACCAACAGTGTTCATTGTGGAGCCAAGCAAACTGAAGCTGTTAATAATCTCAGTCTCTTCACCTGTCCATCATGATGCTGCCAATTGGCCCAGTGGTGAGAATCTTTGTTTTCTTGATGTTGAGTTTCAATCCATATTGAAGGCTGCAGTCTTTGACCTGCAGCAAGCACTTCAGGTCCTTCTTAGTTTCAACAAGCAGGTTTGTGTCATCTGCATAATGAAAAATGTTGAGTCTTCCTCCAATCCTGATGCCACATTCCACCTTATATATCCCAGCCTCCCAGATGATCTGCCCTGCATATAGATTGAAAAGGTATGGATATAAGACACATCCCTGGTGTACAACTTTTCGGATTTTGAACCATGCAGTATTTCCTTCCTCTGTTCTGATGAATGCCTCCTGGTCCAAGTATAAGTTTTGCATAAACACAATAAAGTGTTCTGGGATTCCCATTCTTCTCAGAGTCAGTCACACCGTTTGTTGTGATCCACACAGACAAATGCCTTTGCATAGTCAATGAAACACGATAGACTCTCCTCTTGTACTCTCTGCTTTCAACCAAGATCCATCTAACATTAGCTATAATATCCCTAGTACCACAGCCTCTTTAAACCCAGCCTGCACTTCTCGGTTGAGGTGCTGTTCCAATCATTTTTAAAAAGTTTTCAGCAGAATTTTGCTTGCATGTGATATTAATGATATTTTTTTTATAATTTCTTTACTTGTTGGGTCATCTTTCTTTGGAATGAGAATGAATATAGATATCTTCGAGTCAGTGGCCAAGTGGTTGTCCTAAACTCAAGAGATACTGGCCGCAGCATAAAAAACTGGCAGCACCATGAGGTGTTCAGAGACACAGCAGCCCAGAGGCTTTGAGATATAAGCCATCACATCAAGGGCTGGATAGGGAGAGACAGGAATTGAATGGAGTAGGTGAGAGTAGAAGAGAATGTTGGTGAATCAGGGAAAGGGGTGGATCAAGACATGTGTCAAGGACAGAAACAACATTGGATAGAATGGTTATTTCTATGACTGGGGAAATATGTTTCATCTGCTCTTTTTTGTAAAATGCTTGTCTGTCCAATACTGTTCTAAATCTAAGCATTCAAATTAATATTGATTAGGAAGAAGGATTGGCCATCCACTTCTGAAATAATAGGCCTTCGAAAACCCTATGTGTAATAGAGCACACTTAGACTAGCAGATATAGGAACTGAGGTTGAGTCCTCAAGTACAGAAACACAAAGGAGGAGAAATAGTTGTAAGCACACACTAGAGTCTCTATAGACTTATTAAAATGGAAGGAAAATTGGTTAAACAATAGTTTGTTATATACATGAGCTAATTAGAGATTTATTGTGGCCTAGTAATGAGAGATTGCATACAGTTCAAATATATTAGCTACTCCACAGAGAAAGGTGAGTAAAGTTTTCCATGTGATAGACTTTCTCTGAGAACTTATTGGAATGCCTGCGATTAGCGTGTTCTAACTCACAGTCAACACTCTTGGCACTAGTAGGCAGGAAATAAAAAAAA
>NW_006399792.1:14469580-14496538 GCF_000299155.1 Elephantulus edwardii | reverse complement strand
AGAGGCAGTGAGATTGGCACAGGATAGAGCATGGTTTAGGGTTTTTGTACATAGTTTCACTATGAGTCACAAGCGACTTGATGGCACATAACAATAACAACAACTCAATGAAACACAGCAACCACTAAAGTCAAAGATGAAGAAACTGAGGTCTTCTACCAACCTTTAGAGTTTGAAATTGATTGACTATGCAATGGTATCCAAAAGTTGAAAACATAAATGAAGGATTAGAAGCTGAAAAATATCGACCCAGTATTGGAAATGAAGCTGAAGAGAAAATGTTTGAGGTTTGTACAAGAAATGGTTTCATCATTGCAAAGAACTTTTTAAAAATACATAAGTTATGGCTATATACGTGGATTTCACCTGATGGACTGCACAGGCATCAGATTGTCTATATTTGTGGGAAAAGTCACTGGAGATTCTCAACATCAACAGTCTAAACCAGGCCAGAGACTAATTGTGGACCAGATAATTAATTACTTATGTGTAAGTTCAATTTGAAGTTGAAGAAGATTGAAACAAATCTACAAGAGTCAAAATATAACCTTGTTTCTATCTCACCTGAACTTTAAAAAAAATATCTCAAGAATCAGGTTGAGAAGACTCTACTTCACCTTGACCTCACAAAGAATAGAGAGCGTGTAAATGCCTGAAGGAGGAAGATGATACCTTATTGATGTGCTCATCAGCCCCACCAAGGACAATTCAAATTTTCAAAGAGGCAGGTACAGGCTAGAGTGATCCTAAGCTACAATGTGTGAACTGAGAGGAAGTTGGATATAGGTAGGGTTCTGCCCACCTCAATTTCATGCAGGATAGAGAGAGTGCACTTGCTTTCTTAAGGAAGATAGCCCCAGAATGCTGTGCTCATCAGCACCACCAAGGACAATTCTAAATGTTAGAATAGGTGGGCAGCAATCAGGTAAGTCTTACAAAGCTGCACTGCAGTCCAAAGAAAAATTGAAGAATCTTATTAAAGGGCAATCCCATTACCCAGAAAGGAATCCTGGCATAGAGAGTTGCTCTCCCCAATAAAGGGAACACTTTAAGTCTGCATCTAATAAATATAACATCATAAAGATGAAGAACTGTTAAAAACCTACACAGACACAATAGAAACTGCCTAATATGTAAAAGTAAAAGCATAATGTCAAGAAATCATCAGACAGCTTCAAACACTGTGAAAAAGCAAACTAATCCTTCTCCTAAGAAACAAAAACAAACAGAGCATTGAAAACACAATGAATACCTCAAAAACAAACAGAGCATTGAAAACACAATGAATACCTCAGAGACAGGCAAACCAAATATATTAACACCTAATCATATGAACAGCTACATAAGAAGATACAAATAATGGACAAAATAGTGAAATCCATAAAGAAACAAAATACCCCAGAGATAGGGAACCGGAAGGAATACATTGACATGAAGTTAGATGAACAGCTATAGAATAAAATAAAAATGATGGAAGAAAGAATATAAGCCATAAATAACATTATTTTCCCACAGACAGCAAACCAGAAGAAATATACTGGCATGGAAGAACATGAACAACTGCTGAAGAAGTTTCAAAAGATTTAAGAAAGCATTGATACTGTGTTAAAAGGTAGACTAAATTAAAATTCAGCACAATTACAGAGAGGGTACAGCTAACACAGTACTGAAATTAACAGAAAGGTGCAAAAATGCAATCCAGATTATCAAGACCAAAATGCCCGAAGTTTCCAAAATGTTGGAGGGACCAAAAAGAACAGAAGAAATGGAACGTCGAGTCAATGATTTGGAAAACAAGAACCTCAGTGGGAAAATACGGTAGGAGAAAGCATAGAGGAGAAAGAAGGAATGAAGAAAACATTAGCATCATGTGTGATGACATAAAAAAGAATAACAAATATATGATCAGAATCCAGAACATGAGGAGGCAGAAAAAGCATTAAGAAAATTGTGGGAGAGGTATTAGAAGAAAACTTCTCAAGTATTTTGAAGAATGAAGAAATCCACAATCAAGAATCCCAAACAGACTAGACTTCAAAAGAAAAACATCAAAACATATCATAGTAAAATTCTCCAAAATCAATGATGAGGATAGAAAACCAAAAGTAGCCAGAGAAAAGCAATGACTCACCTACAAAGGAGAAACACTTAGACTAAGTTCTGATTTTGCAGCAGAAATCATGTGAGCAAGCAAATGAATAGTATATATGGAAAGTAGACGGAAAACAATTGCCAACTGAAAATCCTGATTTCATCAAAACTGTAAGTAAAATATGAAGGCGAAATTAGGTGATTTGTAGAAAAAACAGGAACTAAAAAAATTTGTGAAAACAAGACCAATTCTACAAGAAATTCTACTATAAATCCTTCACACAGAGATACCAAAGGAAAGTAGATGGACTCTGTAGTAACCAGAAACAATAGAAAAATCACAGCCATTAAACTTGGCATTAAATAATCACACTCAATGTGAATGATTAAATGTACCAAGTAAGAGAAAAAAAGAGTAGCAGAATGATTGGTCCTGGTTCACCTCGCTTCAGTGCATGCATTGTGTTCCAATCTCACACATCACCCTGCTGGTATACAGATCAGTTCCCTCTCCTAGCCCTTCCAACCCCACCCTGCCACTCCTCTAAACCCAGCCACCCTTTAATAATGGCTCTGACCTCCATCCACCCTGCCCATCCATTTCCTCCCCACTCCACTGTGATGTTGGTGCTCCTAGAATGGAAATTCCACGGCGTTGGTCAAGGGAGCCCTTCGACAGTGGCTTTGGTCACAGGAGTTTTTCTGGGTGTAGCCTATGTTATAAATAGGCTGGCAAATATAGTTAGAAATGCCAAACCACTAGGAAATAACATTAATGAATGGGGCCTTCTAAAGATTAAGTCCCTGTGAAATTAAAAAACTTTTTGCTGATAGGATGAAAAGAAAACCTACTGACTGGATAAAAGAAAACATTTAGCAATATCATCTCAGACAAGGGTCTTGTAAAAAAGTTTACAGACTTCTACAGGACCTCCACAAGGAAAAGACTAAGAACTCAATTACAAAAGGGACAAAAGACATAGAGACACTTATCACAGTGGAAGACATTTGGATGGCCAGCAAACACATTAAGAAATGGTAAAAAACTACAATGAGTTTTGTCAAAAGTCCCTTTCTGCATCAATTGATAATCATGTGGTTCTTGTTCTTTGCTTTGTTAACGTGATAAATTACATTAATTGTTTGTCTTATGCTAAACTTCCTTGCATACCTGTTATTAATCTCTCTTGATCATGATGATTTTTTTATATGTATCATTAGATTCTATTGGACAGGATTTTAGTCAGGATTTTTTGCATCTAGGTCATGAGAGATATTGGCCTATAGTTTTCTATTTTGGTGGTGTCTTTACTTGGCTTTGATATCAAGGATATGTTTCTTTCATAGAATGAGTCTGGGAGAATACCATCTTTTCTCAGTTTTCTGAAATACTTCATGTAGGATTGATGACAATACTTCTCTGAATATTTAATAAAATTCACTTGAAAAGCCATCTTGTCCAGGACTCTCTTTGGTTGGAAGTTGTTTTAATACGTTTTCAATTTCTTTTGTAATTGGTCTGTTCAAGTTGTTCAGGTTGTTGTAGGTTTTGAATTTCTAAGTATTTGTCCATTTTCTCTAGGTTTTCATATTTGTTAAAGTATAATTTTTCATAATATGCCAATGTTAGCATTTTTTAGTTGGTTCTGTTGTGACATTGTCCATTTCATCTCTTATTCAGATTATTTGTGGTTTTTTCCTTCTTTTCCTTTGTTAGTTTTGCTGGTGGTTTGTCGGTTTTATTGACACTTTCTTTTTTTAAAATTTGTTTATTTTATTGACCTTTTCTAAGAACCAACTCTTTGTTTTGTTGATGGTTTCAATCATTTTTCAGTTTTCTATTTCATTTATTTCTGCTCTAATTATAATAACTTCAGTTAGACAGTGTAAGGTTTTCTTCTTATTCTTTTTTCAATTTGCTGGAAATGTTGCGTTGGAGATTCAATGGTCATTTTTTTCCTGCCTTTTCATATGTTTGCTATAAATTGACACCTTATTACTGCTTTGGTTGTTTCCCAGAGGTATTGATAAGTGGTGTTTTCATTGTCATTTGTTTGAAGAAACTTTTTAATTTAATCTTTTATTTCTTCTAGTACCCACTCATGTTCAAGCAAGGTATTGTTCAGCTTCCAAATGTATGGGTTTTTTTTTCTCCTTTGTCCTCTTGTTATTAATTTCTAATTTTGTAGCATTGTGGTCTGAGAAAATGCTTTGTATTATTTCTATGTTTTTTAAATTTATTGATGCTTATCTTTTGACCCAAAACATGATCTATTCTGGAGAATGTTACACACACTTTGGAGGAGAAGGCATGCTGTTTTTTTGGAGGGGGTGCATTAGCCTATAAATACCTATGAGGCTGAGTAGGTATATTTTGTGGTTTAATTCTTGAGCGTCTTTGTTCAGGTTTTTTCCAGTAGCTCTATCTTTTCTTGAGAGTGGTGCATTGAAGTCTCCAGTTACTATGGTAGTGTTATCTATTTCCTTTTTCATTTTTGTTAATGTTTGTTTTATATATTTTACATGTCTCTCATCACTGTTTCCTGATTAAAGCACTCAACAAAATAGAATTAGAGGGGAATTTCTTCAACATAGTAAAAATTATATACGCAAACCCGAGAGCCAACATTGTTCTCAATGGAGAGAGAATAAAGGCCTTCCCCTTGAGAACAGGAACTAGGCAAGGATTACCAATATCACATCTCCTATTCAATATTGTACTGTAAGTCTTAGCAATAGCAATAAGAGAAGAGAAGGAAATAAGAGGTATCTTCTAATTTGTCAAGAAAAGAGGTAAAATTATCTCTTTATGCAGATGATATGATAGTATACTTAGAAAACCCTAGAGACTCAGCAAGAAAACTACTGGACATAGTTGACCAATTCAGCAAAGTGGCAGGATACAAGATCAACACACAAGGATCAACTGGATTTCTCTACAGTGACAAAGAGAATACAGAACTGGAGCTTAGAAAAACAATTCCCTTCACAATAGCTAATTATATGATTAAATATTTAGGAGTAAAGCTAATCACAAGCACAAAGGATATATTCAAAGAAAATAACAAAACATTATTACAAGAAACAAAATTTGACCTGGAAAGGTGGAAGAATATCTCTTGCTCATGGATAGGAAGACTCAATATTGTGAAAATGGCAACACTACTAAAGACAATTTACACATTCAATGCAATCCCAATACAAATACCAATTCCATTCTTCAATGAGATGGAAAAGGCAATCTCCAATTTCATTTGGAATGGAAAGAGGCCCAGAATAAGGAAAGCACTCCTTAAAAAGAGAAACCATGTTGGTGGCATCTCACTCCCTGTTTTCAAATCCTACTACACTGCCCTAGTGGTCAAGACAGGGCAGTACTGGTACAATGACAGACACATAGATCAATGGAATAGAGAATTCAGAAATCAGCCCATCTACCTATGGTCAACAGATTTTTGACAAGAAGATGAAATCAGTCAAGTGGGGAAATTACAATTTTTTTAACAAATGGTGCTGGCTAAATTGTAAAACTATCTGCAGAAAACTCAAGTAAGATCCACACCTCACTCCATACACAAAAACTAATTCAAAGTGGATTATGGACCTAAGACTAAAACCAAGGTCTTTAAACTTCATTTCACAAAAGCTTGGAAGAACTCTAGAAGTCCTAATCCACTACATAAACAGTCTTCCAAGCATCCTGGAAAAAAATGTACAACCAGGGAGGATAAAATAGATAAATGGGACCTTCTAAGAATCAAATCCCTATGTACATCCAGAAACTTCCCCAACAGGGTAAAAAGGGAAGCCACATATTGGGGGTAAAAATATTTGGTAATTTTATGTCTCATAAGGGACTTATATTTAGAATTTATAGAATACTTGAGCACCACAAGATAAAAGTAAATAACCCAATTGAAAAATGGGCACAAGATATGAACAGACACTTCACCAAAGAAGACATTCAGATGGCAAACAAACACATGGAGAAATGTTCAAAATCCCTAGCTCTATGAAAGATGCAAATCAAGACAACTATGAGATATCATCTTACCCCAGTAAGAACAACATAATTTAACAGAACAGCAAACATCAAATGCTGGCGAGGTTGTGGAGAAATTGGACCACTTATTCACTGTTGGTGGGAATGTAACATGGTGCAACCACTATGGAAGGCTGTCTGACGCTTTCTCAAAAAGTTAGAAATAGAAATACCATTTGACCCAGCAGTTCCACTACTGAGAATTTACCCTGAAGAAACCATAACTGTCACCCAAGCAGATATATGCACATCCATGTTCATTGTGGATTTCTTCTCAATAGCAAAGAGCTGGAAACAACCCAAGTGCTCATCAACAAACAAATGAATAGAGAAGCTGTGTTATGTTCACACAATGGAATACTATGCAGCATTGGAAAAACAAGGAAGGAACTCATAAAATAGTATTTAAAATGGATGACCCTGGAGGACATTATGCTGAGTGGAATATATCAGTCACAAAAGGACAAATATTGCATAGTGCCAGTATTATAAAATGGGACTGACAGGGGTTGGTCGGGGGGAGACTGAGAAAGATGAGATAAATTATATATACTGCATTGAAACAGATGAGAGAACTGTTTAAAAGGCATATATGATTAGGTATTATTGTCATGTCATGAGTCCAGAACGAAGGCTGCATAGTGGAGTGGACTTGGGAGGGATTGCATAACAATGAAAGAATTTTTCTTTTACTTTTCAAAGAGAAGAATGAACTAGAGAGGAAGGGTGGGCAGGGAGAAAATTGCAACAAAGAATGAATGGAAATTCAAAATATTTGTAAATTTTCATTAAAATTAATTAAAAAAAAAAGGCTAGGAATTAACTTTAGAAAAGCTGAAGAAAAAGAAAACAACTCTATGAAAGAGAGAGTACTCTTGGAAGAGGGCCATCATGCTTGGAAGACTGGAGATGGACCACATAAACAAAGTCATTATACCAAAACATGTTCAATCATTTCAGGAGGCAGTACAGTGTCAAGAATTAATAATATTGAAGGAAGAACTCAAAGCTACATTGAATGGTGGAGTACACATGGAAATGTTTCAACAAATGACAATTATAAAGCACTTACTTGTCCATGCTTAGAAATTTTGGATATAGCTATCTGTCCAACCAACTGGAAAAAACCCATAGTCGTATGCCTCCAAACCCAGTAATCCAACAGATTGCAGCAATCATTGAGCAATAACATAAATATTACATGTAAGTACAATTTTGCTGAAAATTATTCAAATATTTGTAGCAATATGTTGACAGGGAACTGCAGAGATTCAAGCTGGATTTGTAAGAGTGGAACAAAGCATATAATTTCTGATTTCAGAAGAATTTTGACTGAAAGAGAATATTTAGATGTTTACCTGTGGGTCATTGCTTTTTGTGTTTTGTTTTTACTATGCAAAAAAAGACATCTGTCTGCATAGATAACAACAAATAATGGCTATCATTGAGAAGAATGGGAATTCAAGAGAATTTTATTGTGCTTGTATAGAACCTATATAGGGGACAAGAGTCATTTATTTAAACCAAACAAATGGATCCTACATGATGTAAAATTAGGAAAGTTAGTAGTCAGGGTTGGATTTTTTTTCACCACACTCATTCTGTTTGTATACTAAGCAAATTCTTCAAGAGTCTGAACTATAAGAAAAAGAATGTTGCACCAGGATTAGAAGATTAACAGTCTGCAATATGCAGATGTCAGATTTTGCTTGCTAAAAAAAAGTATAGAAGACTTGAAGCATTTATTGATGGAGATCAAAGACTATAGCCTTTTTTAATGAATGGATTAAATCTTGAGAGAAAATACTTTAAAACCAAGATCCTTACAACAGAATCAATGATCAATATTAGAAATAGGGAAAGGATTTGAATGGCTGAAAGTTTTCATTTTACTTAGATTCACAAACAGCACTCATGGAAACAGCAGTCACGAAATCAAATGGTGTTAACCATTGGACAATTGTGCTACAGAAGGTCTCTTTAAAACAACAATGATTTTGAGGACTAAGATGAAGCATGTGAAAAGTGAATGAGGACTCAAATGTCTTGAAGCTAGAGTCTTATTTAGTAAATTTTAGATTGCCAGGACAAGCAAATGTATTAACTTGGGAGAAACGCATCCAGAGTGTTCTTTAGAAATGAGGCTGTTGAAACTTTATCTCACACACTTTGGCATATTATCTGTCCCTAGAGAAGGAAATCATGCTTATTGGTGCAGAAGTATCAGTTGAAAAGAGGAAGACTCTCAACAAGATTGATAAAGTGGCTGCAGCACTATTTCAAATATAGCTAATTGTAATGATAGCACAGGACCAGTCAGCGCTTTATTGGGTTGTACACAGAGTCATTGTAAGTTGGAATGAGCTTGATGGCAAGTACCCAGTACAGTGGACAAAGTATGTCAATTGTTACAATGGAGGAAAATTTCTTAGCAGTTTCTTTGCATCTTTATTTAAGTCTTTGAGACATTTGTTAGGGGAGAAAAATCTCAGTGAAATAAATATATATGCTCCTAAGAATTATTCATCTTTGAAATGCTTCATTGAAGAGATATTATGAGTTGCCTTTTTAACAAATTCTAATAAATTAACCAAAAATTTACTCTAGTATGGCTAGTTAAAAATGATAAACTATGGTCCAACGAAATGGTAATTTACAGCACAGATACTGCCAGACTATACAAATAAAAGTCATATATATTTCCTTATGAATACCTTCAAAGAACTGCTGTCAAGCTGAAGAAACATTAGAAGAGATTTTCATTCCATCACCAATGTTTGAGAAGTTGATCTGCTCAATGTCCATGAGCCAACTGGCAGTTAAAACTATGGTCTAGGTCTCCATCACCTTCTTTCGAAGTCAAAACTTTATTACTTCATTCTAAGTGTATTAAATTACATAACTGTCTCTGTATCTCTCTCATAATTTACCTTATATACTTCTTGTAAAGCTTTATTTGAACAAGCAAATTCTTATCATTTTCTTTTGAAGAGTACAAGAATAAGGTACACGAAAAAAAAATTAGCAGTGTCTGCTACATGGTGGATTTCCAAAAAGTACTTTTTATCCAAGAAATTAGAGTCTAGAAAGTACAGTAATAACTTGAACTATTTGCAGAATTATGCCATAGAAACACACCTAACACTTAGCATATAATGTGGCTTGACTCAACTGTGAATAAGCTCCATTTCGTATACTCAATTACTTGATTCTTCTATTAGATTCATAACAGATATAATAGAATAGTTTTCCATTTCTAGATCATATATTTCCTCTCACATTAAAATAGAAAATGTATTTGTGTATCATCTGTGTACATACATCTGCCATAATTCCCTAGTAGTAATAAAGCACTAATAAATTTCCTTAAGTAATGTGATGTTGTACAAAAATCTAGTAATAGTTAACTAAAGGATTTGCAGTGTGTATATGGAAGATGTAGCTATAATTCTTTATAATTCTTGTAAATGTGACTGTCAGTGAAAATTAATAACAGATATCTTAAGGGTATTTTTATTTCCTCCTTACCTACGAAATAAAATATTAAGTGTAAAATTCCCTGGCTCCAAAGTCAACCTTCCAATGGTTTCTTTCAATCAAAACTGTCTTGTCTTTCCTGCTTAAAGCCTGTTGCTGTAGGACAGTCGAGGGCTATGTACTTACTGCATTTAGAGCCCAATGAGTTGATCTTAGTAAAAGGTGTTGATCAGAGTTCAATCATGCTAAAATTAGCCAAGCTGGGAATCTAATATAGTTTTCTTTAAGCTTCCCTCTAACTGACCTACTTTGAGTGATTTGTTTTTTGGTTTTATTGTTTGCTGAAGGAAGGCATTAGAATGGTCTCCCACACAGAAAATTACTCTGATTAATGCTAATATTTCAATTTACTTGTTTTCATTTTTTTTCATAACCCTATATTAATGTGCCCTCTTACAAGAATGTGTCCAAATGAATAAAGAAATATTTTAATTCATTAGTTCGTGATAACATAGGTTTCATGTCTATTTTAAAAATAAGCAAATAAGTTGCCTCTGAGAGATAAATAGAAGTCTGAGATATTTAGTTAAGTGTACAGAGATCTTCTGTTCTTATATCTGATCAGAATGCAGCTTAACAATAAGTATGGAATCAGTTATTACTTAAAACTGTTAAAATTTCACAGTAAATAGAAAAGTTACCTCTCTCTCAAGCATTTTCCAAATATAGAGTTTAAATTTCATATTTTTGTCAAAATACTAATTCTCTATAGCTGACAGATGCTGCTCCCTACTTAATGGAGGGTCGCAAATTTTATTCTGCATCTCATTGGAAAGAAAATATAATTTTTTAAAATAGAATTAACTTGGGGAAAGGCATCAGAACTGTAACTCTTAGCACCAAATGTTTTTTCTTGGAGCACCAAATGCTTTAAGGAAAACATTCCAAGTATCAAAGTTTTCAGATAGATAAATATTTATGGATCAAATCCATAAAGAACAGACATTGTTATGAAATATATATAGATGCCTTCAAAACTTTCTTTCTAGGCAGAGTAGACACATAAGTTAGAAGTCATTTCCCACTTAATTGCTTTGCAACCTTATGCAACACAAATGGATTATGGATAAAGATTTATTCATTTGTACTCAGCAAACAGATCTTGATTGCTTTCATGTCCAAAAAAATTAAACAGAAATAAATGTCTACAGTTTTAGAGGGGCTTCAGGCCTTTTGTTCATAGGGTTGCTATGAGTCGTGCTCAACTCGAACACAATCAACATTACTATATGTAATATGTCAAATATCATTCAGTTTATAGAAATAGATTTATTCTATTTATTTTCCTGGTTGAAACTTATCAACATTTATAATCTTGTGTTTTTTGGTGAAAAGGCAGTATTCTTTAAAACAAATCCTTCAAATTTACTAGTTAGCATAATCAGACAAAGTCGTAACATAGATCTGGTTCACATTTTTGAGTGGCATGAAATTCCATCTGTCTTTAAATTTCATGCATGATATTGTTTCAGTCTATGTATAGACTACCGACTCTCATTTTCTATTGAAAGCACTACATAGTGGTATCCAAAGTATTCTGAATTTGTGTTATAATTGAAAAAAAACTACTTTTTAGGTCTCTTTCATTGCCATTTGTCAGAACCAACTCATAACTGACCTTACAATGGGTTTTCAGAGGGAAAGAGAGTGCTTGTGGAGATTATCCTCACCAGAGGGGTACCACATTTGGATTAGTGGTGACACTTCCTAAGGATTACAACTTCAGAGTTCACTGTGTACAAAGGCAAAAGTTCTGTATATACTTTTTATGCAGCAAGACATCCTTATGCTAGATGATACTAAACAAATTTACACTAACAAAGAGATAGAGGTTTAGCTTTAGTAGTATATTAACTGCCTCTGAAAGCCCGCTGGAGAGTCAGCAATGTGTCAATTATGGCTTGATGGTACACAACTATCCTTTTACCCTTAATAAGATTTATGAGCATCAACTCAATATTATAAACAACTATAGACAACTATAGACTAACCCCAGATGCAAAATTCAGATGAAGTTCTAAAAGAACTCACTGTAGAAATGGTTGAGTGTACCACTTTGGGCTTCCAGCCACACTCACACATGGCTAACTACAAGTGATTTCATCTGTAAACTCAAGGGACATTTTAGAACTAAACACAATTCCCTCTCTCCAACACACCAGGGAAATTTTACACTCATTCAAACAGACATGGATTTTATTTGAGTTTAAAGAAAATGATAGCAAAGACATTGGTAATACTTTTATTTATGAATATGTGGACATGTGACTTTGAACCCAGTCTGCCAGTGACATAAATAAAATTGAGCAAAAGAGTCAAGCTAAACGATATACATGTGTATATATATTTGTGTGTGTGTGTTTGTGTGTGTAAGGTGTCTTGAAGCAGTGCTACAAAACTGGACACCAACCAACAGAATCACTCATTTTCTTTGAAATTTCCTTCAAGAACACAATGGGGCTAATTATACCGAGATGCTCCAAATCGTTCTTTCCATCTTGTGCACACACATGCCCGCCAAACATGAAATGTTCGCCTTCCCCCTTCCAATGTGATGGTTGTTGAACTTATTTTTAGTGTCATTTGATAAGCCTTTGTGCTCGCAGAGAGACATCCCACTGACCCAGCCACTGGTCATTGTCTATACCAGTTCACATCAAAGCAGGCGCGCTTTGTCAGGTTTCGAGTCGAATATCCATTTCGCATCTGAAGTACAGTATCGAAAGTGACTAGATCATTTGAGCTTTTTCTTTCAGCTGCTGCCTTCTTCCTCCCCCACAGTGTTTCCACTCACACTAACATAATTTGGCATCACAACGTGACACGATAGTGGTTTTTCTAAAAAAACAAAAAAAAATAATATAATACACACATTGTCAATGTTTGTGATGGCCAATCCTCCTGAAAATGTAATTTATAAATTGATGAAATCTTTTTTCCTCTACTGAATCACAAGCAAGGTGGAGTGCCCCTCAAAATCCAAGTAATGCACATCCAGTAATAGGTCATTCAATGTCAAAAGGCATAAAAAAGATGAGCAAAATCTTCACAGGCTGCTGCTTGCTGTTGCCTTTAATTATATTAATTAAACTTTGAAATTTTCATGCAAAGAGAGTTGCTGGCTTGTGACGCTGAAGAGCCCTTAGAGACTTGGAGGAAGAAAAAACCCTGAGCGGAAGCTTCGTGGTTATGGCTTCCTTTAAATTAAAAACAAAACAAATTCCTAAGTATGTTTATAGTTATTAATGCTTTATGCACTACTAAGCCCTAACCACAGAAAAAAGGGACACTCAACCAGTCATAGGGACATAGTCACAAAGCACGAGTCCCTTAAACTCCAGTCAAGATCTGGTTAGACACTCGTCCAGTAGAATGATGTTCTATTAATTTCTTCTTGTCCCAAGTGCATAATGAAAGGAAGTCTTCTTTAAAAACTAAAGGGCACAAATCTTGCTTGTTAGCTATACCTTGAGGCACCCTGTCTACATTTTGTCATGCGTGTGCACTTTTCAGTGTTAGAATGACAAGATTTTCCAGTCAGAAGCTTCCCGTGAGGCACACTGTGATAGGGGACTTGGGAAGACTTCATGATTTGACATAGCTATCAGGCAATGGATTCCTTTATTTCCTTAGCCTGGCTGGAAATTTTATACTCAGTCTGTAGCTAAAGATCTTGTCATGTAAAAAATAACCACTATGTTCCATATTAGAAAGTTCTTTTCTCTCCATTAAAGACCCACTATGAGTATTTTGTGGTTCTTGTTTTGAGAGCATCTTCCTGCTGCCGCATGTCCTGAATGTTGGTTTGCTTCTTCCTCTTCTACATCTTGAAATTAACCTTCTTGTATAAACCACAGCACGCGGATTAAGGCTCTTCTTTATTTCCACCATCATGAATCATGTGCTACCATTGCATTGCATAGACTCCCGTGAAGATGACAGAACAAGAGATTGAAAATATTTGCTGCAAGCAAAGCAGAAGGCAGAGGAAACATCTGATGCCTGAGTAGGATTAAGCTGATCTTTCAAAAACTTCTAAAGTGTCTCTTCTTCTTAATTTGGTTGAAAATCAGCAGTGTGAAGATGGGTCATCTTCGTACCACTTTGGTTATTTCTGCTTTCTTTTCACTGAGATGAAACTCTGGAGAAGTTTATGCACCGACCCTGAGGGGGGTAGAAAACACATTCTTATTAAGATGATAAAGCAAGCAGTCAGAATATTTTTATATCACCATATATATTATACCACAGAACACAAGGAAATGAATATATATACACATACATATGAACATATGTAAAATGACATTCAAATACCTATCATTATTATTTTAGGTTTTCATTATTATTATTATTACGAATATCTTTGATTATCAGTGTCCGTAGAAATCTAATCTTATTGTTTTCTGGGGTGGCAAACAGAACTTTCAGATGTGATAACATCAGTAAAAAATAGGTGGCAATGTTGTATATAGTACATATTACTAACAATAAGGTACTTTAAAAAGGGATGGTTGTAATTGTGGTTAATCATAATTCTAATGCATCATAAATTGGGGACAATTTGTACACATTTACATGTAAATATAAAATATTGCCTTTCACTAAAAAGATAAATAGTAAGATTTGATACAATATCTCATTTTCCTCATTTGGTTCAATAAACAATGGTTAGTTCTCTTTTACAATAAGTTTATCTACAGAATGATACAGATAGATTTTGAGGGGGGGAAAAAAAGAAACACTTGTCAAACAGAATTTTGTGACATCTTCCTTTCAAAAAAAGTGATTGATCAATAAATTTTGAAATTTCAGAAACTGATATAAAAATGTTGTTTTCATTGTTGTGCGCCATTGAGCTGGACTTGACCCACAGCTGAGCCTTCAGTGGGTTTTCAGGGGCAGTTCATTGCTTGGGAGGAGACTGCCCATCTTTCTTCTATGGAGCAGCTGGTAGATTCAAACCATGTGCCTTTGGGATTGTTTTGCAGCTTCTTACTACTAGGGCCACAAGAGCTCCCTGATATAAAACCAGACACGTATAAAAGAAAAATTAAATAAGGAGTTTCTATTCGATTTGACTAAATGCAAACACTCATTAGCTGTCTACTAAATAATTTTATATGAAACATTATAACTATGTTTTCCAATTTTTGTCACTAATTTTGTGCCTAATCTCTAGAAAAAGCTGTTAGCATATAGGAAAGTGGCAGAAATCCATTTTAGAGTAAGAACAAAGTTCCTCAGTAAGGCCATGTTGATCACTACATTCCTGAAGAACTTTGATCACCATTTTTGTCACTCCTAGCACCATTTTTTTGTATTTTCTTGAAATCTCAAACAAGATTTTAGGATGAGCTAAGTGGTAAGGAGTTGCTCTAGTGGTAAGGAGTTCAAATCCACCAGCTGCTCCATGGGAAAAAGATGGGCAATCTCCTACTGGGCTATTTACTGACTCTGAAAACCCGCTGGAAGCTCAGATATGATTCATATCTGACTCCATGGTACACAAAAACAATAAAATAAAGTAATAAAGGTGCCTTGGTGGGTTTGAATATACGGCAGTGGACTTTGGTTCATTAAGCAGTAAGATAATATTCTCCAGATAGGCTCAGAGAGTGGAAAATACACACCTAAAAAGCCAAGAAAACATTTAAAATGTTGTTTTCATGACATGTGCATTTTCTAATGTTGTTTCCCAAGAGAAGGTAGGAAAACGACAAAGGAAAGTCACTAGGGTTGGTGGCACATATGTAGGATTGCATGTAATTCTTTGCATTCTATTTTAGGTCATTTCTACTTAAAGATATTTGATAACAAAACAAAAATACTAAATTCCAAAGGGGAAAATATTAGATTAAAAAAAGTAAATTTATTCAGACAAAAACCACAACCCTTTCTAAATATTCTGTTTTTGAGAACTAAAAAAAAAGAACCTATTCATCATACAGTGTAAAGAATTACCATTAACTATTAACGGCCCTCAGCCAGGTTCAAATTGTTTTCCTGTCAAACATTCTTCTTGGTGGTATAGCACTGTTCTGTGCCTTGCTCTACAGAGGTAACTCGTAGTTGCTGTGATGCAGAAGACTGTGACAGTGATGTGCCAGTCATGGTAATGGGCACCCATGGTGGACAGTGTTGGCTGGAGCTTCCCGACTAAATCAAGCCTGGAAGCAGGAGCGGCATCCACTTCCAAAATGGCTTGCCTCGGGAAACTCTATGAATGAACAGTGCTCAGGCCCTTCGTTCATAGGGTTGCTATGAGTCGTTCGACAGCACCAAACAAACAACAACATTAACTGTATCAAAGTTCTCAGTACTCATGTTGCCATTTTTATTTTTATTTTTTGCATATTAACTTCTTTCTAGATATTTCACTCATCATTATAACCATGTAGTCAGAACCAACTCAGAGTCAACATTCTAGTAGGCTTTTCGGAGGCTGTAAATCACAAAAAAGATTACCTTTCTCCTTGACAGAATCACTGATGGACTTGAGTCACAAGAGAGGTGCAACATTTGGTTTAGTAGAGAAACCCCTAAGGACTATACTACCAGAGCTTCCATATTTCCAGGTGTAGTTTATGCTTAATATTTTGATGTATTCGTTTGAGTGGATGAATACGTAAAAAAAAAAAAGTCAGTGATCAAGTTTACGATACAAAGCCAGCCTTGTCTTTTCTATTGCACACTTTCCTAGGTATTTTAATTCAATGTCTATTCAAGCATTTGACCAGATTGCAAACAGTTACCTAAAATTTTATATATTTATAGAAGTTTATGGGGCTGTACATTTAAGCTATGTATAATTTAGAGCATAATTCATACTTAAAAAAGGAATAACTTTAAAGTTGTACTGATTGAAATGAACATACTTTATTGATAAAGGTGGGTTAAAGGGAGTTATAAAACAGTATGTATAGAATGATCCTATTTTTAAATAACATATAAATAAATATGCATATATTTATGTATATGAGTTTTTATAGTATGATTTTGTGTAAGTAGCGTGAGGACAAAGATGTATAGATACAACTTACTTCATGTCCTATAAGTGTGGGAGTTTGTTACATTTAACCACAATCAGGTATGTAGTAGTTGTCTAGTCAACCAACAACATAGAATAGTTACATTTTGGAATGCTTTGGGATGCTTTCTCTCTGATTCAGTTGGCAAAGCTATTTTTGAGAGGGAGGCTGTAAGTGAGATGCTGACATGAGTTTTTCTAGGCCAGTGGTTGTCATACCATATTTTTTAAATCTTGTGCCTCTAAAATATGTCTCAGAGCCCATCATAACTGGTAGTTCATAAAGAGAAAGCAAGTGGACAGGGAAGGCCATTCATCCCTGATTCTACCCAGGTAACTCCAGCCCAGTTATCTTTCAAAATTATAATTCAGTCACTAGACATTATACTTTGATAATTTATACAAGATTTTCTCAAGATTCTGTTAAACACTAAGAAATGATTTCTATTACTGGACTAGGTTTTTTCTCTTTAGAAATAGCATCAAAGATCTAGGAAAACATTATTCCTTCAACTTTGGTCTTATGAAGAGTTTATATGGCTTCTGATGATCATAAGAAGAGAATGTTTGCATTTTGAAAATTGCTTTGTGAACTTTGTTATTGACAGATCAATTTTCCTTGTTCTTTATTCCTAGGATAAAGCTTGTCTTTCCTGGTAAACTCTTATGCTATCCTTTAATTATACAATGGCAACTGAGAACTCAATCTGTTTCTTTTTGTGTTTTGGCTTTCAAAAAGCTCAGATTTTCAGGATAGTCTTTAAAACAGTTGCTACTTTTTTGTGCATTTTTTTTTGCTTATAGCTATGTCTTTATTTTCATCCATGATTCCTTTCTTTTTTCATTCTTCTGAATATTTTACTGTATTTTTTCCCTCTCTGAATGTTTCTTTAGAAATAGGCTAAGCATAATCACTAATTCCTACAGTTAGAAAGAATGTAATTCATTTTAACCTCTAAAACTATCCACAAATTTTGCAGTTTGAACACATGTACTTTTTACAAAAAGACCTTATCGTGTTTAGTTTTTTCCATGTTCTTGTAGGATTTATTAAAGATGTCTGCAGTTTATTATGTTAAATCACGGTAAATTATAGATAATGAATGATATCAAATTCTGGTCACTAAATCTTATTAAATGATTGATTTGAACTTGATCTGAATTAAGTAAACATAAGTTATAACATACATGAATTTGAATTTTGACTATGAGCTTACTGAATTTATATTCTTCATAAAGGATAGAGCAGGGTTTAGGCTGTTGTACATAGGGTATCAAAGGCACATAACAACAACAATCTATTCGAAATAATTCCATATGTCTAAAACAAGAATTTTACTCTCTATCTTCTTGGAAAAATAAATAGAATACAATTTACTAGAAAAAAACTGGTATTTAGCCTAAAACTTGGTATTTTTTAGCCATTACAGTTAGTTACCTCTGGTGTCAAGTTACCTTAACACAATCGTGCAAATCAGCATTATCTTGTACATCACCAACAGTTGTGGGACTAGGATAAGTGAAAGAGTGCTTCCCACACTGAGTAGCAAGACTTGAGGCAAACAAAACTTGAGCAGCAAGACTCGAGGAAGACCGAATTAATAACCTAGTGAGAGCAAGACAGTTGTGGAGAAACTGTAGCATTGCTGTGGAGAAACTGTACCAAGGTGTGACCTGAGGCTTCTTGCATCTGTTTTGGCAACAATTAAATGTTTTGCTGTTCTTGCTGGATGCTTGAAGGAGAAGCTGACTTATAACTGCTCTGAGGCAAATCTTGTTAGATGATTTGGATTTGACTGCTGAAATGTAACTAGAGCCTGGACTAACTGAGGAACTGTGCCTTGGAACTTGGGCTATAATTTGGATTTGTATTGAGTGATATCCTTTGTAACTCTACTCTCCAACTTACTTCACTAATAAACCCCATTTTCACTACCACAACGCTGAGTCTGAAAGTCAACAATGAACAAATGAGTATCTTGATATTGGTGTGGTTCAGGAGGCACTACGGGGCTCTTTATCTGCTTTCTGCTGTGGGGTGGTGAGGGGCTGTGCTATTCTTACTCCTTCTGGCCCTTTCATAAAGATACTCATGGCCCTATGCTCACATATACATTTTTCTCCTACTTAGAAATTTATTAACATTAACAATTCATCTTTTAAAGCAAAGTTCTCTATGGAACTTTTAACTCCATAACAAACTTTCCCACAGTGAAAAGAAGAGACAGAATGTATAACAAACAAATCCTTGCATAGAGCAAAGGCTACACACAGAGTCAAATTCAGGCAACTTTGACTTTGCTTCAAGTTAAGAACTAGTTTCTTTCAGAATTAGGAGAGTAATGATACTTTCCTGGAAATTATTGTTGGCAAGACCTTTTCTTAAACCTCATAACAAGTGGAAATATGAACGTGATTTGAAAAAGGTGAATGCCCCTTGGAGGTAAATATGAAGAAGCTTCATCTCTCATACTTTGAGCATAATGCTAGGAAAGGCTATTCTTAGGAAAGTGACATGACTGGAAAGCTGGAGGGTCAGTGAAAGAGAGGAAAATTCCCAATGAGATGGATTGACACAGTACCTACAGCAATGGGTTCATGTGTGTCAGAGATGATAAGGATGGCACAGGCTGGGACAGGGTTCATATCTGTTGTCATGAGTCATGCTTGACTCAGTGGCACCTAACAACAAATTTTCAATTTGCAGTTAACTGAACAATGAGATAAAAAACAAGTTAACAGTAGAGACTGACTTTTTTGAGAGTATGTTTACAACTCCATCAAAATTGGAAAACTGATCCCCTGCACTCATTTTCATTGGAACTAGTAAGGGCAGCATTAGCCAGAGCATGTTCTATGTTCCCTATCTCTCCAGCATTAAAATTCCACTGGCATTAATGCTCGTGAGCTCTTTTACTAGCTATCTGCACAGGATGTATTTCACTGCTATAACCATTATAGTATTATGCTCACCTCATAAATATCCATTGACAAGCTGAAGCATACAACTGCACTTTAGACTTTTCAAACACAGATAGTTGATTTATCTATATCTCCACTTCAAAAAGAGGTTACTAAGCCTCCATGCTCTGTGCAACAGTAAACAGTGTTTCCAGTGTAAAACTGTATATAAAATACAGACACACATGCACACAGAGACAAATCAAGAAGTCTAGAAAGTGACTGATGTCAGGAGTGAATGTCAAATTGAGAACACAATACACTTTCTGTAGGTAAATAGATGTACAAGATCCAAACAAAGGCATATATAATATTATTACATAAAAATAAGTACAGGTATATAGAAACATAGATATAAATAAATGGATATATGTAGGACATAGACTATTACACACACACACATACACACACACACACACACACACACAGATACCCTTTGCTCATAAGATTTCATGAACAGAAGCTCAACCTGTGAATGTCCTATCTTTCAGGGGAGACCACAAACTATATTGATATTCAGTGGCTATCATGAAGTAAAGGGTTAAGACTGAAAATTTTACGAGTGTATGTGTGTGTGTGTGTGTGTGTGTGTGTGTATTCTGCATGGTACTTGCAAAATTTTAGTTGCTTTACATATACTGTTAATATTTATTTTGCAAATATTCATGACCCTTAAAAAATGCCAATATACTATTCATAGGTAATGAAAAACCTAACCCTTTCAATATGACAATAAGATATAGAATTAACCTTTTAAATTATTGCTTAGAAACATGATTTCATAAATTTCTAAAATCCAAACAAAATCATGTACATTTTTTTAGTCTCAATACATATCTTAAGTATTATAGTAATTATTTTCTATTCAAATCTACCAACAGCTCTTCAGGGGAGAGATGAGCAATCTCTTTTCATGTAATTTATGTAGACTCCAAAAATCTGCTCTAGGGTCAGTTATGAGTTAAGTATTACTTGATAGCAATGACTTGGAGGTTTTTCATTTTTTTTAACCTTGGGTACATATTGTGGGTAGTATAATAAATATTTTCCTCTTCCAGCAGAGCACAAATTATGTCTTAGGTCTTAAAGCAATACTAAAAAATAAGTACTTTGAAACATGACTTTAAAGTAGTAGAAATATAGAGGATTTAAACAAATTAGAATATTACTGGCATTAACAAAAGCTTGTAACAAACATTCACCAATACGTAACAAGCTGAAAAAAACTAAGATAAACAATGAATGCTAGAAATAAAAATATACAGCTTTTTTAAGGAATGAGAAAGATCTTCACACACTGATATAAACTTATCACTAAGATGTATTTATAGGGAGCTCTGATAAGCTAGTCATAAGAGACTGTCCTGCAATCCCTAAAGCTCACTCTTCAAATCTACCAGCTGCTCTGTGGAAGAAGGATGGGAAATCTCCTTTGTGACTAACGGTCTCTGAAAACCTGCTGGAGGGTCAGCTATGGGTTGGTTACAACTTGGTAGTAAACTACAATAACAAGATTTGTTAAGCAGGAAAAATCAAGGCACATATTAGATCCATTTTGCTGTCTTTGATATCATAAAAGAAAGTAAAGAAACTGGTATCAGTATATGCTTGCTTTTTTCCCAAATGTCTCTAGGTGGTACAAATCATTTACACTCAATGAGTAACCTAAAGATATACAAGCACACCCAGCCATGCTATGAAGGAAAGCTCTGTTGGTCAGCATCTGTGGAGACTGCAAGCAAGAAAGCCAGATGATGCAAGGAGGGAACAGGGTGGAGAATGAAAATACTGAGACATCTTTGACCAGATCTTTCTTTTAATATTTTACATATTTGAAGAAACATAAGTGTTTTTTATTTGTAAAAATAGGGGAACATATATCAGGGTAGCCTAGTGGTAAAAATGTTACACTGTCAATCAAAAGCACAAAGTAGAAATCCGCTAGCTGTTCCACCGGAGAAAGGTAAGTGATCATCTCCTATGCAATTTTCAGCCTCTTAAAACCTGCCATAGATATATGCACACCCATATTTATTATGGCTTTGTTCGCAATAGCAAAGAGCTGGAAACAACTCAAGTGCCCATCAACAAACAAATGGATAGAGAAGCTCTGGTATAATCACACAATGGAATAATATGAAGCACTGAAAAACAAGGAACTCATTAAATTTTATGCAAAATGGATGACCCTGGAGGACATTATACTGAGTGAAATATCTCAGTTCCAAAAGGATAAATATTTCATAGGCCCACTGTTGTAAAACGGGACTGACATCAGGGTTGAGGGAAGACAGAAAAGGAGGGGAGGAATGATGTATATTGCACTGAAACAGATGAGGGAGAGAACTATTTAAAAGCGACATATGAATGGGTATTCTTGTCATTACAGAAGTCCAGAGTGAAGGCTGCGTAGTGGAGTGGACTTGGGGGAAGGGACTGCATATCAATGAAAAAGTTTTTTCTGTTTCTTTTCAAGAAGAGTGAACTGGGGGTAGGGGGTGGGCAGGGAAAAATTGCAACAATGAATGACTGGAAACCCTAAGTCTCTGTAAACTTTCATTAAAATGAATAAAAATAATAAGCAGTTTTAAAGAGAAAAAATAAAATAAAACTTGCTTTTTACTTAAAAACAAAACAAAATGAAAAAACTTGTCATAGGACTCAATTATTAATCAGCTCTAACTCAACAGCAATGAGTTCAAGTTTTCTACATCTATTACTATATCTGTATCCACTTTTCACTAATCAGCATAGCTAGGTTCCACAGATCAGACCATTCTATAGAAATCAACATTACTAAAAAATGAATAATGACCATAGCAGATTACAATATAGAAGATAAATACATCATTGTGTAACTGCCAGATTACATTACATAGCCACCAAATTACTTAATTACATAACCATTTCATTATAGCCTCTGAAAACCCAATGGACAGTCAACTAAGAAGCAGTTCTGATTTGATGGCTCATAAAAAAATATGTATTTGTCTATTTTTTATGTTAAACTGGGCTGCTCCTTGGAGGCAAGGATTCTGAAGCTTCATCTGACATCCTTTGGACATGTTGCAAGAAGGAACCAGTCCTTGGAGAGGGACGTCATGCTTGAGAGGCTGGAGGGACAGCACAGGAGAGGAAGACCCTCAATGAGATAGATTGATTCAGTGACTGGGGTAACGGGGGTGGGTGTGACAGAGACAATAAGATTGGCACAGGACAGAGCAGAGTTTAGGGCTGTTGTACAAAGGGTCGCTATGAGTCGCAGCGACTTGAAAGCACATTAACAACCACCACCACCACAGGGAGTTGCACTGCAAACTCAGCCCACATTGCTCTGGCAGTATGAATCTACCATTGGTTCTGTTGGGAAAAGATGGCAATCTCCTTCTATACAATTTAAAACGTCAGAAACTCAGTAGGAGGATAAGTCAGAGTTGGTTTCCACTAATATTATATAAATTAGCATTTTTCAAAATTAGTGGCTTATTTGGTATCCTGGAAACATGAGAGAGAATGGACAAAGAACTTTTTGACAATATAATCCCTAAGCATTTTCTCAAATTGATGAAAGGCATAAGATTAGCTCAAAGCAGGATACATACGTTTAAAAGAAGAAATCCAAAACAGGCACATTAGTAAAATTTCTGAAAGCCCAATAAAATAGCAGAAGCCTTCCTCACTCCCATCATTACTATAATCGCCTTTCCATAGTCCCACTGCCACCACCAGCGACATACTGCATCCCAGGAGATAACTATAATGAAGACAGTTGATTTTTTTATCAGAAACTATGCTGTTGGTATGTGTCGTTGAGTAAAAATTAATATCTGACCCAGTAGTGAATTTTTAGGGACTATAAATCACACAGGAGGAGAGAGCTTATTTTTCTTCCTTAGAGCAGCTGGTGGATTTGGGTTGGTAGCACAAATCCTTAGCACCAGACGACCAGAGCATCCCATCAGAAATTATGGAGAACACACATAAGGAAACATCTTTAAATTATTAAGTGAGAAGGAGGTCAAACTATCAACCTAGAATTTAATATAAAAAAACCCACTACTCTAATCCAGATATTATTTCACTGATCAATAAGAATACAATGATATTTAATGGGAAGTCTCTGCTCACAATTTGAAAAGAAACACAAAGTGCATTACCTTTTTTCCCCCTTTAATCATTGCAGACATTTCCAGTACAAACAACTTTCACCAATTAGAAAGAGCAAGTCTTAAAATAACTGTGGAAATGTTAAGCCACCCCTGGGGATATAATTAATAATAACAGAAAGTATAAATTCCCATAGTTTAAAAATGTCTACATGGTATTACCACGGGAAGGACATGGAAAAGTGTGCAAGAAGTACAGATAGAAATAATGAATATTATTACAGGCACAATCCTGCATTATTAGTAATGGCAAACATTACAAAAAAATATGGGGAGTTCTGGTGACCTAGTTCTAAGGAGCTGTAATGTCAACCCAAAGTCACATAGTTCAAATTCACCAGCTGCTCCATGGGAGAAGATGACCTATCTCCTCCCATGAAATTCACTGCTTCTCAAAGTGCTGTAGGGTCATCTATGAATTGGTTCCAACTAGATAGTATACAACAAAAACATACATGCTGGTAAACGGACATCTTCATGTAAGAGGCATGATTGTGATATTTTGAACGTGTTTGAAAACATAGATAAGTTCTATGCACCAGGAAATTCCTTCTAAACACTATTTGATTGAAAATCAATGTCTAATAAGTTACTCTATGTACAAATAATAGGAAGCTCTGGTGGCTTAGTGGCAAGAAGCTGCACTGCAATCCCAAAGGCATGTGGTTCAAGGCCACTAGCTGCTCTGCGGGAGAAGGATGGGCAATCTCCTCCTGTATGATTAACTGACTCTGACTCTATGGCACACAACAACATGTGCAAAGAATAGTTACTTCTTATTCTAAAGAGTTAAAGAAATGATAGACACTTAAAAGTATAAAATGTAGGAATACTAAAACAACAACATATTTTATAGTGACGACAAATAAAAAAGTCAATCCCAATTAAAAAATTTTAAAAAGAAAGTTGTTGGCTTGTTGGCTTTGCTTATTTTATCTCTGTGTAATTATCTTAAATATTTACCAGAGCCTGAAACTAGAGTTTATTTCTATTCACAAATCAAGAATTAGGTCTACTGCTCATGCTGGCTAGATAATTGTTGTTGTTGTTGTTATGTGCCATCGAGTTGCCTGCGACTCATAGAGACCCTATGTACAACAGCCCTAAACTCTGCTCTGTCCTGTGCCAATCGCACTGTCTCTGACACTCCCATCCCAATTATCCCAGTCACTGAATCAATCCACCTCATAGAGGGCCTTCCTCTCCTGCGCCGTCCCTCCACCCTCCCAAGCATGATGTCCCTCTCTAAGGACCGGACTCTCCTCACAACATGTCCAAAGTATGTTAGATGGAGCCTCAAAATCCTTGCCTCCAAGGAGCCACCTAGTTTAACCTTCTCCAGGACAAATCTGTTTGTTTTCCTAGCAGTCCATGGTATTCTCAATACTCTTCTCCAGCACCACAGCTCAAAGGCATCAATTCTCCTTCTATCCTCCTTGGTCATTGTCCAATTCTCTGATGCATAACAGGTGATTACGAAGACCATGGCCTGTATAAGATGCACCTTAGTCTCCGAAGAGACACCATTGCTCTTAAGCACTTTGGAAAGGTCCCTAACAGCAGACTTTCCCATTGCAATGCACCTTTTAATTTCCTGGCTGCTGGTGCCAAGACTGTTGACTATGGAGCCAAGCAAGCTAAAGCTGTGCACAATCTCAATCTCTTCACCATCCATCCTGATGCTGCCAATTGGTCCAGTGGTGAGAATCTTGTCTTCTTAACACTGAGCCTCAATCCATATTGTAGGCTGCAGTCCTTGACACTCTGCAGCAGGTGCTTCAGGTCCTCCTCAGTTTCAGCAAGCAGGGTTGTGTCATCCGCATAATGCAGATTGTTGATAATTCGTCCACCAATCTTGACCCCACATTTCTCCTCATAGAGCCCAGCCTCCCGGATAATCCGTTCTGCATATAAGTTGAAAAGGTATGGAGATAGGATGCATCCCTGGCGTACGCCCTTCCCAATTTTAATAGATAGTAGAATTAATAGGTAACAAGCAGGCAGACATTTAAATACAAAGATGCAAGTCTAGTAAATTTTTGCTTATCTTATTTTTATGGAGTAGGAATAATCTAATAGCCAAGCATCCATCTGGTTTTTAGAGGCTATGAATTGCACGAGAGGAAACTGCCTAGCTTTCTTCCATAGAGCAGCGGGTGGATTTGAACCATTTGCATTTTCAGTGCAATTCCTTATACACTAAGTCACCGGAGCTCCCTTTGGCTATTTATTTGCTGAGTGAAAGATCTCATTCACAAAAGGAAAAATACTGCATAGTACCACTGTTATAAAGGACTGACATGGCAGGGGGAGCATAGGATAAGAGTGGACAGATAATGAAAACTGCATTGAAATAAATGAAGGAAAAACTGTTCAAAAGGAATAAATTATTAGGCATTATATGCATGACAACAGTCCAGAATAAGAGGTACACTGCAAAGAGCACTGGGAGAGGGAGGTAACTGTACAACAATGATTTTTTTTAAAGTGAACTGGGGGAGGAGGAGAGAAGGGTGGGAGAAGAAGAAAATGTGCAAATATGAATGAAAATATAAATTTTCTGTAAACTTCAATTAAAATCACAATTAAAAATTACTTTAAAAGAACCCCAACTTATTTCTAAGTGAAAAAGAATAAGTTATGGTGACTTAGTGATAAGGAGTTGCACTGCCAGTTCAAAGGCACAGAGTTCTAATCCACCAGGGTTGCATAGGAGAAAGATCTGTAATCTTGTCCTGTGAAAGTTACTGCCTCTAAAAACTTACTGAGAATCAGCTATGAGGCTATTCTGACTCAACAGCAATGAGTGAGTGAATACGATTCTTTTATCCAGCAGTCTCTCTGTGACACATTTTATATTCTATCAGTCTAAATATTAGAAGTCTTGTGTACTGTAGAGTCAGCACTGACTGATAGCTGACTCTTAGGTGGGTTTTCAGAGGCAGTTAATCACATGGGAGGAAACTGTCCATCCTTCTCCCACAGAGTAGCTGGGAGTCTTAAATTGCATGTCTCTGAGATTGCAGCATTGCTTCATGCTGAATCTCTCCAGAGTACTGAAGAGCAACAATGCCAGTCCAGAAACTAAGGTGTGCCTGATACAGTCCATGGTCTT
Organism: Elephantulus edwardii; assembly: GCF_000299155.1. Taxonomy (NCBI): domain Eukaryota; kingdom Metazoa; phylum Chordata; class Mammalia; order Macroscelidea; family Macroscelididae; genus Elephantulus; species Elephantulus edwardii. The sequence goes on along the minus strand of NW_006399792.1, from coordinate 14,469,599 downwards.
CGCAATCACTTGCTATGCA
>NW_006399792.1:14466153-14468345 GCF_000299155.1 Elephantulus edwardii | reverse complement strand
CAACAACAACATTGGAGAAGAGTATTGAATATACCATGGGCTGCTAAGAGAACAAACAGGTTCGTCTTGGAGAGGCTTAAACCAGGCTGCTCCTTGGAGGCAAGGATTCTAAAACTTCCTCTGATATACTTCGGACATGTTGCAAGTCCTTGGAGAGTGACATCATCCTTGGGAGGGTAGAGGGACACCATAGGAGAGAAAGATCCTCAATGAAACGGATTGACTCAGTGACTGGGGTAATGGAGGTAGGTGTGTCAGAGACAATAAGATTGGCACAGTATAGAGCACGGTAAAGAGCTATTGTACATAGGGTCGCTATGAGTCATGGCAACTCAATGGCACATAACAACAACAACAACAAAAATTAATCTAAAGGTAGGTTTTGTTGTTCTTATATGCCAAAGTTGGAATTGACTCATAGCTTTCCATCCAGTGGATGTAAATTCCATCCAGTGGCAGTAAATTGCGTAGGAGGAGAGTGGGAGGAGATTATCCATTTTTCTCCCATGGAGCAGCTGGTGGATTTGAACCACATGCTTTGGGTTGTCAGCATAACTCCTTATCCGCTAAGCTACAAAAGTTCCATAACCTAAAAGATTGGCTGTTGTCATTATGTTCCATCAAAGTGGAATTGACTCAAAGCAGACCATTCAGAGAAATTTCAGAGACTATAAGTCACACAGGAGGAGACTGCCCATTTTTCTCCCATGTAGCACCTGGTGGATAGAAATGCATGCCATTGAGTATGGTGCTTTCTAAAAAAATTGGAAATAGAAATACCATTTGACCCAGCAATTTCACTACTGGGAATAAATCATAAAAAAAACAGAACTGCCGTCCAAGCAGATATAGGCTCACCTATCTATGTTTGTTGCTGCTTTGTTCACAATAGCAAGGAGTTGGAAACAACCCAAGTGCTCATCAACAAACAAATGGATAGAGAAAAACTGTGGCATACTTACACAATGGAATACTATGCAGCATGAAAAAACAAGGAACTCATGAAATATTATACAAAATGGGTGACCTTGGAGGACATTATGCTGAGTGAAATATCTCAGTCACAAAAAGGATAAATACTGTATAGTGCCACTGTTATAAAATAGGCTGACATCAGGGTGGCAGAAACTAATAAAAGAGGGGATAAATAATGTACACTGCATTGAAACAGATGAGAGAGAGAATTGTTTAAAAGGGATATGCTGTTTTTGTTGTTAAGTGCTGTCGAGTGGTAGGTGACTCATAGCAACCATATGAACGAACGTCCTGAACACCTCTGTATAACTTTGTCCTTTCTCCAGGTTCATAGGGTTTCCAGGGGCAATCTAATGTGGAAGTGGATGCCACTCCTGCTTCCAAGCTTGTTTTAATCGGGGAGCTTCAACAAACACTGTCCACCATGGGTAACCATTCTCGCATTTGACTCATCAGTGTCACGGTGTTCAGGCCAAAAAGGACAGTAACACACAAAGCGACAGACCCCAGAAACTTCCCTTGTCTGACTGCCACCAAGAGGAGCCGCCATGGAGACGCCAGCCATCCCACCCGCTTAGCCAGCTGACTTCCAGAGTGTAGAGAGACTCCTGTCCCCAATCCTTGTGATGGATTTTAAGCTAAGGCCTCAACCCCATCCTTACTTACCCTTTCTCTAAGGGTCAAGGCTGCCCATCCACCTTGGAGGGCCAAAAAGGACAGTAACACACAACGTGAAAAGGGATATATGATTAGGTATTATTTGCTTGGCAAGAGTCCAGAAGAAGAGTTGCATAGTAAAGTGGACTGGGGAGAGGTGTGTCATTGTATAACAAGGAAAGAATTTTATTTTCTTCTCAAAGAGAAAAGTGAACTGGGGGAGGAGTGGGCAGGGAAGAAAATGTGTAACAATGAGTGAATGGAAATTCAAGTTCTGTATAATCTTTCATTAAAATCTCAATTAAAAAAAAGGAAAAAGAAAATGCATTCCTCTTTGCCTTGACAATGCAGCACCTTGCCGCCAGCCCACCAAAGCTCCCCTAACCTAAAACTGAGATGGCTCAAATTTACCTAACAGAGATACAGAAGGAAGGCCTGGCAATCTGCTTCTATGACCATTACAGCCAAGAAAATCTTAGGAGTAGTTCTATTATATAACATGAGTAAGAACTGACTCAATAACAGCAGGCTTTTCTTTTGTTCATTCTTTTATTCCAGTT
>NW_006399792.1:14461381-14465928 GCF_000299155.1 Elephantulus edwardii | reverse complement strand
TTATTTTTGCGTGCGTGTACCGTCAAATCAGATCTGACTGGTACAGGAGGAGATTGCCCCTCCTTCCCCGGCAGAGCATCTGGTGGATTCGAACCGTGCACCTCTGGGATTGTAGTTGCAGCTTCTTGCCACTAGGCCACCAGAGCTCCCCTCAAGCTCCTTTTTTGTGGTCACTGTTTCAATCTATCTCAAGGAAGGCCTCCTTATCTTTCACTGATGCTCTCCTATTCCAAGCAGAGCATCTTTTTCCAAGGTCTGGCTGCTTCTGATAACAAGTCAAAAATCTATGAAACAAACAAAGTTTCACCATTCTTTCCTCTGAAGAACACCCAGGTTTTGCACTTCTTCCAAGATATATTTGTTTGTATTCATTCAAATATAAGATTGTACTTAGATTTCCAATCTTTGCAATGCTTGTATTGCCTTAAAAGAACTCTAATTTTTTTTTAAGTAAGCATATCTAAGTATTTGCTTAAAGATTGTCTTTCCTCCTTCACTGTAAGTTCCAAGATGCTTTTTTAATTTTTACTATTTTGCCAATGTTTAGGACAGTCTTCTACATCAGCTAGAGTTTTAACAGATTTTAGGGAATGGATGGTAACCACTGAGTGGAAGTACTGAATTCAATCTATGCTGTTGTTATCTTTCGGTAGCACCTAATTGACATTAATACTGATAGTGGGAGGAGCTTTGAGGGTGTAGCATAGGCAGTTGTGCTGCCAATCTAATGGCAGTGCCCCTCTGGGAGTCTGAAGCCACCAATGACTCCAAGGAGAAAAGAAGGGAAATCTCCTCCTATGCATTATAGTCTTAGAAAAACTGTTGGGTGGTCAGACAGGTGTCACTTCTGAAACAGCAGCAACCGAGATGTGGGTATTAGTATAAATATAAAAATAATTTCAATCAAAAACATATTTATTAGCAAGTTGTAAAATACAACAAAATTGCTGATGTTTCTAAAAGTACAAATTCTGGTAAATTGACATATTCATGTAAGAGACAAAATGACAAACTTACATTTCTGCTTTTGCTTACTATCATTAAACAACAATGACAGCCATGCCATGGTTAAAAGCACAGAAACAAGGTCTCTTTGGCTTATTTTATCTCATGAATATGCAAGATATTCCACTTCCTATACTACTTCCTGACCCAGTGGCCTAGCATAAAAGGAAGTGGTTAAACTGCACAGTAGAAGTAGATAAAACTGACAAACAAAGAGGCATCAGAAAGGAACTGAACTTGATGTCAATCCTAAGTAGAGAGCAGATGGTAGGAAGTGCGGTTTATTTTATGTTTGAAGCCACCAAAAGACAGAGAAGATAGAGTTGAAAGCATGTCTTCTATGCTCATTATGTCTTGGACTTAAAGGTAACATGTGCTTTGATTATCAGAAAGTGGGCTCTATGAGCAACCTAACAAACACACATGAGGTAGAGAAAACATTACATCAGTGTTCAGCAACTGATTCATGGGGTTTTTAAAAACCAGTGTTTTAACAAGTTTGGAAAAAGATTCACTTTCCTTTATGTTATTGTCTGTCAAAGACATAAATATTTAGGAATTTAAATATTTAAGGAGATTTTTTTCCCTTTCAAATAATGATTCAGTACTTTTTATCTTATTTTGTTTTTTTAACGAAATTTTAATGTAAGTTTATAGAGAACTATGATTTCCATTCATCCATTGTTGCACACTTTCCTCCCTGCTCCCCACAGTTTGCTTTTCTCTTAGGGGGAAAAAAATCTTTCATTGTTGCACAATTCCCCACCTCTACCCTCAGTCCACTTTATCATGCAGCTCTAATTCTGGACTGTTGTCATGCAAATAAAACCTAATCATATATTCCTTTTAAGCAGTTCTTTCCCTGATCTGTTTCAAAGCAGTGTACATTGCTTATTCTTTTTTCTTAGTTCCCCAAATTCCAATGTCAGTTCTGTTTTATAACAGTGGAATTAAGCAATATTTGTCCTTTTGTGACTGAGATATTTCAGTCAGCATAATATCCTCCAGGGTAAACCCATTCTGTATACTATTTCATTAGTTCCTTTTTCAGTGTTGCATACTATTCCATTGTGCGAATATACCACAGTTTCTCCATCCATTTGTTTGTTGATGAGCACTTGGGTTGTTTCCATCTCTGTTATTGTGAACAACACAGCAATGAACTTGGATGTGCATAAATCTGCTTTGGTGGTAGTTCTGGTTTCTTTAGTATATTCACAGTAGTAGAATTGCTGGGTCAAAATGGTATTTCTATTTGCAACTTTTTGAGAAAGCACTAAACTGCCTTCCATAGTGGTTGCACCATTTTAGATTCCCACCAACAGTGAATAAGTGGCCTAATTTCTCCAGAACCTTGCCATCCAGACAGCGTGGTCCTCGTAAAATGACAGACATATAGATCAATGGAATTGAATTGCGAACCCAGAAATCAGCTCTTCTACCTATGGACAATTGATTTTTGACAAGGAGATGAAATCAGTTAAGTGGGGAAACGACAGCCTTTTTAACAAATGGTGTTGGCAAAATTCGAAAACATCTGCAGAAAACTCAAGCAAGACCCACACCTCAAACCGTACACAAAAACCAACTCAAAGTAGCCCAAGGACCAAGGACTAGAAACTTCATTAGAGAAAAGCTTTGAAGAACTCTAGAAGCTCAAGTCCACAACATAAACAGTTTCCAAGCAACCTGGAAAACCTACAACCTGGAGAAGATAAAATAGATGAATGGGACCTTCTAGGAATCAAATCCCTATGCACATCCAAAAACTTCTCCAACAGGGTAGAAAAGGAAAGCCACAGACTGGGAAAGAATATTTGGTAATGAAATGTCTGATAAGGGACTTACATCTAGAATTTATAGAATACTCAAGCACCACAAGATAAACAACCCAATCACAAAATAGGCGCAGGATATGAACAGACACTTCAAACAGGCAAACAAACACATGAAGAAATGTTCAAAATCCCTAGCTTCCTTAGTTCTAAGAATGATGCAAATCAAAACAACTATGAGTACTTTGTATCTTTACATGTGTAAATTATAAAGATAATAATGCATCAAGGAGGAAGCACTCTGTATTTCTTGATCATCCAAGCTCATCTCATAGCTGTTAAGTAGGAATTGATTCATAGCTGACCTTCTAGAGGATTTGCAGTGGCTGTAAATCTTACCAGAGGAGGTTGTTCACTCATATTTGTCTGGAACAACAGCTGGTGGACTCAAACCATGAATGGAGTGCCATCTTTGGGTCAAGAGAGTAACTCTACTACTTGGTCACCATAACTTCCTTGTTGATCACCAGTTACATTAAATTTGAAGAACTACAGGTTATGCAAATTTCTGAAAACATGTATTTTTAAAATTGTATGAAATTGGTAGCATCTATTTAAAATTTGTGAAAGTAAAAAGTCATTTATACTGGACAACAAGATAGGAATTTAAAAAGGAATGAGAATAGTTCTATAAAAGACTGAAAATAATTTAAAAATTAAGTTAAACTATTATAATTACTTTACAAGGGGAAAAAATACCTAGTCAATTATGCATTGTCAGAATTGTTCATCCCTTGGTGAGAGGTTATCAGAAAAGTTAGTAATCTTATGTCAGCACAATCTTCTGCATTCAGAATATTAATGTGTAAATTTTCACAACGGTAAAACTTTAGAGTTCACTAAGCTTGCTTTCTTTAAAACCAGCCACTGGAAGCCTTTTTTTTTTTTTAAAGTGGAACAAAGAAAATTTAATTTCAAAACGCTGCCACTTGAAACATTTCTTTGGTCACTGAAATAAGAGAGATCCCTGTAGTCACGCATCAGTGAGATGTCTTACGGAAAGCTGTGCTGTACTGTCGTCCTCCTACCTAGCATCTCATCATCACAGACAGGAAGGCTACACGAGATGACAATGGGATGTGCAGTTTGAATGGCATTTCTGAGAAAAATCCAACAGCAGCGGCACATTTTTTAGATTTAATGTGGAAGATCGGTCAGTCTAAATATATATCATTGCAATTTTTCATCAAAGCCAGCACCAATATGGGGAACTTAGAGAATGCTGACTGAATAAAATATTCTTGTATTGGCAGATGCCAAACATGGACAATCATAGCGTCATTTTAATTCAGTATCTTCTGACAACATCAATGCACCTTGTTAAAGGAAGCCAGATGTTCATCCATCTCTGTGATATTAAAAGTCTATTTTACAGACTTAAAGTATTCTGTCTCTTTTCCTTTCCCTCCCTCAAATGATAATGGCATTGAAGTCTTTGATAATGAAGAAAACATATTTTTTGTGGGTTTTCGGATCTTCTAGTTTTAAATACACAATTTAACATATGTTAAAAAAAAGCATATGGAAGTAAGAAAAAGCAAATCTGAATTCTAAGCACAAATATTGGTGCACAAACTTATGTCACACAAATGTATTACTTTATAGTTATCTCAAATTAGTTGAGACTCAAGAGTAGGAGAAGAATTTAAAAATATTATATTTGCTATAACTATACTAACTTTTTACTAACTAACTGATTGTGGAACA
>NW_006399792.1:14435443-14459366 GCF_000299155.1 Elephantulus edwardii | reverse complement strand
AGGATAGAGCAGGGTTTAGAGCTGTTGTGCATAGGGTCGCTATGAGCCGGAAACGACTCAATGGAACATAACAACAACAACATATTAACTTTAAGAACTAAAATTTTCAACAGTTGATATCCTACTGCTCAAGTTCTAGAAAATTCAACTCCACATTTTATGTAGGTTTGTATCAAGAAATTCTTTTTGTGTTCCTAAATAAATAAAACAGTTAGCAGTAACTGGTGAATAACTTAACTGTTCATTTGATCACTTAACTGTATAATCGTCTGTGGACTAGTAAGTACTGAAGTCAAAGCCTGGCCAACAAATAATCAGCATCATTCATATGTTTTTACATATAACAGCCTTTAATTAGCATTTCATTTTTAAGTAATGAAAAAGACAAATTTTACCTTAAGAAGACTTGGAAAATATGTGACATGGCTGGTTTTTTAGACAATGACTTCAGTGTACATGTTCCTTACCATGGAAAAAATGTATTATGATAACTGATATTCAAAATGATGGCTCTGATTTTCCAAAACACACTGGACTGAGAAACAAAGAATAAACTCTAATACAAACTATATAACCGACTACCCAGGAGTTACTTGCAACTCATAACATTCCTTCATTGGGTTTCTGCAGCTGTAAATCTTTACAGCTTTACATTTTTCTCCTGTGAGTAGCTGCTGGAATCCAATCACTATCCTTTCAGTCTCCAGCCAGACATGTTATGTACTATGCCAGCAGGTGCATTGTACACTATTGTTGTTGTTAGGTGCTGTCAAGTTGAGTATGAAATCCTATGAAAATCTGGCCTGAACCCTGTTCTATCGTATGCCATCCTCATCATCTTATTAGACCCCATTGATGAAGTAACTGTGCCAGTCTTATTGGGGGTCTTCTTATCCTTTGCCTACCCCCCACCTTTCCCGGTATGATATCCTATTCCAAGGAATAGCCTTGCCTAGCTACCTGTCTAATGTTGGAAAGATGAAGCTTGATCCTCCTTGCCTTGAAGGAACACTATGGAGACACCCTTTCCAGGTTATAACTGTTTGGGTTTTTGCCATGCATGAGATATTCTTCTCCAGCATCACAACTCAAAGGCATCACTATACCACTGTTGTTCAGTGCCATTGAGTCAATTCTCACTCATAGAGATCCTATGTACAATAGCTCTGAACCCTGCTCTACCTTGAGCAAACCTCATTGTCTTTGATACATTTACCCCACTACCCCAGTCACTGAGTCAATTCATCTCATGCAGGGTCTTCCTATTTTGTGTTGTTCCTCTACCCATCCAAGTATGATGTCCCTCTTTAAGGACTTGTCCCTCTTTGCAACGTGCCCAAAGTACGTCAGACTTGGAGCTTCAAAATTTTGGTTTTCAAGGTGCAGCCTTATTCCACCCTTGCCAGGATGGATCTGTTTGTTCTCTTAGCAGTCCATAGTATATTCAATACTCTTCTTGAAGTACCGTAACTCAAAGGCATCAGTTCTTCTTCTCTCATCCTCAGTCATTATCTAGCTCTCTAATGCATAACAAGTAATTGTGAAGACTATGGCCTGGATCAAGTGCATCTTAGTCTATAGACTGTCATAATTTCTCTTCAGTACTCTAGAGAGGTCCTTCCCTGACAGACAATTTTCCCAATGTAATTAATCTTTTGATTTCCTGGCCTATGGTACCAAAAGTATTGACTGTGGAGCCAAGCAAGCTGAAGCTGTTAACAACCTCTGTCTTTCATGATGCTTCCAATTTCTGTTTTCTTGATTTTGAGCTTCAATTCACATTGAAGCCTGCAGACCTCTGTCTTCTGCAGCAAATGTTTCTGGTCCTCAATCTCAGCATGAAAGGTTGTGCTATCTGCAGAACGCATATAGTTGAAAAGTCTCCAATCTTAATGTCACATTCCTCCTCAGAGAGGTCAGCCTCCCGGATGATCTGTTCCATTTATAGACTGAAATAGTATGGAGATAGGATGTATCCCTGGTGTATATCTTTCCTGATTTGGAACCATGCAATATTTCTTTGCTCTGTTCTGACGACTGCCTCCTGATCCAACTATGGGTTCCGCATAAGCACAATCAAGTGTTCTGGCATTCCCATTCTTCTCAGCGTGAGCCACGGTTTGTTGTCATGCACACAGTCTTATGACTTTGTAAACTACAGATTTTTGTTCCTAATAATGTACCAATATTGATTCACTAATAGCAAAAAAATGTGCTATAATGGGAAAGAATGCCCCAAGTCCAGTGCACTTGAGTTGATTCCCCATGTAAGGCAAGATATTAAAAGGGAAAACAATATAGGTAAATGAGAACTCCCTGCTTTCTGAACAATTTTCTTTTAACCTAACACTGCTCTTAAAAAAATAAGTCTACTATACAAAGACATACTTGATATTAGAATCAACTGAAGGGCAGTGAGTTTTCTTTTGTTTATGCTTTATTATTCCTCAAAGTTACCTCAGCATAATGTAATTTACAGCAGAATGAAACTGTCCAATCCAGGGCCTCTGCTGTGCTCAATGTCATTTTTTGCAGTTACAGTATCAATTCATCTCATTGAAGAGTCTGTTTCTCCTTTGTGAGACAAAGTGTAAGTACCTCTTTTTCTAAGGAACACTCCAACTGTGTTTTTCCCAAGACAGTTTATTTGTTCTTTGGACAGTCCACGGAATGCTCATCATTCTTACCCAACAGAACAATTCTAAGCCAGTAAGTCTTTGGTGTTCCTTATTCATTGTCCAATTTCGACATGTATATGAAGTCACTGAAAATACCATGGCTTCGGTCAGGTACACCTCAATCTTTCAATGGAGACATCCTTGTTCTTCATCACTTCAAATAGGTCCTTGGAGGCAGATTTGTCCATTACAATGCACTGCTCGATTTCTTGACTGTTGTTTTCGTGGGTGTTGATTATGGATCCAAGACAAGTGAATTCCTTGACAATTTCAGTATTTTTTTCCATTAATGATGATATAGCTTATTAATACAGTTGTGGGGAATTTTGTCCTTTTTATGTTGAAGTATATAATTCATACTGAAGACTACTGTCTTTGATCTGTTTCAGGGAATACTTGAAATCTTCACTTTCAGTAGGTAAAGCTGTATCATTTGCTATCATAGGTTGCTGTCCATGATAGCACTAATGAAGTAACATATGTACATAAAATATTTGTACAGGGAACTCTGGTGGCCTAATGGTAAGAATCAATGTTGTAATCTCAAAGGCATACAGTTCGAATCCACCAGATGCTCTGTGGGAAGAGGATAGGCAATCTCCCCTCATGTGATTATTGTCTCTGAAAACCTACTGGAGGGTCAACTATAGTTCGGTTCTCACTCGATGTCACACAAAACAACAACAATATTTGTATAAAACAGAATTGTTTGTTGTTGTTAGGTGTCATTGCATCACCTTTGACCATAATGACCCTCTGTGTCACAGACATAATATTGTGTGATACGATACCACATGACATATTACTAGCTATGTTGGTTGTCATTGCGTCAGAACCAACTCTTGGCTGATGCTCCAGTAGATTTTCAAAGGTTATACTTGCATGGGAAGAGATTTTTCATCTTTCTACTTCATGTTACAGAGAAGCTGATGGACTTGAACCATAAACCTTATTGTTAGCAGCACACTTCTTACCCATTAGGTCACTAGAGCTTCCTGTTACTAGATAGGAAATATCTAAGTGAATATTTGCCTTTGTGAACTTTAAAAGCAATTATTGTTCCAGATTGATGGTACATAAAAACAATAATTGAATTTAAAGCTCTGGTGAAAATGGTGTGGTAAAGTCTTCTAGCAACATTTTGGTGTGATCTATTTCTTTCTTCAATTGTGTTAACTGTTGTTTTTTGTATTTTATAGGCCTATCATTTGGTGCATAAACATTGACCAAGGTTATGTCTTCTCGAACTACTATGTCTTTAATCATTATATAGTGCCCTTCCTAATTTTTCATGGTGGTTCTCATCCTGAAGTCTATTTTATCAGAGATTAGTATTGCCTCTCCTGCTTTTCTGTGGTTGCCATTTGCTTGGTTTTTCCTGCCATTGATTTTGAGTCTAACTTTCCCTTTATTTCTTACAAGTGTCTCTTATAGACAGCATATTGATGGGCTATTTCTTTATGCATTCTGCTATTCTTTTTCTCTTGAATGGTGCATTTAATCCATTCATATTAAGTGTGATTATTGTCAGGCCAGGTTTTATCATTGGCATTTTGCCATGTTTCCTTTTCTATTATTTCTGGTTATTATGGCCAATTCACTTTCCCTTAGTGTCTCTGTGTGAAGGACTTTTCTTACAGTTTCTTATGGTTAAAACTTGGGATATGTGTACACCAGGGATGTGTCATATCTCCATACCTTTTCAATCTATATGTGGTGCAGATCATCTGGGAAGCTGGATTCTATGAGGAGGAATGTGACATCAGGATTTGAGAAAGACTCATAAACAACCTGCATTATGCAGACGGCATAATCTTGTTTGCCTAAACTGAGGAGGGCCTGAGGCATTTGCTGCAGAAGGTCAAGGACTATAGCCTTCAATATGGATTGAAGTTCAACATCAAGAAAACAAAGGTTCTCACCACTGGGCCAACTGATAGCATCATAATAGATAGTGAAGAGATTGTGATTTTTAACAGCTTCAGTTCATTTGGCTCCACAATCCACACTCTTGGTACCAGCAGCCAGGAAATCAAAAGATAAACTGCAATGGGAAAGTCTGATGTCAGGGACCACTCTAGAGTACTGAAGAGTAACAATGTCAGTCTGGAGACTAAGGTGCACCTGTTCCAGGCCATGACCATTGCCATTACTTGTTATGTATGAGAAAGTGGGACAATAACTAGGGATGATAGAATAATTGATGCCTTTGCTTTGAGTTGTGGCTTTGGAAAGGAGTACTGAATATACCATGGACTGCTAGAAGAAAAAACAGGTTCATCCTGGAAAGGGTGAAACCAGGTTGCTCCTTGGAAGCAAGAATTCTGAAGCTCTGTCTGACTCACTTTGGACATGTTGCAAGGAGAGTCTGTGGAGAAGGACATCATGCTTGGGAGAGTGGAGTGACAGCACAAGAGAGAAAGAGCCTGGATGAGATGGATGGACTTAGTGACTGAGGTAATGGGCATAGGTGTGTCAGAGACAATTAGGCTGTCTCAGGAAAGAGCAGGGTTCAGAGCTGTTGTATACAGGGTTGCTATGAGTTGCAAGTGACTTGATGACACTTAGCAAAAAAACAAGTCTTTCGGGTAGGAATCTTGTCTTCTTAACAGTCCCTTCTCCCAAACTCTGTTGTACTCTTTCAACTGCAGAGTGGCTGAGTTGTAAGAGCCAAAGTGCTCTAATCGAGTAGTTTCTGTCCAGGGGAGTTTCAGGTTGGCTCTCTCATAGCTCAATATACCAGCTTAGAAAGTCTTTTCCTTGCTTGTAGATCTCTGCCCCAAACTTGTCTTGTTTGGCACCTGGAATGGCTTCATAGCAATGGAAGCAAGTGTCCCCAAGTGTAAGGACCTTTCCCCAGGGAAGTTTCAGTCCCTTCTCTCCCACACACACCTGAAAGTGCTGGCTCTAGGGAACAGTGTCTCAATTGATGACACCTTCTCTCCTGAAGCCTACTGTCTTCCTTTGTCTCTGGAGTTAGATGAGATCAGGCAAAAACTTAAAACAGTATGTGAGCAAGAGTGTCTGAAGTGAGTTCTCCCCTGTTGTAGCTCTGCGTCCCCAACTCTCTTGTCCTGTTTGGCAACAGAGATAGCCCCGCAGTGAAGGCAATGATCTCAAATGGAGGGACTTTGTCCCAAGGAAGTTTCTGTCTCTTATCTCTGCCACATGCACCTAAAGTGCTGGTTGTAGGGAAGTGTCCCACCCCTATTCCTCTGTTCTTATAATGACCTTTTGTTCTTTTCCTGGTTGATATCCTTAAGTCATCCCATAATTCATCTGGTCTTCAGTCTGGCATTTAATGCCTCATTTATTCTGGAGAAGATTTTTAAATTCAGGTGGGGCATATTCAAAGTTGTATTTTGGTTCTTGTGGATTTGTTTTCATTTTCTTCAGCTTCAGTTTGAATTTGCACATGAGCAACTGATGTTCTGTTCCACAGTCTACACCTGACCTGGTTCTGCCTCCTATTATTACGATTCTCCAACAGTTCTTTCTACAGATGGTGCCATTCTGATTTCTGTACAGTTTGTGTGTAAAGACATAATTTGTATTTTTTTAAATAAAGTATTTTCTATAAAAAAGACATTGAACATACAACACTCATTCAATGTCCATGTTCATTTCTGTCACCAAGGCCATACTTTCCAACTACTATTCCTTCCTCATTGTTTTAAACATTTCCATTCTAGTCACCAATAATTATTAATGCACCTTGGTTACACTTTGTCAATTTTGGACTGCAAAAGATGGTAGAAATCTTCACTTTCTTCCTCTTTGACTTTTGTTGTTTGTATATATATCTGAATCTTATTTATATTAACAGAATCTTATTTATATTAACATACCTTCTATGTTTATGGGTAATATCCTATCACTCTCAACATTGTACCTTAAGACATTCTTGTTGTTATGTGTCACTGAGTCTTGTAACTCATAGCGACCCTATGTACAACAGCTCTATACCCTGCTCTGTCCTGTGTTAATCTTACTGCCTCCGACCCGCTTATCCCCATTACCCTAGTCACTGAATCAATCCATCTCATTGAGGGTTTTCTTCTCTTGTGCTGTCCTTCCACCCTCCCTAGCATGATGTCCCTCTCCAAGGACTGATCCTTCCTTGCAACATGTCCAAATTATGTCAGATGATGCTTCAGAATCATTGCCTCCAAGGAGCAGCCTTACTTTGCCCTCTTTAGGATGAACCTGTTTGTTCTCCTAGCTGTACATGAAAATATTCAATACTCTCCTTCCAGCATCATGGCTCAAAGGTGTCAGTTCTCCTTCTAACATCCCTAGTTATTGTCCAGCCTTCTGATGTATAGCAAGTAATTACAAAGACCATTACCTGAATCAGGAGCACTTTAATCTCCAAACTTACACCATTGCTCTTCAGTACTTTGGAAGGGTGTACTTGAGGGATGTGTCCTATCTCCATAACATTTTAATCTATATTCAGAACAGATTATCTGGGAGGCTGGGATATATGAGGAGAAATGTGACATCAGGATTTGAGAAAAACTCATCAACAATCTGCATGACACAGATGACACAACCCTGTTTGGTGAAACTGAAAAGAATGTGAAGTACTTGCTGCAAGAGTCAAGGACTGCAGTTTTCAACATGGATTGAAGCTCAACATCAAGAACACAAAGATTCTCACTGTGCCGATTGACAACATCATGACAGATGATGAAGAGATTGAGATTGTTAACAGCATCAATTTGCTTGGTTCCACAATCAACACTCTTGGTACCAGCAGCCAGGAAATTAAAAGACAAATTGCACTGGGGAAGTCTGCTGTCAGAGACATTATGAAAGACCATGAAATTATCTTTTTCACTATGAATGTAAAACTATTCTTCCTCATTTTCTTATTCTTGGCATAATACATCATATAATTGTTTGATTCAAATTGGCCATGTCCATTTAGTACAGTTCACCAGTGTCAGTATCCTTGCATTCCTGTTTTTTACAACATCCAGCTTTCCTACATTTATACTTCATATAGTCCATATACCAATTATCAGTTTTTGCACCTGTTTTTCACTTTGAGTGACTTATAATCTTGCCTATACTTCTAAAATTTCCTTATTGAGGAATATAGAGCCAATGGCAATGAAGGGAAAAGCTGAAGCTATACTGAAGGCATTAGCAAAAAATAAGGCAGCAGGAATCCATGTAATACCAATTGTCTTGTTTCGGCTAACAGATGTAGCCCTGGATACACTCAATAGTCTATGCCAGGAAATTTGGAAGATGGCTACTTGGCCAACTAACAGGAAGAGATCTATGTTTATTCCCATTTCCACGAAATTTGACCTAACAGAATGTGGAAATTATTGAACAATAGCATTAATATCACATGCAAGCAAAATAATACTGGATATTATCTATACAAGAATAGCTTAAAAAGTACATTGACAGAGAACTGCCAGAAGTTCAAACTCAGTCTATGTGCATAAGAGGCTATGGCACAAGGGATATCACTGTTTGTGTGAGATGGATCCTGGCTAAAAGCAGAAAATACCGGGGGGGGGGGTATCTAATTGTGTTTTATTGACTATGCAAAGGCATTTGACTGTGTAAATCCTAACAAACTATGGTTAACATTGAGAAGAATGTGAGTCTCAGAGCACTTAATTATGCTGATATAAAACCTGAACAGCGCAAGGAACCATGGTTTAAAATCAGGAAAGGTGCATAAGGGTTTTATCCCTTCTCCACATAATCAGGATGCTGAGATAATAATTCAAGAAGTTAGACTCTGAGGAAGAATGTGCTATCAGAGTCAGAGGAAGACTCATCAACAGTCACACTATGGAGATGACACAATCATGCTTCCTATAATTGAGGAAGATGAAACATTTCCTGCAGAGGATCATAGACTACAGCTTTCAATATGGATTACATCTCAACATCAACAAGACGAAATTCCTCACCACTGAACTTATAGGAAACCTCATGACAGATGAGAAAAAAAAAGATTGACTTTTTCAACAATTTTATCTTAACTGAATTCACAAACAATACCCTTGGTACCAACAGTCAGAAGATCAGGAGATGTTTAGTGCATTGGAACAGACAGATGACAGGAACCTCTCCAAATTACAGAGAAGCAATGAATGACAGGTTTATAAAAAGTATGCACTTGATTCAGGTCGTCATCTCTTAAATCACTTGCTATGCTTTTGAGAGTTGGACAGTGAACAAGAATGACAGAAGAAGGGTTGATGCCTTTAAGATGTGAAGCTGGATATGAACGTTGAATATGAACAGGCAAAAAACCCAAACAGATATATTCTCAGAAAAGTGCAGCCAGAGTGTTCCAGAGAAGCAAAGACGACAAAACTTTGTCTGACATACTTTGAGCGTGTTGCTAGGAGAGGCTTTTCCTTGGAAACTAGTATTACACTTGAAAAGGTAGAATGTTAGAGAAAGAGAGGAAAACCTTCAAGGAGATGAACCAACACAGTGACTGCAGAAATGAGCTAAAGTGTCTTGGAGATGATGAGGATGTCACAGGCCACGTTTCAGACCTATGGTTCATAGGATCTTGAATTGACAGTACCCAACAACAATATGTTGGATTTATCTTTAGCATCCCCTTGCCCCAATTCTACTTTCAATGCTTTTGATCTTCTATGGTCATAAAATAATCAAGCTGACTAAAATAGGTTGTTATTATTGTTGTTGTCATGTGCCGTCGAGTCGCCTGTGACTCATAGCTATGAAATAAAAATAAGTATAGTGTAAATGAGTTAGAACTTTGGGACATCTATTTTTACTGATCGGAAGTTTATTTATTTATTTATTCTTATTTATAGGCCTAATGTGTGATGAAGGAATGCAAGTAATGATCTATTTAATTATACAGTAACAACAAAGATAATCTCAGAAAGACAAAAGAATAAATTTAGTGCCCATATTATATGCTGCCTGTAGGACCCAACTTTTTCTAAACATGAATCTAATAAACTTAAATCAAGGGAGCTCTGGTGGCCTAATGGCAAGAAGCTGTGCTGCAATGCTAAAGGCTTAGGGTTCAAATCCACCAGATGCTGTGCGGGAGCTCTTGTGCAAGTAGGATCCAATTTGATGGTAAATGTTAGCATAAAAAAAAAAAAGAAAGAAAGAAAAAGAAAAAAGCAGCAGCAGCAGCAGCAAGGTCCTCACTAAATTCAATCAACAACTTTGACTTTAAGCCTATCCCACTGGAGTTTCAAAACCATCTCAGGAACAGGTTTGAGGCCTTGAACACCAATGAGTGTAGAGAAAGTGATCTGTGGGAGGATCTCAAGAATATCATCCATGAAGAATGCAAAAGATTATTACAAAAGCTGAAAAGGAAGAAAAGGCCAAGATGGATGTCAGATGAGACTCTAAATATTGCATTAGAGCTCCTAGAAGCCAAAGCTCTAGCAAGAAATCAAAACATTAAAGAGATGAACAGAAAATTTCTAAGGACAACTCGGGATAACAAAGCAAAATACTATAACTAAATGTGCAAAGAGCTGGAATCAGAAAATGGAAAGGACCACACTCACTCAGCATTTCTTAAGCTGAAGGGATTGAAAAACAAATTCAAGCCACGAGTGGCAATACTTAAACATGCTTTTGGCAGAGTGTTAAATGGTCCAAGAAACATTAAAATAAGATGGAAGGAGTATACAGAGTAACTGTACCAGAAGGAATTGGCTGACAAAGAAGACTTTCATGAAATAACGTGTGAGCAAGAGTCTGTGATGATGAAGGAGGAAGTTCAAGTTGCTCTGAAAGAATTGGCAAAAAGCAAGGCTCCAGGAGTTGACAGCATACCAAGTGATATATTTCAACAAACAGGCGCTGCCCTGGATGTGCTCATTAAGTTGTGCCAAGAAATCTGGAGGACAACCATCTGGCCAACTGACTGGAAGAGACTGGTATTTGTTCCCATTCCAAAGAAAAGTGAACTGATTAGAGTGTGGAAATTATTGAACAATATCATTAATATCACATGCAAGCAAGATTCTGCTGACAATTATCCAAAAACGACTGGAGTATCATGTCAACAGAGAACTGCCAGATGTGCAGGCTGGATTTAGAAGAGGCCATGGTACTAGGGATATTATAGCTAATGTTAGATGGATCTTGCCTGAAAGCAGAGAGTACCAGGGGAATGTCTATTTGTGCTTCATTGACAATGCAAAGGCATTTGTGTGGATCACAACAAGATGTGGCTGACTCTGAGAAGAATGGGAATGCCAGAAAATTTGATTGTACTTATACAAAACCTATTCTTGAACCAAGAGTCAGTTGTCAGAATAGAGCAGGGAGACACTGCATGTTTCAAAATTGGGAAAGGTGTCCACCAGGGATCTATTCTGTCTCCAGACTTTTTCAATTTTTACGCAGAATAGATCATCTAGGATGCTGGGCTGTATGAGGAGGAATGTGGCATCAGGACTGGTGGAAGATTCATCAACAACCTGCACTATACAGATGACACAACTCCGTTTGCTGAAACTGAGGAACACCTGAAACATTTACTGCAGTAGGTCAAGGACTGCAGCCTTCAATATGGATTGAAGCTCAACATCAAGAAAACAAAGGTTCTCACCACTGGGCCAATTGGCAGTATCAGTGTGGATGGTGAAGAGATTGAGATAGTTAAGAGTTTTAGTTTGGTTGTCTCCACAGCCCACACTCTTGGTACCAGCAGCCAGGAAATCAAGAGATGAATTTCAATGGGAAAGTCAGCTGTCAGGGACCTCTCAAGAGTACTGAAGAGCAACAACGTGAGGTTGGAGACTAAGGTTCACCTGATCCAGGCCACAGTCTTCACAAATGTGTGCAATGTGTCGGAGAGCTAAACAGTGACTAGAGAAGATAGAAAGAGAACTGATGCCTTCGAATTGTGGTGCTTAAGAAGAGTATTGAATATACTATGGACTGCTAGGAGAACAAACAGGTTTGTCCTGGAGAGGATGAAACCGGGCTGTTCCTTGGAGTCAAGGATTCTGAAGCTTCGTCCGACATACTTTGGGCATGTTGCAAGGAGGGACCAGTCTTTGGAGAGGGACATCATGTTTGGGAGAGTGGAGGGATGGTGCAGGAGAGGAAGGCCCTCGATGAGATGGACCAGTTCAGTGATTGGAGTAATAGGAGTAGGTTTGTCAGAGGCAGTAAGGTTGGCACAGGATAGAGTAGGGTTTAGTGCTCTTGTACATAGGGTTGCTATGAGTTGCAAGCGAATTGATGGCACATAACAACAACAACAACCTGAAGCTTTGGTGGCCTAGAGACAAGAAGCTGCACTGCAGTCCTGAAGGTACGCAGTTTGAATCTATCAGATGCTCCGCTGGAGAAGGAGGGGCAATATCCTCCTGTACCAGCTGGATCTGATTTGATGGTACACACACACACACACACACACACACACACAATTAACAAAGTTAAAAAAACCCAACCACGCCCCTCAAATCTATATTTCATCTACATTTAAAAACAGAGCAGGATTTATCAAATATAATTATATGGACACACGTCATATCATGTATATTCACTATCATGTACTGTACTATCACGCACTTCTTAATGTTCACGATACATCCTATGGCACAAGACACCCTGTAATTTGGATACTGTTAAAACAAATTGCCATCGCTGTAAAGGTGGAATTTATATAAATGGGAACACTTAGGCATGGTTCATATTCAATGTCAGCAAGGCAAACATTTGTTTTCATATATAGTTTATAGTGTTACTTTCTATGCATAAAAAGTGGCCTTGTGGTAAGGAATTGTGCTGCTATTGCAAAAGTACATTGTTCAAATCCACCAGCTAATACACAAGAGAAACATGGGCAATCTCCTCCTATGGGATTTACTGCCTCTGAAAAGATGCTGGAGGGTTAGCTATGAATTGGTTCCACCATGAGGGTACTGAACAATGAAAACAAATCATATTTACCATAATAATAGTAATAATAATATCTTGATGCATGCTGCAAAGTAGCGGCAGTAAGTTGTTACAAACCATTATATGTATCTGGAAATTTAATATAATGGGTTTTATAGGAACAGAGAGTATGGGTATATCTGTGGCCAAATGTTTCCAGAACAGACATGATGTGGTGCATGAATGTATAAGAAGAACACACAGATTTAAATTGTACATAATTTTTTCTCAATTTGAAAATCCTGCAAATGTGGTTTGTTGTAGTTCCTTATCTTCTTTCTTGCTTGGCTTTAACTTCTTTTGCATATCACAAGCTTAAAATAGCTATCATGCGTTATCTTTCAAGAAAACACAAATGAATACAGTTAGCTTTGTTAGGGTGAAGTCAGGGACACCAGCTGCAAATATTTTATGATCACAGATATGTCTCCTTTGCTAAATTTCACTTGTGCCAACAATGAGTAAAATGCTCTAGAATCTCTCACTTTGAATCTCTCTCTCCCCCCTCTCGGTCTCTGTCTCTTTTTCTCTCTCCACACTTCCAGATAAATGCCAGTCATTTGGCCAGGGCTAACTCACAGAAGGTACAGCAGGCACAGATGGTACTAATGCATAAATGTAATCTAGCAAAAGAATGCCAACGCCAACCCAGAAAAGGTTCCAAATAACTGCAGTGCACTTACAGGAAGTCTGTGATTGGCAAGGTTAAAGCTGCAACTGGGAGAGCTCACTGTTTGTTCCCAGATCAACAATAAAAATTTTCAAGCAAATGAGCATATTTAATTTACTGCTATTTGCCACAAATGTATTAAGTTAGATGGTATTTAGATAAATGATACATCCTTAGAATAATACCAAATGAGGAAAATAAAATATGTAAAACTGAGCACGTTTAAGTATCTTGTTTATCAGAGTATATACAGATTCTTTTACGTATGGGGTTTCCCCCCAACAACCTTGTTTTGCTTTCTTTATAGTATTTGCTTTTACCTGACATTCTTTGACTGTTTCTGTAACAAGATATGCCTCCTTCAGTTACTCTTCATAATGCTTCAAACTGTGTGACTGTTTTGATTATTTTTGAACTGTGCATCTTAAGCTAGAGGTTAATTTCATGAGAAGAAATTAACGAGTGTCTCTACATCAAATAATGATCTAATAAAGCCACTCATACATAATACAATGGAACTTTGGTGGCCTAGGCAGTAAAGAGTTACACTGTCAACCCAAAGGTGTGTGACTCAGACCCACCAGCGGCTCCATGGGAGAAAGATCAGAAATCTCCTCCCATGCAATTTACAGTTTCTGAAAACACGCTTAGAGGGTCAGCAACGAGTTGGTTCTAATTTGAGGAAAATATTCACACTATTGTGTTAAACATCTGAATATGTAAACTGCTAATATTTATATTATGATACCCTAAATTGGGAATGGCTGTCAAATATCTACTATTTAGGCAAGTTTGTTTCAGATGTTTAAAATTTCGATTTTGTTTACATACAAGCAAAATATTAATTTTATTTAGCAGGAGATCTGGTGGCATAGTCTGTAAGGGTTTGTGCTGCTAACCCAAAGGTGTGCCTCTCTGGTGGTTCAAATCCACCAGCATCTCTTTAGGAGGAAGATGGATAGCTTCTTCCTTTGCAATCTAGAGCATCCAAAACTCTCGAAAGAGTCAGCTATGTGTAACTTCCCACTTAATGGTGATGAGCTGTGTTTATTTGGTTTGCCTGGTTTTGTAGCAATATGATTTGTTCCTGCACTATCAGTTAAATATGTTTCCTGAAGAGGGCTGTTGTGCTGATAGAGCAGTTAAAATGCTACTATACTGCTAACCTAGTCAGAGAAGACACATTAGTGAAAGAGGCATTCTAAGGCGGAAGAGAAGGATAGCAAAAAAGCAGTAGAACACGATTCTCTTACATAATTATTTACATGGTTCACAGTAACTCTTTATGGCATAAAGCAGTACTTTTATTTGCTTTTACCCCCTTAACAAGTGTATTTTTCTTTAAAATTCTTCAATTTAAACAATTATTTTTTCAAAAACATTTTACTCAGAATACACACAAATCTTTGCTGCACTAATTAAATATGGTGTCCTCAGACACTTTCTACTTCCCATGAAAAAGTTTAAATTTCCTACCATAGGAAACTGCTAAATTTTCTGTTTAACCCCACTTCATTCTAAAAAAATAATTTGACATTATTTTTTCTTCGTTGTGATCCTCCTATTGAACCAAAGTGTCAGAATAAAGTATTCACTAAACTTTTGAACAAAAAAATGTGGATGGAACAAGCAATAGAAGTGAATGTTTTAAAAGTGTTTAAGTAAACAATTGTTAAGCATTTTGAGTAAGATAACTGGAGGTACAAAGTACAGTGGTAAAAAATGTAGGCTCTTTTGACTTCTGAAAAGTCTCACATTTATAAGTTACTTGACTTTTACCAATGCATGTTTTATAATAGTGCCTTTTACATCAATGTATCATTTATAAGATGTGAAAAACAACAGTATATTCTCCGT
Source organism: Elephantulus edwardii (assembly GCF_000299155.1). Classification (NCBI taxonomy): domain Eukaryota; kingdom Metazoa; phylum Chordata; class Mammalia; order Macroscelidea; family Macroscelididae; genus Elephantulus; species Elephantulus edwardii. The sequence goes on along the minus strand of NW_006399792.1, from coordinate 14,444,222 downwards.
AAGATTACTAAAGATTGTGAAAATGCAGCTAAAGCATAGTGGCTAGAACACGATAAATATTAAATGTATGCAGGTGGCTTACTGATAAGAAATTGAGCTGTAAACCAAATCAAAAGGCACATGGTTCAAATCCCCCAGCTGCTCCACATGTGAAAGATGGGCACTCTCCTCCCATGTGATTCACTGCCCCTGAAAACTCATTGTGGGGTCAGTTATGAGTCAATTTCCACTCCATGGTAAACAACAACACAATAAATCCTAGTAGTACTCCGTGACACACCTGCAATGGAATAAAAAATCTGATTTCTACAATTGTTTTAAAGAAGACTTCAAACTAAAGAAAAAAAATCAGCTGTCTAGTTCTAAGCAAAAAGCTCTGTTGAATGAGGAGTTATGATGCTAACCCAAAGACCGGGGGTTCGGATAAATCCACCAGCTTCTCCAAAGGAGAAAAATAGGCAATCTCTTCCTATGTGATGCATAGCCTCTGGAACAATGATCATTTGTGACTAGATGATGGTACATAACAACAACAACAACAGTTCTAAACCAAAGGAGTAACTACCTCATTGAAAATCCTTTCCTGAAGGATACATACTAGTAGTGGGAGAAAGAACTGAGCATGTTTTCAGAAAACTGACTTTGGACATTCAACTTACAAATTAAGGACTCTTGTTGGCACAATGGTTAAAAGCACTGAATTGCTAATTGAAAAGTCAGCAGTTTGAACCCAGTAGCTACTCTGTGAGAGAAATATGTGGAGCTGAGTGTCTATAAAGACTGAGAAATTTGCAGTTCTGCTCTATATACTAGGGTCTCTATGAATTGGAACTGACGTCACTGAACTTGGATGGGTTTTCTAAAAACAAACAAACAAAAATTGACAGAAAAATTGATGCCTCTGAATTGTGATGCTGGAGAAGAGTACTGAATATATTGTGGACCACTAAGAGAACAAAAGGTCTACCTTGGAGAGGGAGAAACCAAGTTTCTCCTTGGAGGCTAAGATTTTGTATCTCCATCTCACATATTTTGGCCACATGGCCAGGAAGGACCAGTTCGTGGAGAAATACATCATGCTTGGAGGGACAGCGTAGGAGAGGAAGACCCCTGATGAAATGGATTAAACTGGGACAATGGCATTATGTGTGTCTGAGTCAGTGAGAGTAGCTCAGAGTAGGGCAGGGTTCAGAGCTCCTGTACATCAAGTTTTTATGAGTCACAGGCGACTGGATGGCACATAACAACAACCATGAGGATTATGTTCAGAGTTTCAGTGGTCTGAACTTTTTCAAAACTATTAGTATTCATTTTTCAAGTCAGTACAATTGCTAGCCTTACATTTGACTTCTGTTTAAATGTCTCATATTCAAATTCCTCTTTTAATTTCACATCCAGAAACCCAAATCAACAGCAAAAGTGTACTTACACATTTTTTTAATTTATTTTTTCTTAAATTTCAATGAACATCTACAGAGATTTTGGAATTCCATTCATTCATTGTTGCACATTTGTAATTCTATGGAAGTTCATTTTATTTTCTGTTTAAATAACTTATTCCCCAGTAAAAATCCAGATCTAATTTAATAGAAGGAAGTAGTCAAAATTTTTTAACATGCGTGAGCTTGGTCTCAAAGACTAGAAAATGATGCAAAAGAAATAAAAATCCTTTTGGAAACATAGAAAGTAAAAGAAGAAGAAAAATCTAACTCATTAATTGATTAGAAATAATTTTAACATTTCTACACTGTTTAAAACAATGGATTCATTTAGAATTGATGATTTATTACAGTAACAGTTATAATTAGATTTTTTTATGATCATTTCTACCCAATATTATAAAAGAGGTGGGGAGAAGGACAGGCGATCTCCCCCCTGTGACTAACTGCCATGAAAACCTGCCATAGGGTCAGCTACCCGTCAGTTCTGACTTTACAGTACACAACAACAACAACAAAACCAACAACGATAAAACTGTAAGAATTTAAAATAAATGGTTACACAACAATAGTATATTGAAAGGTACAAAATCTACAGGCAATAAATATCTGACTGTGCATCACCCAATCATGCAAAGCATATCACATTTTAATGTTTGTTACAAGAAAAATGCATTAAAATGGTCTTACTTTAGTCTTGAGAAAATAACTTAATTAGTCCAAATTTTATAGAGTTTAAAGACACCCAAATGATTAATTAAGCTTTTCATTCTGTTATAAAAAATTAGACCCTCTTATTTCTATAGTCTCAACTGTAGCATTAAGAAAACTAGGTATCCATTTCACTTTCTTAATGAGGCAGTTATTGGTAATAGGGAACCTAAAAAAAAAATAAAAGGCAAAGGTTTGTCTCAATTAAGTTCTCTGAAAACCAAGCTTCATATAACAACTTAATGTTATATATATAAAAAAAATCAGAAAAAGACTCTGAAAAATATTGTGTAATACCTATAAAAATTTAATCTAGTGTGGTTTATCTTTGGTTATCTGCAATTGGACTTCATGGAAAGCTCTTCTTCGTATACACTAGCCAAGGAAAATTGTTTCTCTGTTAAGAGATTTCTCCTGACAATCATAATTTTGGGCTACTCTTCCATTGAACTTTCTTTTCAATTTCTATATAGCTTGGAAAGATGCTACTTTGATGCTGTTGTTAGCTGTTATAGTATGTGGCAACCCTACATATAATGAGATCAAACTCTAGAGATCTATACGGTTCTCATTGTTTGATTTTCCAAATTACATCTCCAGGACTTACTTTTTAGTTCATCATAGTCTAGAGTAGGTTCCACTTTAACCTATTCAACATCACAGTAACACATAAGCCTTATTCTTATTATTTACACAAGATTTACTATCTTGGAAATGTTATAGGTAAGTTCTGCTTAGTCCTATGAAATTGCTTTGAGTTAGAAATAACTCAGTGACAATAGTTTAGTAATACAAAATCATCAACCACTCCTAAGTGAAAACAGGAATTTATATCCTGATCTCTGGTCACGAGTTCTTTCTCATTTTTAATGATAAATTACTGCCATACACATTCAAAACCAGATATTTTCCCAAGAATAGCTGATGTTACATCTTATATAGCACTGTTGTTGCTGTTTTTGTTGTTGTGTGGTGTATGTATAGTTAAGTGTCAAGACCAATTCAGAGCTGACCCCCCAGTGAGGTTTGAGAGGCAGTAAGCTGAACTGATTGCCCATCTTACTTCCACAGAGCAACTGGTGGAAGCAAACTGTGTGCCTTTGGGACTGCAGCACCACTTCTCACCAGATCTCTCTACTATAGCATTACGGTCTTTTCAATTACTTGCTATGCATCTGAGAGCTGAGCAATGAAAAAAGATGATAGTAGAAGAAGAGATGCCTTTGAGTTGTAGTGCCAAAGAAGAGAAGTAAATAATCCCTTGTTCTGTTAAAAGAATAAACAGGTTATGGAGAATGTGCTACCAGAGAGCTCCTTACACACAAGGATGGAGAAGCTTCATCTCACATACGTGAGGATGTTTTTAGAAGGAGCTATTTCTTATTCAAAATACTGTAGACAAGTGATGTCAGTTGAAGACTAAAGTGCACCTGATTCAGGCCATGGGCTTTTCTATTAACTGCTAGGCATCTGGGCGCTGGACAATTAATAATGATGACAGAAGAAGCATTAATTTCCATGAACAGTGCTATTAGAGAAAGGTACAGTATATGCAAAGACCTTCCAGAAAAAAAAACAACTAAACAAAACACCAAAACCAAAACAAAAAAAAAAAACCTCAAACAGATATGCCTTGGAAAATGTACAACCAGAGTGCTCATTTGAGGTGAGGATGGTGCAGTTTCATCTCTCATTCTTTGGTCATGTTGCTAGGAGAGGACATTCCTTAGAATGAGATATCATTCTTGAAAGGGTCAACAAAAAAGAGGAAGACACCAATGAGGTGGATTGACATGGTGACTGTAGCAATGGATACAAGTGTATCAGAGATAATGAGAATAGCACAGGAGAGGACAAGATTAGGTCCACTGTTCATAGGGTGGCTATGAGTCATACTTGACTTGATTATACCTAACATTAATAACAACAACATTCTTTGGAAAAGGCCATTAAGCTTGGAAAGGTAGACAGTATGCAAAGGAGAGGAACACCTTCAACAAGATGGTCTGGCATGGTGACTGCAGTAATGGGCTCAAGTGCATGTCAGAGTTGATGACAATAGCACAAGACAGGACAGAGTTCAGATCTACTGTTCACAGGGTCACTAGCAGTTGTATCAACTCAATGGCACCTAACAGGAACAAGAACATTGTTGCACTGGGCAAATGTGCTGTCAAGGACCTCTCCAAGGTGCTAGAGAGCAAAGATGTCAGTGTAAAGATGAAGATGCTACTGATCTAAGCCAGGATCTTTTCAATTACTTCCCATGAATTTGAAAGTTGGACAATGAAGAAGAACAACCAAAGAAGAAATGATGCCTTTGAACTGTGGTGTCAGAGAAGAGTACTGGATTTCTCATGGAATGTCAAAAGAAGAAACAGGTCTGTCTCTAGAGCGCCCCATAAAGACATGGATGGTGACACTTTGGGCTTATTGTCAGGAGGGTCTAGTCCTTGGAAAAAGACATCATGCTGGAAAAGATGGAGGGTCAGAAAAAGAGAGGAAGGCTCTCAACAGCATAGATTCCCACAATGACTGTAACTAGGCTTGAGCATATTAGAGATGATACAGATGGCACAGGAGGGGTAAAATTTAGAAGTTTATGCCACTATGTAGAAAAGTGGCATCCACTTCCTAAGCAACATGCCTCCGGAAACTCTATGCACTTTGATAAATGTTGATAGTTACAGAAAGGCTTCAGGCCTTTTGTTTATAGGATCACTATGAGTCGTGCTCACTCAAAGACAATCAACAAAGAGGCAGTCAACTCAGTGGCACCTAACAACAAAACCATGTACATCCCACCAACAGCCTGCTAGTCTACCATAATATGGTGACATATACATCACTGTGATGCTGGATGTCATGTCACTGGTATTTCAGATCTTAGCAGTGAGTGGTATTCAGATCTTACCCATGGTATTCAGCTTTCAAATAAAGATGGACTGGTAAGAAGGACCTTCCTCTATACTACTGAAAACAAAACCCAAATGAAAACAAATAAACAAAACTTTTCCAGTAAAAATTTTATGGGTAGTGGCCAAATACTGTCTGATCTAGTGCTGAAAAATGAATTTATCAGGTGGAAAATACAAGTAGAAAAGAGCTACCTCCCATAAGTGGTAGTTTTATCATTAAGTGTCATACTATCAGTTCTGACTCATAGCAACCACATATTCAACAGGGGAAAACAAAACCCCCAACACAAAATACTATCAGGTCCTAAATGATCTTGAAAACTACTATTGCAACTTATTTTTTTTTATTTAGACAGAGATTATCAGTAAGAAAAAAAGGAACATCAGACGAAAGACGAGATTTATTTCTATATGTAGAGGACAAGTATCATTCTTTTCTGAGACTGAGTAAAGCTAATTAAAGCCTGCCGGAGACTGCTAAAACCCAAAATAACTGGTAGTGTTCCTAATGCAAATTACAAAATATTTTACTCTAGAGGACCTCTCTGTGAACCAAAGAGGAGTGACAGAAAAGCAGGGAAGAGGAGAGGACTAGAATTTAAGTCTATTAAATGTATCTAAAATACTTCTGAATTTTTAATGCCAAGCTCTCTATGACCCATTCAGTCCCTACAGAAATATTAAAATAATGCTGCAAAAGTAATACATTACCTTAAGTATTGCTTCTTTGTTATCCATGGTGGCTAATATATTGTATTATACATAGAAATAATTACTACTGTTATACTCATTAAAAGTCATTAAATCACAAGAACATTTTAAACTGCTGCAGTAAGAGAAAAATGTTCATATTTTTACAGTATCGTGTTCTGGCACTACACCAAAAACTGATGTATTACGCTGCTTTGGGAAAAATCTGAACATGAGTTCTTATAGTTAAGTATATTGCTAATTTGTGTGACAAATAAAAGAGATTTCTTTTTTTCTAGATGTCACAATTAAAAAAAAAAAGACCTATTCTATGCCTGTCATAATATAAAGGCAAGCCACTCGCCTAAGCTCTAGCCCATATGGTCGCTGTACATGCACTTGCGAGTTTGGTACAACATGCCTTGTGTTGGCAATTTTCATTTCAATAGTCCATTAATCTTTTAAATACATTAAGCATGTCCACCACTCCTGGCTGACTCCCCTGTGCCTTTGATTCTCCTTCTCTCTAGCCCAGTGTTTTCTCCCTAGAGTCTGGGGTCTCAGGAATATAGTGACGATACTGGCCAAGAGGAAGAGAAAGAAGTGCAATTAAAATCACAGAGTTGTTGTTCTATAATTGGCAGCACTGGTGAAGCATTAGTTAAAAGCTCTCAGACACCAACTAATCAGTGATTCAAACTCACTAGCCACTTTCAGAGAGAAAGATGCAGGAGTGTGCTTCAGTAAAGATGTAAAAGCCTAGTTATGTCTGTAGACTTCTATGAGTTGGAATCAACAAAATGACCTTAAGTTTGGTTTTTGATTTGTCGCTATGCAGCTGCCTAAGGAAATCACAATTTTCTATTTCTAAACTTTCTATAAGCAAGTATTAATTCACTTTAAATGGCTAACTCTTGGTTTTAAACACATTACCTGTTTTTTATTGATTCCATGCAAGTTTTTTTAAATTCCTTAAAAAAAAAATAGATGAGCTTATCTACCTTCTTCCTCTCCTCTGCTGTTGAGTCAGAATCAATTGATAGCTGACCCTTCAGCAGGTTTTCAGAGGCTGTTAATTGCATGGAAGGTGATTTCCCATCTTTCACCCATGAAGCAGCTAATGTATTCAAACTACCTGCCTTTTAGTTGGCATCATAACTTCTTGTTCACAGTCTACCAGATATTATTGTTGTGGTTGTTAAGAGTGGTCAAGTCACCTGAGACTCATAACAACCCTGTGTACGGCAGCTCTGAACCCTACCCTTTTCTGAGCCAGACTCACTGACTCTGATACACTTAATCCCATCACCCCATTGTGTCAATCCACTCATCTGAAGGCTTCCTCTCCTACACTGTCCTTCCACTCTTCCAAGTATGATGTCCTTCTCCAAGAACTGGTCCCTTTTGGCCATGTGCCCAGATTATTTGAAATGGAGCTTCAAAATCCTACCCTCCAAGGCAGATTTATCTGTTCTCCTGGAAGTCTATGGTATATTCAATACTCCTCTCCAGCACCAGGCTCAAATGCATCAATTCTTCTTCTGTCATCTTTAGTCTTGGTCCCGCTCTCTGATGTATAGCATGTAATTGTAAAGACTATGGCCTGGTAGTAGAGTTACCTAATTAATGACTATGAAAGTTTTTTATTCTTCTGTGACTTTTTTTCTACAGAAAACTGCACACTAAAGGGGAAGATGGAAAAGTAAATATTAGGAAACTTCCAATTATAAATCTATTTGGTAGGTTAAATGATGTGTTCAAAAGTCAAATAGAAAATCTTTTTCTATTCACACCAATTTTTCTTTATATAATAGCAGTTAACCTAGCCATGGTTGTTGTTGTTGTTGTGTATTATCGAGTCGGAGCCAACCCACAGCTGGTCCTCCAGCGGTTTTCAGAGGCAGTAAGTCACAAAGAAGGAGAATGTCCATCTTTCTCCTGTGGAGTAACTGGTGAGTTCTAAGTGTGTAACTTTGGAGCAACTGGCAGATTTGAAACATGTAACTTTTGTGTTGGCAGTGCAATTACCATTAAGCCACGAGAGCTTCCTAATATAGCTAAGAAAAATTTTATTCTTCAAAGGTTTTCAATCTAGTCAGAGAAAACCTGTATTCCCCATAATTCTATTCAAACTACTTCTAGTTTTAATGCCAACCATAATTTTCATAATTTTTTGGAAGAAATGCACTAACCACCAACATATTTACATTAATGGCTAAGGTTATTAGTATAGATTTATTATTAGTTTTCTCTGTGTCAAAGAAAATGATAAGTTCTTTACATGAACGAATTCATTAAATCCTCAAAATAATAATAGTTTCCTTATATGCCATGAAATAAAGGATAAGAAGTAAGTTTATGCTTTTTTTCTCCATAAACCTACTATTTATTTATCTGGGCAACCCAAAAATGTTGAAGCCAAAATATTACATTTTGAAGGGCTAAAAAATTATGTCTTACATTCACTCAGACATGTTACGTACTCTTATTTGCTAATTCTTTTTTTAAATTTTTAAATTTCTCTATTTTTCATTTCAATGAACATCTACAGAGATTTTGGAATTCCATTCATTCATTGTTGCACCCCTCTCCCCGCGCCCCCCCGTTTGCTCCTCTCCTTCAAACGCAAAAGAAAAACTCCCTCATTGGTACGCAATCCCCCAAACATATCCCCCAACCCCAAATATAATCCACTCTGCAACCCTCATTCCATACTCTTACGATAAACATAATGCCCTAAAATATAGAAAATATTCTTTCCCCCAAAGACTTCAATGCCGTGAACATATTTCATCCAGTTTTTCTCAGTCTTACCCCCATCCCGATGTCAGCCTCATTCTACAACAGTGGCACCATATAGCTTTTGTCCCTTTGTGACTGAGATACCTCATTCTATTTGCTAATTCTCAAAAAGATTTAGTCATACCACCTGCAATACAAAGAAAACAGATGCAGATACTCTACGCAAGCAAAACGGTTTAAATTTTACCAACTAAGACCTACATTAAAAATCATGTAGTC
>NW_006399792.1:14430066-14434168 GCF_000299155.1 Elephantulus edwardii | reverse complement strand
TTCCTTCATCACCATAGGCTCTTGCTCATATGTTATTTCTTTAAATTCCTCTGTATCTGCCAATTCCTTTCTATATAATGACTCAGTATATTCTTTCCATCGTCTTTTAATACTTCCTGGATCATTCAATATTCTGCCTAAAACATCCTTGATTATAGCAACTCCAGGTTTGAATTTGTTCTTCAGTTCCTTGAACTTAAGAAATGCTGAGCGAGTTCGGCCCTTTTGATTTTCTGACTCCAGCTCCTTGCACATGTCATTGTAATATTTTGCTTTGTCATCCCATGCTGCCCTTTGGAATCTTCTGTTCATCTCTTTAGTATCTTGAATTCTTCATTATGCTTTGGCTTCTCTGTGCTGCAGTGCAATTTTCAGAGTCTCTTCTGACATCCATTTTGGTCTTTTCTTCCTCTTCTATCTTTCTAATGACTGTCTGCACTCTCTCTGGATGGTACATTTGACATCCTCCCACAACTTATCTGGTCTTCTCTCATTAGTGTTCAAGGCCTCAAACCTGTTCCTGAGAAGGTTCTGAAATTCAGGTGGGATGAACTCAAAATCATATTTTGGTTCCCATGTAGTTAACTGTCAAATTGACAACATTAAAACTTGGATAACTGATATCTTAGTAGAGGAACAAAATCATTCTGTATAAAGATATAGATGCCTCAATTCTACCAGCTCTATTCTTGTTGAAATATTCACATTCACATAGTGCCATAATGTGAATTCTGACTCATTGTGACCTTCCAGTGTGAGGGGATGGCTCGTCCTTTACCAGAGAATTAGAATCTCTGGATTCTCTACTCCTTTGGGTTAGTTGTACAAGCCAGCTATGAACTAAAACACCAGAGTGCCATAAAAGAAGCATAGATTTCTCATATTTCACATGGACTAGCAAACGCTGTGAAAACTAATCCCACATTGCCTGAACAAAAGTTCCAAAACCAAATAAAGAATAACAGTTGAAGATGAATCACATATTCTCTCTGCTTTCTATTTTCTTGGTTTTGCTTTGTTTGTGAATTACAAATATCTACTTGTTTAGAATAATTAATGAAAAGAATTAAAAGAACTTTACACAAAGGGCCAGATTTATCCTTATCTCTCTTCTTACTAAAATCAAGACATTCATAATCATTTAGGTAACATTACCAATTGCTATGAATCTTCTTTCATGTGTACGTTTCCTGCTTCTTCTGAACAGGAGCGAACAGAAATTCAACTAAGCATGTAATAGCTCAATTTTCACTCCTTGGTTATGCGAAGCTGTTTCAAGACAATGGAAAGCAGAGATTCATTCCAATGGCTACAGTTCTTCCCATTAGAATTATCTAACCTTCCTTTGAGAGTCAGCTACAGAGAGGAAGACCTCAACCAGGTGGACCGAGACATTGACCGCTGCAATGGGCTCAAGCGTGTCAGTAAGTGTACATCAGAGTGCAGATCTGTTGCTCCTAGGGTGGCTATGGGTCATATTCGACTTTATGGCACCTAACAACTACAGTAATAATCCTCCCTTTAAACTCCAAGTCAAATGAATCACCCACATTTGTTCTATTTTAAACTACCACATGTAAAAAAGAGAAGAAAAGTCTCCAGTAATCAAAATTTAAAATTGGAAGAGAATAATAAATCACCAACAAAAACTGCTGGTTCGTAAGTTGCATAGTAATTAAATTGAGAATGTCTGACTATTTGGGTAGTGAAGTCCTATTTATAACAAGGAATGGTTTGGCAAGGCCATCATTTAAGGTTTAAGTACCACAAAGAATAAACTGCAAGACAAGTCCACGATACAAATAACATAAAAATGTTCATAATTTTTCTTTTCAGCAGAACATTTTCTAACCAACAGTTTCCAATCACCATTTACTGTGGGTGATGTCAAAAACAGTTACTGCACAAGCAGAGATCTGTGTTTCCTTTGCCACAGACAATAAATCTTTAGTGTCTTCTCCTGATACGCATCACTCCACCTGTTCTCAAGAGGCACTGGATGTCTCTCTTGCCTTCTCTCTCACCTAGCAAGGTCACTTTCGAGTGATGATACAGCTCATTTCGAAAACGTATACTCATGCACAGTAATTATCATCTACTGATATGAACCTTGACAGTAAATACTACCAAACTCCATTTTTTTTCCTTCTCATGTAATGTACTCAGAAACTGAAGTTCACAGATTTCAATAAGTTCATTTAAATACATATCCTGTTCTCTCTCTGTTCATTATATTTTTATAAAATTATATTAAAGGTACAGATTTGAGAAATTCATTTTGCTTCAAAGATCACTTTATCCTAAAGTAGTAATCTATAAACTCAAGGTAATACACTGCTAATTGACCCTATTCACCTTTAGTTTGCACATTAATGAGGAAAGTAGCAGCACAACTTGTATGTTGATATTACTGCCTTTTACTGACAGCAGCTTTTTCTAAACTTGTTGCTGATTGCCTTCTAGTCACGCACAACTCATAGCCACCCTATGAACAAAAGGCCTGGAGTCCTTCTATAACTATTGACGTTTATATTACATTGAGACCTAATTCCTAATCACATCTGCTGTACATGATAAACTAATTCCTCTAACATAAACTTTGCACTAAGTTTTATAGGTAAAAAAGGTGCCTCAAATAACTCTATTTTCTCTACAGTTCAGATAAGGAGCCATCATTGAAAACAGCTGTTTGTGGAGGAAAAGGAAGAATAAGAAACTTAAAAAGGACTCAAGAGGTTATATAATGTGTTTAAAGTCAATAAATTTGTAAAATTAAAAAAGGTTAAACATGAAGTTGGACTTAAAACAATAAAAATAGTCGATGTGAATCACAATTGAGATAAATCATGCAAGATTCCAAATTACAAGCACAATTTATTTTGTTCTCCTAAAGGACCAAATCAGGATACATGAAATCCCAAAGTGCATTTTAGATTCATTTTCCTAAGTAAACATAAGTAAAAGAAACTACAACACATATCTGGGAATAGGATCTTAGCCAAAACAAAGGCTATACAATACCCCCCTACACATACACACCCCCAACCAAACCAAAAATCCTTCTATTTTAGATCTTTGATTTAAAGGAGATTTTTAAACCTATTCAATAAACAAGAAGATTTGTAATTATTTCAACTCTTGATGGGCTCTATTTCAGTAATTTAGTAAATTTGCTTTGTCTTCACAAATTAAATGAAAGTAACCCATTATGTTGCATTTAGGAAGAAACCTTTCGGCCTAAATATAAGTTTTTAAGTATAGGCTTATAATCTTCGCAATATTCTTTATATTTCTCATATTGGTAATTAGCTTTTCCTTGAGTCTGCATTCCTATTTCTTTCTGTAATTTCTACCTTAATTCCTCTGTATTTTTAGCAGAATGGGCACACACTTGAAATTTACTGATCACATATATTATTTAAACGTACTCCTGCTTAATGATGACTATTCTTTGAAAAGTAAGAAGAATACTTGCAATATGAGTGACAGAATGACAAGCTCAAGTTTAAGTATAAAAGATCTTTGAACGTTATAATAAAAAAACTAAAGCAGAGAAGACAAATAACTACAAGTGAGAGGAGGACACTAGACTAACAGTGATTTGCTGCATTATCACACGATGCTTACATGTCTGGGATGACTAAGAGGAGATGTCTTTTAAATAGAGGGTGACAGTTAGTAATTATTGTAATGCAATACCTTGTACACTAAACAAGGGTGACTGGGATAAAGTGTCAAAGGCAGGGCATTAATGATGACAAGGGCAGGATTCAGCTGCAGCAGCTGTCATCTTCCCAGGTGGGTGACCACAGTACCACAATTGTTACTGCCATAGAGGTCTTCCTAGGAAACATTAAACCAATAGAGTTGTTGTTGTTGTTGTTATGTGCCATCGAGTCGTTTCTGACTCATAGCAACCCTATGCACAACAGCCCTAAACCCTGCTCTATCCTGCACCAACCGCACCGCCTCAGACACACCCATCCCGATTACCCCAGTCACCGAATCAATCCATCTCATAGAGGATCTTCCCCTCCTGCGTTGTCCCTCAACCCTCCCAAGCATGATGTCCCTCTCCAAGGACCCGTCCCTCCTGGCAACA
>NW_006399792.1:14405139-14427786 GCF_000299155.1 Elephantulus edwardii | reverse complement strand
TTTTACTATAAAGGCAACCCCATTTTTCCTTGTCTTTTCATCTCCAGAGTAATATATCATATGGTCATCTTACTCAAAATGCCCCATGCTAGTCCATCTCATCTCTCCAATGCCTAATATGTCAATATTTATGCGTTCCATTTCTTTCTTAGCAATTTCTAGTTTTCCTTCACTCATGGCTCTCACATTCTATGTACCAATCACCCAATCACTAGGGTCTGCTTACAACTGTTCCTCCTCCCTTGTATTTCCATACTTGATAGTTCTACCTAGGTTGCCCTTTCTGTTAATCTGCGTGTGTTCTGTTGTGCATAGGGTTTTCAGAGGCCTGCTATTTCAGAAGTGGGTGGCCAAGGTAAACAAAATTTAAAAGTATAAACAATAATAACTATTGTATACAAACAGAGACACATCATGCTCCAGTGCCTTCAAAAGCCCAAGAAATTACTTCTTATTGAGTTTTATCTTTACAAGGTACTAACTTCAGCATAATGTAAGTAAAAGGATGTTGACTTTGGTGTCAGACAATTTCGAGTTTAAACTTTATCATTTATCAGCTATAATTTTATAAACTAAATGAATAAGGAAAAGTATACTACTTTAAGGGCTTGAAAGGAGAAAATAATAAATATAACTGGAACATGTAAGTTATAGAATACATTCTGACATAAAGCTCCATAAATTTCAGACTTTTGTTCAATATTTGCTCACACTGTTCTTAAAAAAAAATCATGCTAAACTTATTTCAATCTTGGAAACAATTGTATAATACAGTGGGAAATTCCTTTATGAATCCCCATTCACCTTTTTCCTGTTTCCTTAAAGATTCAATAATTACTATTTATTCCCATTCCTCCAAAAGTATCAAATACTGTCATTCACTGTGTTCTCTAATATGTCTAATTTTTTTTTAAATACAATGACTCACAAAGATTTGAAGATCTTTATCTTTTAATTACAGGTATCATTATGTGACTTTTATAGTTTCTCCATGTACATAGAGTTTCCCAAGGCAAGCCATTTCAGAAGTGGATGCCACTCCTGCTTCCAAGCTTGTTTTAATGGGGAGCTTCACCAAACACTGTCTGCCATGGGTAATCATTCTTGCATTTGACCCATCAGTGTCACAGTGTTCAGCTTCACAGCAACCACAAGTTACCTCTGTACAGCAAATGGACAGACCAGTGCTAGACCACTTAGAAGAATGTTCGACCTGAGGGCCATAGATTAAAATCAACCACCTTTGGCTTGGTAGCATAACTTTCTTTTTTTCTTTTTTTTTTTTTAAGCATAACTTTCTATCCACTAGGCCAACAGATGTCTCTTTATGTTGTACATGGAGAAACTATGAAAGTTATACAAGTGTTCAGGTATTTCATTCATAGGGTCACTAACGAGTTGTCTACAACTCAACAGCACCTAACAACAACAACAACAACATCATTATGTGAAGTCTCATTATTCTAAAAGAGAAAAAGCTCATGTCTACAGTAGTAGCAAGGAACCTGGTAGCTTATTTGATAGTGTCTTGCCCATCCAAAGGCATGCATTTCAAATCCACCAGCTGATGGGTACTAAAGAACAAAGAAGTCAGTTTAAAGATTAAGATGCATCTGACCCCAGTCATGCTATGTCCAATTGTTTTTTATGTATGTAAAAGTAAGATGATGAATAAAGAAGGCCCAAGAAGAAATGATGCCTTTGAACTGTGGTGTTAGCAAAGAGTATTGACTGTCTCATGGACTTCAATCAGAACAAAGACACTGTCTTGAAGGAGTCCAGCCATAATGTTCAGTCCCTGGAAAAGAACACCATGCTTGGAAAATTAGAGGGTCAATGAGAGAAGGAAGATGGTTACTATGAGGGATTGGTAAGTGATTGCAACAGTGAGCTTAAAACATAGAAGAAATTCTGAGGAATGGAGCAAGATTGGGCAGGGGGTTTCATTTAGTGCACAAAGGATCTCTATGAGGCAGAGTACAAGAAGACAGTTTTACAGTGGGGAAACTCTGGGTTCTCTCCATGAAATGTAAGGACTATGGGAAAAGCATGACTTAATGCAAATGTCAGAGAGAATGATGAGAGTTGGGGTTTTAGGTTCTCAATTTCAGACAGTTCCCCACCACTCACACCCTAGGATTTGTCTTAAAATAAATGTCTGGCAGCCTGCTCACTTCAATTTTCACTAATGTAGTTAAAGAGATACTTTAAAAAATCATATCAGGATCACATTTTTGTAAGATGGTTTTAGTCATGCTATTTTCAGCTAAATCAAGAAATAATTTTGACAAGTAGAATCAGTTGCTCCATAGATCAAAATGAGAGTGTGAGTAAGAAAGATCTTAGATATACATTCAGTGTAAGAATAACTGAAACCTAAAATGATAAGAGTTATTTTGACATCTATATTGTAAGAGGGATTATAAACAATAAATTACCTGAGCATAAGAAGAGTATCCTAATATAAAAATCATAGTGTTCTAGTGAATACAAGGGAGTTCTGGTGGCCAAGAGGTAAAAAGCTGCAATGTCAGCCATAAGGCATGCAGTCTAAATCCACTCGCTGCTTTGGGACAGAAGGATGGGTAATCTCCTCCATGTCATTATTGTCTCTGAAAACTTGCTGAAGGATCAGTTACTCGACAGTCACAACAACAACAATGAGTATGAGTTAAGAAATGATTATGTCATAACCTTAGCCTGCAGAAATATCTCTTCATTTTAGTTAGACTTCCTAGAGTAAGAAAAACAAACCATTTTAAGAGTCTAATATTAAGAGAGGACATTCTGGTGGTGCAGTCTGTCTTACTAACTTAAAGGGGGTATCTCCCTAGTAGTTTGAATTCATAAGTGGCTCCACAAGAAAAAGATGGGTAATCTCATCCAATGTGATTTATAGTCTCTGAAAATCTGGTGGAGAGTCAACTATGGGAAAATACAGGTTTGTCCTGGAGAGGGTGAAACCAAGCTGCTCTTTGATTTGACTTTGAAGTTCTGTTTCACATACTTTGGGCATGTTGCCCAGAAGGACCAGTCCTTGGGGAAGGACATCATGCTTGGAAGGATAGCAGGACAAGAGCCAGAGAGAAAACCTCGGAGGAGATGAGTTGACACAGTAATTAAGATAATGTGGTTGAGTATGTCAGGGACAGTGAGATTGGCTCAGGAAAGGACAGATTTTGAAGCTATTCAGCAGAGGGTCCTATGAGTTACAAGCAACTCGACGGTACATAACACAAGCAACATCTTCTCTTTTTGTGAAAGAAGACAAGCTACAAGAAATAGGAAAGTCAGGAAAACAAAAGAAACATGCATGAAACTTAAATCTACTGCTCTCAAATCAAGGGAACTCTGGTGGCCTACAGACTAAGGGATTGTTGGCAAACCAGAGGCAAATCCATCAGCTGCTCTATAAAAGAAAGCTGGACAATCTCTTCCTGTGTCATTCCAGAAAACCCACTGGAGGGTTAGTTATGAGTTGATTCTGACTCAACAGCAATGAGTTTTTTAGGTTCTTAAATCTAGTTCCTATTTACTTTCCACAAGCTGTTATTTAAAGCACAGCAGTAGTCAACTACCTATTATTACTTTAAAACAATGATATTATTATAGTCAATAAAAACATACATATTTTTTTCTCATAAAAAATATTGTAAAATATTTACATGAATTTTGGTCAATCAAATCATCAACTAAGCTCATTGCTGTAAAGTTGGAACTGACTTAGAGCTGTGACCTTCCAGAGGGTTTTCAGAGGTATAAATCATATGAAGCAAATTGCCTATCTTTGTGCTAAGGAAGGGCTGATGGATTCAAACCACCTGCCTTCAGATTGGCAGTGCAATGTCTTACTTACTTATAAACTACCTAAGTAATGAAAAAAAGTTAATTTAAGTAAATGCATAGTAAAAAAACAGAATTTCTAATCTATTTGAACATGTAGGTAAGCAAGAAAGACTCTAAGTAAGTATACACATAAATACTCATGAATCACTGGTTTCTTTTAAGCTAACATTGGTATTTACAAATAAAAAATAGTTGTCATTGAAAGTAGTGTTATTTTAACCTGTAACTAAACTCATCACCTGATAATTCACCAGATCTCCTATGTCATAATTTATACAATTCCTTTTTTGAGCTAAGATTAAAGAGTATACATGGAGAATGAAAGAAATATTGATATAGGGCTGAGCGAGTTATCTGGGCTAATTATCTGAGTTACTTAGAAGGGCCTCATTCTAATTTCTATTGAAGTATATTGCCATTAAAAGGGATTCTGGTGGCCTAGTGGTAAGGCCTTGTGCTGCCAACCCAGAGGATACAGCTTGAATACAACAGCTGCTCTGTGCTCTGTGAGAGAAGACAGGCAATCTTCTCTCAGGAGATCCACTTTCTCTGAAAACTCATTGCAAGGTCAGCTATGAATCAGTTCTGACTTTAAGAAACAACAACTGACTATAAAATCTAAACTCTTCACAAGTGCCAAATGTTTGCATTGTCTTTCCAATAATTCCTATGGATAAAATAAATAGATAAATAGGAGAAATAAGTACAATATCATTTCTATACTTCTTTTTTTCTATATTTAAAGCAGATCATAGAAGGAAGAAAATGCTGCCAAAAAGAAGAAATATTTTTTAAAATGTGTATGAAATCACATTTTAATATTAAAACTTATAGATAGTAATATCCAAGCCACTGACTGCATCTCACTACTAAAATACAATTTATTATCAACAGAAGTAGATATACATGTGAAAACAAAATTAATTTAGTGTACTGTGCATTCGAACAGGAAATAATTTCTTTCATTGCATCCAAATATATGGAGAGTAGGAGATATCATCCTCAAATCATGCTTCTGAAGTTTGATGCTTATCTGTCCTTTAAAGATTTATCCTTGAGGCAATTTTACAATACATACAATATTTGTAATAAATATAGTTATCATTTCATATTGAAACGTATAACAAAATAGAAGGGGAAAAAAGAGAAAACAATTTTAAGGAAATACTGCTCAGTCATTTGAAAGTTCTATTTGTAAAACTTGAAGTGATTAAGACTACAACAGTGGAAGAGACTCATAATTTGTAATTTATTAATTAAATAAAAACTCCATTTTCCTATCTTCTAAAGTTACTATGAGAAAGACTATCCCTTTCCAACCCTTTGTGTCTTCTATTTCTTGCCTCTTTTGCTCTAATTCTTGCACCTTGTTATTTCTATTTCAACTCATAATCAGAGATTTCCCCTTCAGTGAAGTACTTTGTATGCAGGTAAACATGAGAGTAATATTATTCAGATTTACTGCTGTAGCTATACCTGAGGATTTTATTTGGATTTATCGTTACTTGTCTATCATTCTTAACTGCCCTTCAGTGACTGTAAAAAGGTGAAGGGCTGAATATTAACCCAGGGAAATATTTGAAAGATGTAAATGAAAATATTTATGTAAGATAAACACACAGACACACACACACATACACTCTCACATATACATTTCTTTTCCTTATAAAACTTTTTCTCATAAAAGCTCAGCTGATGTCAATGCATGAACAGTGTATTAAGGATTTAACTTCATTATTAATAATTCAGATATAAAACTCTTGACAATTAATTAAGATTAATGACAGAAGTCATCCCTTTTCCCCAATGTAACACTTCTACACATCTCTTCACTTCTCACTCCATCGACCCTTCCTTACTCATTTCAGACTGTTAAAATTTGAGGTCTGAAACGTGGATCCTGTTATTGTCTGCATTTTCCACCTGAGATTAACAAAGTCGACATTAACAAATTTATAATCCACCTCTCAGACAACTGGCATACTTGAAGCAGTTAATGGATAAAGAACTAAACTAGTTAAGAGAATAGGAGAGTATAGGACTATTTCATAAATCTGGGTTGAGATACCAGTTAAAGCCATCACACCTCTTCTGGAGAGGGGGAGTGAATCAAACTGTCAGCTCACTTCCTACTGTTGATGGAGAAGAGCCAGCATCTCCGCAAACTCGACTAGTGAGAAACTCAGAACTAACATGCTCCACAGATACCTGCAGTGCAGTTAACTGACTACTTGACTTTATGATGTATGATTTGGGTGAAACAAGTACAAATCACAAGATTTCAATTGCTGGAAAAATTTCTTTAAACAAAAATTTTAAAAATGATGAAATCTATTTTAGGAAAAAAGAAATGAAAAGAATGAAACTGCCAACATATCCTGAAAAAAAGGTGAATGAATTCAAGTTACAAACCTTCTATTCAGAATTCAGCCTTAAAAGAAATGATTGTGTCGTGCTTACATAACTTGGAAAGTATTCAAACAACTTAGTTATAAATGAAAATATCACTGCCAACTCTTACCAGTAACCTCAACCATAAGTGTATAAATAGTTCAAGTTTGCTGGGCTTCAGAATTTCTCTAATGCCTTAATTATTCTTAGTTTAAGAAAAAATAATGACTGGAAAAACATAGCTCTTATGTATATATTAAATGATAGTTCAATTTTATATTTAATAAATTGCAATTATTTTCATTTGCTGCTTTTGAATTGATTACAACTTATAAGGATCACACGTGATAAGAGGGACATTATACACAGAGTCTGTTCATTGGATCAATATTTTGTGCATGTAACAAGAAATTGTCGTGATTTAATGGTGTAGGACACTGTGGCCAGAACTAGAAATGTCATAAGTCTTGAACCTATTCACTGAGTTGTGTAACCCTGGGTTCAGTTAATTCTGCTCTTAGAAAGAACAGCTGAAGGAAAGAGTAGTGATTGGGAGACTAAACCTCAAATGTTACACACAGAAAATATGATAAATTCACGTAAATCCAGATAATGTGATGAACAAGGTGGAAAATTCAGATAAGCTCTCAGTGACATGCAAGTGGAAATGAGAGGACAGAACTGTCTGGAAATGATAAGTCTAATGAGGATAATAAAGCAGTGAAAGTTAATGAACTCTCCAGAGAAAACCAGAACCCCAAAAGATCAAGAGTTAACTTTTAGGAGTCAATCAATGCTGAGAGATAACGGAAGTGAGTCAGCGAAAGATAATTTTCACTTTAGAACTTCCATCTCAGTGTGAGATAGATATATATATAAATATACTATTTGAACATTTTATTATAACATGGTTAAGCACCTACTGTTTCAGACACAACTAAAATATGACATATATATGAAGGCACATAAGAATACACATTCTAATTCTATACCTTCCAACTCTGTGTGAAAAGTAAGAGTGTGTGTGTGTGTGTGTGTGTGTGTCTATTTTATATTAAAATGGGCCTTAATCTTGTTTAAAGAAAATATATTTGCTTCTTAATAAAATTGTTAGATTGTGTTGTTGTTATGTGCCATCCAGTCATCTGTGATGCACAGAGACCCTATGTACAGTAGCTCTGAAGCCTGTTCTGTCTTGAGCCAGTCTCACTGACTCTGACACGCTAACCTCCATTGCCCCAGTTACTGTATCAATCTATCTTATCCAGGATCTTCCTCTCCTGCAATGTCCCTCCACACTTTCCTAGCATGATGATCTTCTCCAAGGATTGGTCCCTCCTGGCCATGTGCCCAAAATATGTGAGACAAACCTTCAAAATCCTAGCCTCTAAGAAGAAACTTGGTTTTACCCTCTCCAAGACGGACCTATTTGTTTTCTCGGTGGTCCCTGGTATGTTCAAGACTCTTGTTGGAACAGCAACTCAAAGGCATCAATTCTTCTGTCATACTTAGTCCAAGCTCTCTGATGCATAGAAGTATCACCAAGTGGAAGGCACAAGTGGAAAGGATTAAAAGAGCAATCACTTCTTTTAAAAGAGCTCAAGCTTCTATAACTCTGAAAATAAATGAGAGTTCTAGAACAAAAGCTTGATTTTGTCTCATTACTTGTGGCTGCATTATTGAGGAGCAAGAAGATGGACAAGAATGAAAACATGTGAAGTTCATGGGATATTTTCTATTCCTTGGTTTTTCTGGGCTTCTCCTCTGTTCCTCCTCCCCACTCTCCTTTCTTTCTGGTTATTTCTTCTTGCCTTTAATTAGAGCAGCTTTTTAAGGTCAAGAATGACTAGGGATGATAGAAGGATAATTGATGCCTTTGAGCTTTGGTGCTGGAGTACTGAATATACCATGGACTTTTAGGAGAACAAACAAGTTCGTCCTAGAGAGGGTGAGACCAGGCTGCACCTTGGAGGCAAGGATTCTGAAGCTTTGCCTGGCATACTTTGGACATGTTGCAAGAAGGGACTAGTCTTAGAGAGGGACATCATGCTTGGGAGGGTGGAGACACAGCACAAGAGAGGAAGACCCTTGAAGAGATGGACTGATTCAGTGACTGGGAGCAGGTGTATCAGAGACAGTAAGATTAGCACAAGATAGAGCAAGGTTTAGGGCTGTTGTACACAGGGTTGCTATGAGTTGCAGACAACTTGAGAGCACATAAAAACTACAACAATAATGTTAGTAGTTGATCTAGATACAAGTTATTTAGCTGGCTTAAGACACTTATACTGTGTATAAGTAAACAACTCTGATAGAATAGAAAATGAAAGAATAGAGCCTAACTGGTTAAAGATAAAAGAAAGGGAATCAGAAAATGAAGATACGTTGCATTACATAAACAAATAATAAAAATACTAAAAGCTCGTTAGTATGAAACAAGCAAGCATACAAACAACAACTCAAGTCAAAAAATGTCTAACATCGGACACTGTCTGGAGGCATTCCAAATGGTTCATCATTTGACTTATTTATTGTCAGAGACTGTTCCTACAACACAGCCTCTAACAAAACGAGGCTGTCTCGAACCCTGGTAATAGGATTGTGTTTCCCATTATACCAAGAATGTTGGGAAAGTACCATAATCTGCATATGGTCTTTGCCCAGGTCAACTTTGAAGGGGATCATATTCTGAGACCTTAAGTACTCATGAGATCGTTCAAACCAAATTAATCATGTCAGCAGAGCCTAAGGTGGTTCCATGTGTGTTAATGTGTCTGTAACAAGGTTATGTATGCCTTCTGTATTGAGGAGTGAGAAACCATTGTCAAAGTATTTAAGGTACAAATATAAAGGCAGAGAGAAAATTTAAAAAATGGTGCACCTTTAAGTACTAAAAAATCATATTTAAAATGTGTAACACTGGTTTAAAACAATGATGTACTTGATTAATAAGTTTATTGGATAGAAATAGATAGATGACATAGAGACATGTTATTGTTGTTAGGTGGCATTAAATTCACTATAATTCATAACAAACCTATAAACAATAGATCTGAACCTAGGCCTATCCTGTGCTACTCTCAAAATTTCTGATATGCCCCATACCATTGCTATAGTTACAGAGGGACCTCAAAAATCTTTGACTCCCCTCTTTTCTCAGCATGATGTCCTTTTCCAGACTGGCCTCTCCTGACAAGACATAAATATAGAAAAAGAGATAGCTCTCTCTCTTTCCTGTTGAATTGTAACCAACTCAAAACGGACCTCTATCTGGTTCCAAGGCCATAAATGACAAAGGAGGAGACTGTGCATCTTTCTCCTTCGTAATAGCTTGGTGGATTCGAACCAGTAGAAAGGCGTGGCCTTGGGTTAGCACCGTATCTCCCTATGGACTAAGCCACCAGAAATCTCTGATACAGATCCAATGCTATAAACCATTATGAGAGGAGTTTTCCCATCTTTCTCTCAAGGAATAGCTGAATGAAAACTGACAGTCTTTTAGAAAGCAGGCCAAAATACCCCATCAAAGCTCACTCTCTACACATACACACACAGACACAAGCATATACAAGTATTTAGAATACGTACTCTTTTTATCATACACTAACTAGCATGTTAAGAAGTGCTATGGAAATGTAAAATTTAGAAAATTGGAAGTATCTTTTCATACTATTAATTCCAAGTAAATAGCTAGGTTAAGGATGAGACTAGTACACAGTAGGAAAAAATTGTCTTGAACTCAGAAAGTGTGCAAAAACGTCCCCATTTTTCTTATTTTAAAAAGTAAAAAAAATCATAAAGGAGAAAAAGATAAAATGTCCCATAATCTTTCAAATGAATTAATTTTTATTCAATTTGAAAAAATAAGATGAGAATCAAATTTAGGTCCACTGTTTTACTTTTAAAAAAATATCTTGAAGGGTGTAAAAATGAATATTTTACTTAATTTCCCCAAATATATCAAGTGTAAGTTGAAACTAGACTCAAGTATAATTAATATAAATTGTAAATAAAGATCATGTGTACATAAGAAACAATTTTAATATGCTAAAAAGCTCACTGATAATAATAAAAGGTATATTCTTAAAATAAATTACTTACTTTGTTGTTATTATTTTGTACCAGTAATAAAATGTCATTATGTCATAGAACGTTAACTAATATCTTGATTGGATGGGTGAAAGCTTATCAAATTCTTAGGTCCTATCTATATTTTCTTTGTAAAAAAAGTATTTTTGACAATTTAGTTGATTGTATTTTGCATACTCATTTCATTTCATAAAACCAAGCTAAATAAATTATTTATGTTACTATTTTGTGTTGAGTCAAGCACAACTCATAGGGACTCTACGAACAACAGATCTAACCTACTCTGTACTCTGTCCTATCCTGTGCCCAGCCTCACATCTGAGCCCATTGCTGGGGTCACTGTGTGAATTCACCTGATTGAGTCTTCCTTGCTTTGGCCATCCCTCCATCTTCTTAAGCATGATGTACCTTTCCAGGGAATATACTCTCCTAGCAACATGCCTAAAATATGTGAGACGAAGCTTTATCATCTTTGCCTCCAACCAGGAGTACACTGGGTACCCCTTCTCCAAGACATATCTATTTGTTCTTTTGGAAGTCCATGGGATATTCTGTACTTTTCTCCAATACCACAGCTCAAAAGCATCAAATATTCTTCTTTAATTTAGAAGAAGATACTTATAATAATACATTTTTTTCCTTAGGAAGCTCTGGTGGAAAAGTCCAAAAGGAGATGTACTGTTAACCTAAAGATCACGTTTCTCTGGAGTTCAACTCCTCCCATTTGATCTAAAGTCTCAGAGAAAAATCCAACTGAGGGTCAGTGGGTTCAGACTCGATGACAATCAGTTGAATTGAGTTTTTCATTATGAACTGACTACCAACCAAATGACTAATTTTATTCAATCTATCTAATTTATAAGTTAGTATATAAAATGCATGTGATGTCACAAAATGACCAATATTATCTGGATTGGAGGAGAAAAATCCATGAAATATCTTTGATCTAATCTATCTTTTCTTTGTAAAGAACTGTCATTTTGACAATTCAACTGTTTGTATTTTGCCTATTTTTCATTTCAATTCAGAGAACCAAACTGAATCAATACTTTAACTAACTTATATACAAAATTAAGAGATATTATTTAAAATAAAAGATATTGAAAGGAAAAACAACAAACCTTTTTTATTGGTTGTTATTTTTTCACTGAAAAGAGACATTAGCAGATAACATGCTCATAAATCTGTAAGTGCTAATAATTACATATTCAAGATACGGTTCTAGATGAAAACCTTTGAAATATTAAATGAGGGTTTCAATCTGCTCTGACATACCCACAAGTGGCTTACTTACTAAACTTACAGAAACATGCACAAATCTCAGCTTGATTAAAATAAACACAAATATGCTTATTTTAATCAAGCTGATAGTGGAGTCTTTTAACTGCATAGAATCAGGATGGTGTGTCCACAAATGGAGGTCAGAACAGTTTTTAACATTTGGAATCATTAAAGACATCACCATTAAAAAGGCTGTGGTATCTGAGTTGTCATTGTTTTTGATTGTCATTAAGTGGAGCCTGACTCATAGTGACCCTATGAACTAAAGGCCTGAAGCCTCTCTAGAACTATCAACATTTATCAAAGCTCATAGAATTTCCAGAAGCATGCTGTTTAGAAAGTGGATGCCACTCCTGCTGTTTTGATCAGAGAATTAAAAAGCAAGAATGAACATTAGTCTCATTTGCCAACATTATCAAGTGTCTTCAATGTTTTTTTTTTTTTTTAAAAAAAAGAATCTAGGCTATTTAATATATTGCCTCAGTAGCATAAACGGCTGAATTCTTAACTATTCAAAAGTCTGGTGGCTTAAACTCACTCAGGGGAATTTCAGAAGACAGACTGATGATCTGTTTCCTAAAGGTCACACACAGCCTTGAAAATCCTCTAGAGCAGTTCTCTTCTGCATGTACTGGGTTACCACGAGTCACAGTCAATGAACAACATAGACTACCTAATGTTTTCAGATTTATTTTTTTTTTTGCTGTTAAATTTTAAAAAGTTAAGGATGAACACTGAGTTCTGTCAAGAATTGGCTTTTTTTAAAAGCAACTGCCATCAAGTACTTAAAAAGATCAAAATTATATTAGCACAGATAACAAAAGTCCTTTAATTTAGCTTAACTGAAAATTCATATGTACATATAAAGCTCATCATAGCACTGACTGATGAAGACTGCCACAGTAAAGATACTTTTGAGTCAGCAACTGGACTGTATTTGAAAGTGGCTGTGTACTAGATGAGAAGTTTAAATTTTTTTTGAACAATACTAATTTGCATTGTTTTAGTATCTTTTTTTGTGATATCTAGAAGCTCTTACATATCAGGCTACTATTTCAATCAATTCTGTTATTTCATATATATGTTTATGTGTACATGTGTTTGCACAATGAAAGTTTTTGCAATATTTCAAACCAATATGAAATAAAACAAAATTAAAATAATCCACATGAGATAAGTTCAGAGAAGAAGAAAATGTTTTTGCGATATTTTCAATAAAAAAAGACCCAATCAAACTGTTTCATTTTTTTCTGCCTGAATCCAGGTTAGGGAGGTGGCAGGGGAACCCAACAGGAAAGTGCTTAATTTAACATGGAATTTGTACTTTTTTTGGCTTTTGTTCTTCTAAGTATCTAACTAATGGTCTGAAAATTCTACAAACAGGAAATAATTTTCTAAATTTTTCTTTCCTAAAAAAAAAAAAATTGCATGCAATCAATTTCACTTCCATGAAATTAAATTAGAAACTCTGTATATTTAACAGTGATGCAATGCACGGATAGATTTTTTGGGTGGTTGTGAGAAATCTTCCCTCGCAGTATATAAAATTGACTGGTAAATGTGGGATTGTGGTCTGAAGGTTAACATAACCTCATCACATCCAAGGAGCTCCTTTGAGATTTAATTGATTTGTGGAACAACTCCAAAACTAGTGCTTCTCTTTCTTCTTCCTTTGCCTTTCTGTCTCTCTCTCTCTCTCTTTTCAAATGAAAAACGGGGATGCATGGTAATGCATCATTTATAAATTACCTTGTTACTGCAAAAACAAAACACTGCTTTGAAAAGCAAACAAACTCCTGCTGCGGACTCCAGCATGTTTGATGGAAGCCCTTCAAAAGAGTCCATGGTTTAATGGAGGTTGTTTATGTGGAGACTTCGATCTGTACCTGCTGTCCCCTGTCACTCCCTGGAAACTTGGCGGCAGATGTTGCAGCGTTAAGTTGTCTCTGAAGTGGCTTTCTGTCCTCCTCTCCCCACCGCATTGGAGTCAAACTACATTAGATCTCTTTATTTGTGCCTAAGGCAAGTTTGGGAGCGCAGCTGTGTCCACCCCCACTCTTACCTTTGGTGTTTCAGGCCTCCAGGCAGTGAGTGGGAGACCAAAACGGTTCTGCCTCTCTCAACTACCTCCACTGACAATCCGGCCGCTCACTGCGGGCGGGAGAGGCCGCTGCCGCTGCTGCAAACAGATGTCAGTGACAACCTGCTAGCTTACACCTGGACGCGCCTCCCTAACCTCGCGCTCAGCTCACTGAAACATTCATGACTCCGAGGAGTTCCAGACACAATCAAAGGCGGCGCCTGCTCTGTGTGCAGCTCACAAACGTGTGCCACCTTGGCAGGAGCTGGCAGGGAGGAAAGGTAGCAGGAGCAAGGGACAAGCAAGAGCCTTCTCACGCTGCTTTGATACTGTATGCCTGAACTTCAATACTGGATCAAGGACTTCAATTCAGCAGTGAATTCTTCTGCAAATGTGCACAATGCAGCCTCTGGGCCATCCATAAAAGGGGTGGGTTTGCCTAGAAATTCAGCAGAGTAAGTGCCTCCGGATTTAGGTAACTACTCTCTGATATGTTTATGCAACTAAGCTCTCAAGAGGCTGGATCTGCAGTAAACAATTTATAGATAAATGACTAAGACTCTTTTCCAAGGTAGAAAGCATGCTGTTTCCTGGTTAGGCAAAAGTATTTTGGAGACACCAGCCAAAAGTAAATGACAAGACTGTTTTCTAAGGTAGAAAGCATGCTGTTTTTTGGTTAGAAACGTAAGAACCAAAGTGCTTGTCTCTCAGGAAGAATAAAGTTTGTTCTACCTTTAAAAAAAACAGAAAAACAAACCCCCAAACTGCGGAGAGCTGTCTTTAAATTCAGGTGTGAAAAAATATTCCCATTTATTTCTTGCCAGTACAGAGCAAACTTAAATTTTTAACAGCTAGAATATCTTCCAAAATTCTTAACTTATACAGTGCACAAATGTTCTTACTATCATATACTTATCTATGTGTGAGTGTGACCCCCCCTTTCTACACAAGAAGGTGTGCCGAAATCTCAAAGGTACATGGTTTGAATCCACCAGCTGCTTCATGGAAAAGG
Organism: Elephantulus edwardii; assembly: GCF_000299155.1. NCBI lineage: Eukaryota > Metazoa > Chordata > Mammalia > Macroscelidea > Macroscelididae > Elephantulus > Elephantulus edwardii. Next base: position 14,413,087 of record NW_006399792.1, on the reverse strand, counting down.
AATGGGTATTGTCCTTCAGTGCGAGCTACTACTCCTAAAAACCCACTGGAGGATTAACTCTGAATCAACAGCACACAACAACAACAACATACACATGAATATATACGCAAATAAGAGACTCAGTGGTTAGTTTGACTAGTGATACCTGGAAGGGCTATAATTCTGAACATAAAAAATGACGGGAGAAAACAGAAGCAGTCTGCTTCCTCAAACATGCACATACAGTCTAGGAAACACTATCAAGCAGTTCTACTTCATCTAATAGGTCCACTGTAAATTGGCATCAAAATGAGGATTTCAGGATGTTAATGTTAGGTGCTGTCGCGTCAAGTACAACTCATAGATACCCTACGAACAAAAGATCTGAACCCAGTCCTGTCCTCCGCAATCTTCATACTTCCTAAAACACAAGAGCCCATTGCAGCAGTCACTGTCAATTAATCTACCTGGTTGAGGGTCTTCCTCTCCCTTGCTGACCCTCCACCCTTCCCAACATCATGTTCCTCTCCAAGGAATTGCACCTCCCAGCAGTATGTCCAAAGTATGTGAGGTGAAGCCTAATCGTTCTTGCCTCCAAAGAGCACTCTGGCTGCACCCTCTCCAAGACTCATCTATTTGTTCTCTTGGCTGCCCATAAGATATTCTGTGCTCTTCTCCAACACCACAGCTCAAAGGCATAAATTCTTTTTCTATCATCCTTATTCAAAGCCCAGGTCTCGGATGCATAGCTAATACTGTAAAGACTTGAATCAGATGCACATTAGTCCTCAAACTGACATCACTACTCCACAATAATCTGGAAAGATCCTTAACTGCGGATTTTCGTAGTGCAGTGTGTCTCCTTATTTCCTGACTGCTCATACCAAGGGTGATAATTGTAGATCCAAGCAAGATGAAGTTGACAGTCGCAATCTTCTTTCCATCCTTCATGACACTGCCTATTGGTACAGTGCTAAGAATCTTTTGTTTCCTTGATATTGAAAATGTAATCCATACTAAAGGCTGTATGTACTCCTTGATCTTCAATAAGTGCTTCAAGTCCTCCTCACTTTCAGCAAGAAATGTTGTGTGTTCTGCATACTCAGGTTATTTATGAGTCTCCCTTCAATCCTGATGCCACATTTCTCTTCACAGAGTCCAGCTTGTCACATAATTTGCTCAGCATATAGAATGAACAGGCATGGAGATAGAATACAACCCAACACACACCCTTCCAATTCCAAATCATACACTTCTCCCCTGCTCCATTATAGGCAGAGGAACACAGAAATATTTGCAAAACATAATAACTTTGCATATTGATATACAGGTTCCTTAAAAAGGATTGGTCATAAATACCCAAAAGTTATGTTTTTCTAATGAATCATTTGTGATAGATAGACAAATGATTTTAGAGGGAATCAATGTCTCTAATAAAAATCTATGCAATACCATTTAAAAATTCCTTAGAATGTAATCAGAAAATTGAATATAAAAGTAGAGTTGGAATAAAAGTTATAAACTGCTTCGATGGACAATGAACTTCTGCTATGGATTCAATTATGTCCTCTGAAAATATGTGTTATCAATGCTAATTTCTATACCTACGGCATCCACTTCTAAAATGGCTTGCCTCCGAAAACTCTGTGGACGAACAGTGCTCAGGCCTTACGTTCATAGGGTCGCTATGAGTCGTCTATGACTCAATGGCACCTGACAACAACAACGATTAGGAACCTCTGGTGGCACAGTTTGTAAGGAGTTCGGTTGCCAAACCAAAGGTGGGATGTTTGAATAGATCAGCTGGTCTAAGTAAGATAGATGAGTCATTTTCTCCTTTGCAATTTTACAGCCTCTGAAAACTTGCGGTTGTTTTGGTTTTGTTTTTCATATAACCATGGTTATAATCTTATTTGGAGATTAATCTTGATTATGTTAATGACAAAGTATTACTGCAGAGTGTCAAACTCTTCTGAAATAGGAAAGAGATTAAACAAGCAAATGAACAAGCAGAGATGCAAAACAAGACCTGCCAAGCCACTGAACTTGACTGAGGAATAGAAGTTCAAAGCAAACAAGGCTCCTTACTCCAGCATTCATGAAGAAGCATTTCCCTTGGAGCCGGCACCCTGAATTTGGTATTGTCATTTCCTAGAATTTAATGTTTTAATGTTTCCTAAAACTTACATATTTCACAGCCCATTCTCCTCCTCCTGTAAAGATCACTAGGCTTGGGGTCAACCCAATAGCAAAGATTTTGGGGATTTTGTTTGTTCTGGTTCAGTTTTCTGTGTTAGTCTTTTATCTGAATATCTGAAATTCAAAATTTTTGAAAACTGAAAGTTGTAAGTTTGGGAACAGAATTCATTTGGAAGCAAGACCTAACCTGAATAGAGACTAGTTATGATATACGTACATTGTAGTTGCTTACCATCCATCTGGAACCAGCTCATGGCCGACCTTCCAGCAAGTTTTCAGAGGCAGTAAACTGCACAGGAGGACACTGCCCAGCTGTCTCCTACAGAGCAACTGGTGGATTTGAACCTAGAGCCTTCGGATTATAGTGCAGATCCTTAACACTAGGCTACCAGAGCTTCCTATGACCTTCTATAGCCAGTTGAAATTATTGATGTCTGATAATATGATATCTGAATAATGAAACTGAAATGCTGCCTTACATAATATGAGAATTATATCACATTACTACCATCTGAAACCTCGGAATTTGAAATAATTTAATACCAAGAGTTAGACTAAAAGGCTTTGTAATTATATAAATCACAAGTATATCCACATTACTAAAAAATGAAGCTTCTATTTTGTTTGATCAATATAATGTAAGAAATTATTATTGAAACATGAAAAATAACAACGTAACTCTGTAGAGAACATGTAGAATATTTAAGACATAAAGAAGAATACCAAATTTTCTTGGTAAATAACAAAGTGCCTAAAATATGTTAGGCAACAGATAAATGCTTGTTGAATTAGTGAGTGAATAAACCATTTGAAATGAAGTCAACAAATTAAATTATCCAAATACAAAAGCATTTTCTATTTTCAACCTATCTTTATGGTTTTCATTTGAATCTCATACCCATACTAGTTAGCAATCCACCAATCACTTTATTAACTTTATTTATTTCTGCAGTTCTGCTGCTTTGACATGGAGATGCTGAAATCCTATGCAATATCAAAGGCGTGATAATCCCTGCGGTTTTTAAGAGGCTTTCACCAATTCATTTCTTTCTTTGTATGCTTAACAATATGTGATATTCAGTTCTTACACAGGTAGATCACATGACAGAATGAATACCATTTGTGTCTACATCTTATCGCTAAACATTTATTAAGCTTCTTTGGAACAAGGGCTACTGCTTATACTCATCTTGTAATAGCACTTGATCCATTATTTGTATACACTTAAAATCCAAATATTACACGATTAAGTGAAAATGAATAGGAGTGATGAAAAGCTGAACATTAACTTTGAATCATAATACACCTACTCCTCACTTACCAACTATTTCAGTGTCCAACATTTACAACAAAAGTGAAAGGAAATACTGTTTTATTTATATTAATTATGCACATCTTATATTAATTCTGAGTGTCTAAGGTTTATGATTCTGATGTCTTTCCTAGCCAATCATTAACCGTTTATTTTGTGCTGAAGTAATTATTATAATAAGGAGAGAAGATTAGGATGGGATACAAGCCCCACCTTACTAGAGGCTTATATAAACTGATGGGACCTCAGCACTAGGTGCTTTCTCTTGTGGAACACTCTCTGGCCTGGGGTACAACTTGCCGCCTGTATTAGCATCCAGCCCATATCACCCAAAGCTGTCATCTAGCTGCATCACAATGACAGTCTACAGGATCCTGGCAATGCCAACCAGTCTGCACTACAAGCTTGCAGCATCCACAGGTGCCATGCAGCTGTGCCAATGACAGTCTACAGTATCCTAGCTCATCAGTTTCTGCAAACCCAGGCTGCATACCTAGATTCACGAGAGTCATTCTCCTGATGGATCTGAGTCTTTGGGAGATCTTCTAGAAATCCACTGAACCCAAGGGACATAGAAGAGCTAGGAATTTGAACAAAGGAGGAGCCACTGATGCCAGAGATCCCGGACTTATATGGCAGGTGGCAGGTCAAACATTTGGGACAATATTGACTTAAAGGTTCTTATAGCTGGTCTGCTGCTAAGATTAGCAGAATGAATTTATGCAAACAGTAAAGAATGTTAAGATGACAACACTGACTATGAGGTTGAACGCTCTGTATTAACTTCGCTGATTCTCACAAGTTTTGCAGTTATACAATGATGGAATTTGGTAGTTAGTGATTTGATGTGGTCATCTTCCATTTTCTCATAATGCCTATTTTCACATAATGATCTGAGTTTGGGAACTGAATAACTGAGTAAGTGTGGAGAGAGTGTAATTATAAAAATACAGAAAATGGTCTGAAGGTCTTTTTTCTGGCAGGTCTATATATCTACCTGTTTTCTGCAGCACTAGCACAAATAAGTATTTAATAAGGTGAAATGATTGAACAGATGAAATATTATCTAACCTTAGGAGGATAATACTAGAATGTTTCATAAAAACAATTTTAAAATATGTGAAATAAACCCTAGGATACTAATGAGAAAAAGAGACTTGTTACATTTGTTCTAAAAAAGAGAACCTTAGATCTTACATGACTTCAAAGAGTCATAAATTTAAAACATATGAACTTTCTTTTAATCACTGTGATCTGGTAATAAAAGAGGCTACATCTGAAACCAGTTCATTCTCTACCTTTAGAAAAATGTTGATCTGTTAGGAATATTTGAGAAAAACAAATCGTATATTTCTAAAACAATTGAACTCAGAAGTTATCAAGTTATCATATTATGAGATAGAAATAAAATCTTAGGATAAACTTTTTTTATTTTTAACTCCTAAAATTGTTGTTGTGTTGACTGTCTTTGAGTCAAGCACAACTCATAGTGACCCTATGAACAAAATACCTGAATAACTATCGTCATTTCTCAAAGTTCATAGAGTTTTCCGAGGCATGTTGTTTAGGAAGTAGAAGCCACTCCTGCTTCCAAACCTGTCTTAAACTGGGTGCTCCACTAAACACTGTCCACCATGGGTAACCGTTACGGAATCTGACATCCTAATGGCACATTCTATAATACCAAATAATTTAATTTGATAGTTACAAGATAAATTTTAATTTCATCGATTACTTCATCCTATAAAAAATAGCCTATAAGACTTGGATGAATCTAAAAGCTTCTTAAGCTAAATAATGAACTTTACTCTCTTATCAAAGATTAGGTTGTTTCAGAGACAATCCAAATATTGGAAGCAGTATTGTATCTCTGACCACTAATTGATATATAAGAAAATATTTTAAATATTTTTGTCTTAAATTGTTTCAATAGGAAATTGTGCTAATACTTAATGGAAATTACTAAAGTTATTTTAGACAAATTTCTAAAACCAAACAAACCTTAAATAAGCTTGCTTGGTGGGAGAAAAAAAATGTACACATATAGATAGACAGATCTATGATTGTTTTTACTTGGTGTCAAGTCAGAACTGACTCATAGCTGACCCTGCAGGGGGTTTTCAGAGGCTATATTATGGCACAGAAGGAGACTGCACATCTTTCTCCATTGGAGCAGCTGTTGGATTTGAACCACTAGCCTTTGGGTTGGCTGCACAACTCCTTATCCACTAGGCCACCAGAACTACACACACATTTCTGCCATCAAGGAAGCCTATTTGCACAGTTATGCATGCACGTCAACATCATAGACTTCTATAATGCTTTGTAACTTTGAAAACGGTTTCACAAGATTCATAAAATCAGAAAATGTTAACTGTTGGAGAAAGGGAAATATATATTTATATCCAAGGAAACTGAGTTTCTGAGGCATTTCCCTCTCTTAGGCTTTATTACTAGTAAATAATGGAGACTTCAACTAAGTCTTTCTTTCCACTTGGCCACACCTCTGAACATATTATCTCTAAGTCAGTAATTGAAGGAATGATTTGGCTTCTTAAAACACATGTACAAATGACCATAACTAGTATGTGTTACTTGAAAAAGGACTTAACGCCAAATGACAATTTAAAGAAACATTCCAATAAAAGATCATCATCTATTAGGCATTTTATATAATAAGAATTGACTATATTAAAAAGAGTTCTTTCCTCAAGAGTGATATTATTGTTCAGGGCCACCAAACTGACTATAATTCATAGCAACCTTATGAACTCAGCTCAAACTCCTGTCCTGTCCTGGACCATCCTCACAGTCTCCACCATGATCAAGCCCATCACTGCAGTCACTATGTCAGCTTTTGTTACTCATTCACTTCTTCATTCTACAAACCTCATCTCCTTCCTGAGGTCGCATCAAGGAGACACGGTCGTACTGCCGCCGCAACAAAGCCCAGAGTGCATCAAGACGTCCCTAAAGAGAAAGGTGATACATAAATTCCCAGAGGATGTACTCAACCTCTGTTTACTGAATCAGTGACAAATTAAAATGGCAAAAATAAAACCTTGTTCTTTATGGTACCTCTTTTCTAAACTAAATCTAAATAAATAAAAACTTTGAGGTCCTTACTGTCAAGAAAGTATTCAGTTGTTTCCGTCTCTTATTTGACTAAACTTTAGTTATTTAATCTTATTTTTCTACTTTTTAAGATTTTTAACTTATTTACATGTGTGACTTTTTGTCTCTTGCAAATTTTTTTTTTCTGTTAAATTGCCCTAAGGTTGAATTGATAAGGATTGGGAAGGGGGGTGTCCTCACAAAAACTATCAATAGGAATAAAAATTAGTTCAACACTTAAGCAGCAGCATTATGACATCAATAAAGAACTTAAAACATTTTAGTTTCTATAATTATTTCTTTAAAAATATAGTCTACTCAGTTACTATACTACACACTCAGCTGCACAAACTTTACTCAAAGTCATATTTCAAAAGATTATGTTTATGGATATTTATTTAGTTCATCCGATTCTCCATAATCTCAGTCTTACCCTTGGAACAGATAAATCAATGATGTATTTTCATACATAACATTTATTTTGTATTCCTATAAAATTGGGTTGTTTTAAGTTTGCTTTAGCATGTTGCCAGTGGACAATACTGAAGGATAAAACTTACTCTTAAAAAAGAATGTGAAGTGTGTAAGGGAAGAGCTTCTCTGTAATAGGTCTCCAGATCCAAGACTCCTGTGATCTCATTCACAAGAATATTTGTGCTTTATAAAAACAACGTTGAAATATGCTTTTTCCCGTAATATCTGTATTTTGGAACTGATACAATTTCCTTTTTCCTTTGGTGTTATTTTTGCATTTATGTAATAATTTGTATTTATAAATAAGAGTTAAAAATATTTTTAAAGACTAAAGCCTACAAAAATATATCTACTTCAGTGTTATTTAGAATAGATTTGATATTTGAAATGATACGCTTCAGTATGTGTTCATTATATATGGCCATACAATTTAATGTCAGGCAACGATTAAATGTGAGGGTAACTGTTGTTGTTTTTATGTGCCACTGAGGTAGTCCTACCTTACAGCTGACTCTCCAGTGGGTTTTTCAGAATCTGTAAAACATATGGAAGGAGACGGCACATCTTTCTCCTGTAGACCAGCTGATGGATTAGAACCACCTGCCTTTGGGTTGGCAGCACAACTCCTTATCTCCTAGGCCTCTAGAGCTTCCTGAGAGTAACTAAGAGTTTATAATAACATGGAGAAATGCTCACTTAGAAATGCTTTTTCAATATGTGAAGAAGCAGAATAAGGAAGTTCTGTACAGAGTATGATCTCAATTATATAAAATATTATTTTAAAAAACTAGGAAGTTATAGTCATTGCACTGGGAGATGATGGATATTTTTCTTCCTTAAAATATTTTAACTATTACAGTAAATGTTTTA
>NW_006399792.1:14403699-14405039 GCF_000299155.1 Elephantulus edwardii | reverse complement strand
TTTTCATACTATCTTATTAAAATAATAATACATTATATGTGCATTACATGATAAAGGCCATCAGAAACTTGCTGAATTATGAATAACAAATAATAATTAAGATAATTCCTTCTCTAAAATGACTCTTTGATCTTAGTGATCTTGAACTTTAAACTAACTTCTTCAATTATCTACCCTATTCAGTTAATTACCCAGACTTTCTTCAGATAGGTGAAGAAACGGACCTTAAAAAAGCTAGTTTTTACAGGTATACGATAAATTACATGAAATGTAGACAATTACCTTAATCGGAGTGTACCACTTTGTCTGAGGAGTCTGGTGTGTGTCTTTGGGCCTTGGAGGTTTAGGCCTGACAGGTATTTCAGCTTCTTCAGGAATTGTTACCACAGCATTTTTGGCTTTTTCTAGTCTTGCACCTTCCTCCGTTGATCCTTTATCACCCCACCGAACCTTTAAAATAAAAGGGAAATATAGGTATCAGACATACAATGTCCTAAAAAAACAGGAGTTCTTCTTTAGTCTGTTGTCTTTCGGTCTACTATCTTGGAGCGAAAAGAATTGACTAGATTTCTAAAATATAAAACAAAAATCAACTGACATAGAGCAGATTATGACTTGAGGCAACTACATGTGTTTTAGAGAACTGTGAGTGCTCTGTAGGGGTTTTGGTCGCTGAATGTAGGTCAGGAGGCCTTTTTTTATGATGTGTTTCTTGGTGGGCTCAAAAAAGGCAACTTTCAGGTTGATGGTCAGGGTCTTAAACAGTTGAATAGCTCTGATGACTTAGTGGTAAGACATTGAGTTGCCAACCCCAAAATCACATGGTTTGAGTCCACCAGGTGCTCTGCATAGGAAAAAGGGGCAAACTTTTCCTCTCCCATGAGATTTATTGTCTCTGGTAATTCGCTGGAGGGTCAGCTATGAGTTGGTTCCAACACAATACCATCAACTATAACCTCAGAGTAAGTATACTGATTTCAGTAATTTTTCTTCTTCTGATAATTAATATTTCTCACAGTTCAGATATATTGTTCATAGAGTTGTTATGGGTCACACTTTACGCAATGGCATCTAATAACACTACACTTTATGTGTGAAGCATTGAGTTCCTAGGAAAGTTGTTCTTCATCATCAATACCTGGAATCAAATGTGAAGCACATATTTCTCCAATGTCAACTGAGAAGCAAGTGATAGATTCAAAATGCCTGTCTTTGTGTTGGCAGCACAACTCCTTATCACTAATCCACCAGAGATGCTCACTACCTAAAACACTACCCAATTCTTTTGTCCAGTAAGAAACACTAAGGTGTGAGTTAAGAGTTATAAATGTTACCTACAA
>NW_006399792.1:14375823-14402559 GCF_000299155.1 Elephantulus edwardii | reverse complement strand
AAATTTGTTAGCTAACCATGTTTATAAGAAAGTTTCATAAAATATGAATGTATCTTTGTGTTGATCATTCACTTAATCCACACAAAACCACAACGATACAGGTATTTGTTTCAAGGTGAGAAAATTTAGTCATGGAGATTTGTGTCCTAAGCCAGATAGCTATTAACCAGCAGGAAAAGAATATGAACGTAAGCTATCTGAAAAAGATTAGTAAATTCCAAACAGATTTGAATTTTACAAATATTTCCGACAAAGGAGTTGACAGTGTCCTTAAACTTTTTGTCAAGTTTGATTGGATAACAAGTATGATTTAAAAAGTTATTCTTTGGAAATAAATCATATATGATTTTTCTCTACTTTTTACATTCAGTCTTTAGCTCTCAGGTTCGTCAGAGCCTGGACACATATGATTATTTAGAACACAATATCTCATTGAGGAACACAAATTTGGAAAGATTCTGTTTTGAAAAGAACTCTGGAAGAACAGTAAGTTCCACAAAATTTAGGGAATCTCCTTCTCTGAAAGCTCCTGATTTTGAAAAACCACAGGGTCACTTGATTATTTTTGTTATTTTACAAGAAATCAGAATTAGAGCCAACTCTAAGTCAAACTTTTTCATATGCAGGCAATGTGATCAAGATATTGTAGGGAAGTCCTATGAAAAGGAAGGAGATTTCCAAAAACTAAAGAGATAGTGCAAGTGGAACTCTAAAAAGAAAAATTAAGTCTATTCGGGGCATACAATGACTCCAATGACCCACCATATTTAAGTGATTTATACAAAGGGAAAAAAACTTAAATACTTTTTAAGAGCATTTTAATTACCTGAATTAGTGGTCAGAGATACAGATAATCACTGTTCATAGAAAGAACTATTCATAGCTTTTTGATAAGTCTTCCTTAGATGTTTTTACCTTTTTTTAACTGTAATTTTAAAATGGCTTTCAATTTCAAGTGGACCCTGTTGAGTCATTAAAATGTATCTGTATCTTTCAGTGTGATCAATGGTACTAGAATGTTCTTTATGAGGTTGTTAAAATTGTTTTAAACATCATTAAACCTTTAGAGCTACATAGTTGGCTTTCCTTCTAGAGAAATGACCTTCTCTTACAAATCACTGTGCCTTAAGCTCAGATAAACTTAAAACTTATAAAATCTTTAGAAACAGCAGAATTGAATTAAAAGTCAAAGTACATATCTTTGAAGTCTCAAAGTCTCAATTTCAAAGAACTAAACGGGGAGATACTGTTGAGTAAACATATGTACTTCATAACTCAGAGAAGCAAATAAAAATGGAAACATTTGAAAATAAAATTTATATCAACTCATAAAAACAAATTTTTACAAAATACAAATTCCTACATAATTTTCACAGCTGTTAGAATACACATAAAGATAATCATCACATGTTTGTATGTTTTTTCCTTTTTATTTTACATATACAGATATAATTTTTTTATTACAGATACAATTCTCAGTCAGATAAAGAACACTAAACTAGATAAACTAGTTAACTATGTGGCATCTAAGGATTCAACTATCGAGGACCTAACTTATCAACAGATAATACTTAAGGGACTACAATTGGAAGGACCTAGAAAAAAATAATTACACAAAATCATTAGTGTGTGTTCATTAATTCACCATTCCCACCAAAGACAGCACAACAAACAGTTCTCATTTCTTTAATCTCTGATTAAACTGATTACCATTTTAAGCAGCTGGAAGCCTACAGTGCAGGGATTTGTGGTGTAAAGTCAGAGCCTTTGCCCCTCTGGTGACTCAAATCCACCAGTAAATCTGCAGGAGAAAGATGAACAATCACTTCCTGAGCAATTTACAGCCTCAGAAACCCCATGGAGGGTCAGCTATGAGTCAGCTCAGTACATGGTAATGAGAGTGGTGCAAGTCAGTTTCCATAAAATTTTCAAAGACAAATTTGAATGTTCTTAATCTGACCACATTGAGACAATAGATTTAAAAGGTACATTGCTGAAGGGGGAGTTCACAGAATTAGGAAGTTAATCTTTTTATTGCATTATAAATGCAAATGTAAACATGATCGATAAAATAATCTTTATTCCTAAACTCTTCCAAAGTCACTTGGCTTTTATCATTAAACAATGAGATCTTAAGATTCTTATATCGTATTTGGAAGGCTATGAGGTTTCATCTTAGAATTCTGACTAAAAGTTTCCTGCTGTATTAGGAGAAACACACATTTGAAGTCATTATTGTGGATAAGCTAACAGCTATTATTAATATAGCCCAGTTGTAGATTTTTAAAACATTGTCATTAGCATAATATTTAAATATTTCATTTTAAAGGCTAAGAAAAATTCTAAGTAAATTTTCTAAACTAGTGTAAAAAAACTAAATTAGGAAGATTTATTAATTCATGCTTGCTAATAATTTCTACAATTCCTTTCATTTTTTCCCCTCCTATGCATGATTTTAAAAACCCAGAAAATACTATCAAGGTGTGAACAGTCACATTTCCATTCCTTCCTTCCCAAAGCCACTAGGAACTAGCAACTTATGTCTCTATGCATTTGTGAGGAGCCATACGTTTAAAACAGAGGGTTTTTCTAATTTCTTACTTTAAGTTAATTAAGTTCATGTTTTTATAATTTTAATACCATTTAATTCTCAATTTTGGTGGGAATATTCAAAACTAATAGATCTTTCTCAGCCATATATAATAAATTTAGTAAAATATTAAAGATTGTTATCTATTATGTTTACTAATTTAAGATCCACAACTGAATAACCATTTTTTACTTATCACTCATATGAAGTGATGGAATAATCTACAACATCACCTAAATTAACCAAAGACTAACATAAACTCAGAGATGATAAAAGGTGGATAAAGCTTTTTCATAAATTTTCTACGATGGAGTAAATCAGGTCTTATTTCCCATGTTGAACCAATAACTCTTGAAATTTGAAATGAGATGAGGATGAGTAGTTGGATCTCTTTACTGTAAACCAACAGCACCATTCCTCAATCAGGACCTGTTTAAGTGACAGTGCTTAATTTTGTCTTTTATTGAGAAAAAATCCTCAATATTTGGAACAGTGACACATTGAAAAGTCTAGCTGCTATTTTTCCCCCTAAGGTTTTTAGCAAAAATCGTAACATCCTTGGAGAGCCCTTGGTGGCTTAGTAGGTAAAGAGTTGCACTGCCAACACAAATGAGATACCATTTGACCGTAGGAGCATTAGCAAAGTTTACCAGGAAAGCAATTAATTTTGGAGAGAATACAGAGATTGGAACCGTACTGCACCACTGGTGGCACTGTAAAAGGGTACAACCTCTATGAAATGCAGTTTGGTGTTTCCTCAAAGTGCTGAACATGGAAATCTCATATGGCTCAACTATTCCACTGTGGGGAATATACTCCAAAGGGAAGTAGAGGTAAGACATGAAAAGAAATATGTATGTACAACTATGTTCATAGCAAGCTGCTGGCTTGTGGAATGTGTGAATCGATCAATATTAATTCATCATATGTCTTTGAATTGTGATGCTGGAGAAGAGTCTTGAACATACCACGGACTGCCAAGAAAACATGTAGGTCTGTCTTGGAGAGAGTAAAACTAAGTTTCTCCTTGGAGGCTATGATTTTGAAGCTCCATCTCACATACTTTGGGCAAGTGGCCAGGAGTGACCTACCCTTGGAGAAGGTCATCATGCTCAGAGGGGTGTAGGAACAGTGCAGGAGAGGAAGACCCCAGATGAGATGGGTCAATATAGTGACGAGGATAATCGGCATAGGTGTATCAGTCAGTGAGACTGGCTCAGGACAGGGCAGGCTTCAGAGCTGTTGTACATAGCGTTGTTATAAGTTGCCGGTGATTTGACAGCACATAACAACAACAACAATTAATTATATAAAACACAACAGATAGAAATGATTGCATAAAACAAAATGTCTATGAATGAAACAATGTTGGAATGATGGTGTAAAAACGAATGATGGTATGAATAAATAATAAATTTAAAATTTAAGAAAAGATATCTATATCAACTAATATTATTTTTAAATGTGATTTTTCTTCATATAGGAACATATATGCTACTCTTTTCTTTTGTCTTCAAGCCCTGAATTACTCAACAAGGACTTAAACCAAACTCAACTTGTTGTCATAGAGCACAACCAACTCAGAGCTGACCTTCCAGTGGATTTTCAGAGGCTGTAAATGGAATGAGATTAGATTGCCCATTGTTCTTCCTCAGAGCAGCTGGTCGATTTGGATTAAGCATTGTTGAGTTAGCAATGCAACTCCTTATCATTTTATGAAAATTCTCTTCTACAAAGACTAGTGGAAGGAAAATCATCTTTTACCTGTATGAAACAAGAGCTATGTTCTCTTGAACTGCTTGATATTCTCAATTATCTATATAAAATATGTAAGTGTATCTTCTGTAAAAGACACATTTAATGGTTCTAGTACTAGCCTTTTGCTTACTGACAAAGAGATACCTACCTCAGAGAACATTTTATTAATAAAGTCACATACTCTTAGGATAAATGTGTATCATTATATGGCCAATTGTGATCAGGAAGTTAGAACTAGTGTTAGAATTATTAAATACTTAGATTAATGGCAATTAAGTTAGTTTAGGCTTTATCTGAAGAATACAAAAATTGATTGTGAAAGGAAGAATTTCTCCTTGGGATACTGAACTTTATTCAAAAGAGAAAATGACAATAGTTAGGAGTTAATGAACTTAGTTATTAGTGGGAGACACATAAAATAATTTTTAAAACATATTAAAGTTCCTTCTTATCAAGAATCAAAATTAAGAAATAATTATTGAGGAAAATTGTTATGATGTTGGAAGTTATGCCACGATAACTGAAAACATCAGCAAGATCATAAGAAAGATTCTGTATTCTCCTCTTGATTAACTAATGAAAATCTTATGGATCACACTGGACATCATCTGAATCACTTACTGTGGACACATAATCAAGAGAGATCAACTGCTGTAAGAGAACAAAAGGGTTAGTGAAGTAGATGACCAAGGCAGGCAAGGAGACTCTTGGTGGGAGAGACTGGCACAGTAGCCACAATCAGGCATCATAAGGATGATGCAGTACAGGACAATCATTTCTTCTGTTGCACATAATATTGTTATTTTTGCTGTTAACTGTCATCAAGTTGACGCTGACTCACAGGGATCCCTTGTGTAATAGGTAGAAATACTGTCTGGTCTTCTCCTATCACACAATCTCCACTACACTTCAGCCCACTGATACAGTCAATGTGTTAATATATCTCATTGAAGGGCCTCCTTGCCTACTCCAAAGTTCCACCTCTCAAGTATGATGTCCCTTTCCAAACATTGGCACTTCCTAATACCTGATCACATGCCCAAAGTACATGCGATGAAATGCCACATTCCTGACCCCGAAGGAGCACTCTGGCACTGCTTCCAAGACAGATTATTCTTTAGCAGTCCATGCTATATTCACTATTCTCTACCAATATCACAATTCAAAAATGTCTATTCCTCTTCAGTCCTACTTAGTTACTGTCTAGTTTATTAAGCAACAGAAGCAATTGAAAATACCACATAGAGACTGGATGAACCTTTGTCTTGAAACCGATAGACATACTTTTTAACATTTTAAGGAGGTTTTGGGAAATAGATTCACACAATAGAACACATCCTTTGATTTCCTGACTACTATTTCCATGAATGTTGATCGTATATTCATATAAAATTAAATCAATGACAATTTCAATCATTTCTCCGTCATAGTGATGACTATTAATCCAGTGGTGAGATTTTTGTTTTCTTATGTTGAGATGTAATCCATATCAAAGGCTGAAGTCTTTGATGTTATTCAGTAAATGCATCAAGTCTTCTTTCTGCAATCAGGATTGTGTCATATGCATCACACAGATTGCTGATGAGACTTCCTCCAATTCTGATGCCACATTCTCTTTCACATAGTCCAGCTTCTTGGCTTATTTACTCAGCATACATATCAAATAAATATGGTAAGCAGACAGAACCGTGAAACCCACCTTTCCAGATTTCAAAATATGCTGTATTCCTTTGTTGTAGTCAAAACTATCATAGTCTGCTTGATTACTGGTATCTATCTATCTATCTATTTACCTAATGAAGAATAATAGTAGGACATGTGCTTAATAACGAAGTCAGTTTTGTTGTTGCTGTTATGTGCCATGGAGTCATCCAGGACACATTTCAACCCTAGGTACAATAGCTCTGAACCTTGCCCTATCCTAAGCAATCTCACTGACTATGACACACCTAATACTACTGACCTGGTTAACCTGTCAATCCACCTAACCCAGGGTCTTCCTCTTCTGCACTGTTCCTCTACCCTTGCAAGCATGATACCTTTTTCCAAGAACTGGTTTCTCCTGGCAACATGCTCAAAGGATGTGAGACAGAGCTTCCATATCCTTGTCTCCAAGGAAATACTTAGTTTCACTTACTCCAAGACAGACTTGTATGTTCTCCTAGAAGCCCAGGGTGTGTTCAATACCCTTCTCCAGCACCATGACTCTAAGGCATCAATTTTCGGTCATCCTTAGCCATTGTCCATTCATTCCTCTAATGCATAGTAAGTCAATACAAAGTTCATGGCCTGGATGAGGGGCACCTTAGTCTCTAGACTGACATCATTATTCTTCAGCACTTTAGAGAAGTCCAGGATAGTAAACTTCCCCAATGCAATCACCTTTTGATTCCCTTACAGCTGGTGCCAAGAGTGTTGATTGTGGAACCGCATAAGCTGAAATTGTTAACAACCTCAATCTCTTCTCTATGCATCATGATGCTACCAATTGGTCCAGTCATGAGAATATTTGTCTTCTTGGGTTAAGCTTCAATTCATATTGAAGACTACAGTCCTTGACCTTCTGCAGCAAATGTTTCAGGTCCTATTCAGTCTCTGCAAGCAAAGTTGTATTATCTACATAACATAAGTTGTTGATGAGTCTTCCTCCAATATTGGTGCCACATTCCTCCTCATAAAGTCCAGCCTCTTGAATGATCTGTTCTGCATACAGACTGAAAAGGTATAGAGACAGGACACATCCTTGACACATTTCTAATTTCAAAGCATGCAATGTTTACTTGCTCTGTTCTGATAACTGCCTTCTGGAGCACTGTCAAGTGTTCTGGGATTCCCATTCTTTTCAAGGTTAGCCACAATTTGTTGTGGTCTAAACAGTCAAATACCTTTGAATAGTCAATGAAACACAGACAGACATTTCACTGGTACTCTTCAGCTTTCAGCTAATATCCATCTGACATTGGCGATAAAGTCTCTAGTGCCACAGCCTATTCTAAACCTAGCTTGGATTTCTGGTAGTTCTCTAATGTACTGTTTCAGACATTTTTGGAAAATCTTCAGCAGGGTTTAGCTTTTGTGTGATATTAGTAATATTGTTTGGTAATTTCCATACTCAGTCAGATCACCTTTTTTAAAATTTTTATACATTGGTTTTTTTTAATTAATTTCAATGAACATTTACAGAGGTTTTGGATTTCCAGTCATTCATTGTTGCACTTTTCTCCCCGTCCACCCCACCCCCACCCGCAGTTCGCTCTTCTCTTTGAAAAGTAAAAGAAAATTCCTTCATTGGTATACAATCCCTCCGCACCCCCCCACTCCCAGCCCCACCGCAAATATACTCCACTCAGCAACATTCATTCCGTACTCTTATGATAATCATAATATGCCCTAAAATATACTGCTTTTTGCACCTTTTTTTAAAAATACTGGTTTAAATTAAAAGTTCTTTTACACTGTTATTCACACCAGATCTTTCCCATTTCCTTCATCCCCCTTGCACCCATCAAATTATGCAAGCCTATGATTGACCACCCTCCACCATGCCTGCCCACCTTCTGCACTCTCCTTTCCCTCACTCCTTCAGATCCTCATACCCATTCTCCAATAATGGTTTTATACAGTATTTGTCCTTATGGAACTGAGTTAGTTCACTCAGCATAATGCTCTCCCGTCCCTCCCAACTTAGGTAGTGATTTATAAACTCATTGCTCCTGCGTGCTGCGTAGTATTCCATCATGTGAATGTACCATAAATACTCAAAACATTCAGTTGTGGTTGGACATTTGGATAGTTTCTATGTTCTTGTGATGGTGATTAATGCTGCAATGACATTTTTTTTTTGTTTTTTGTTTTTTTATTGTTTTTTTTAAAGGAATAAAATGGATCTCTTCCAGTCAGTTGGACATGAAGTAATTCTACAGATTTCTTAGCACAACCTGGTAAGCACATCTAGGGCAGCATGTTTGTTGCAATATGTCAGTTGGTATGCCATCAATTCCTACAGCCTTGTTTTTTGCCAATTCCTTCAGAGCAACTTGTACTTTCTCCTACATCATCATTGCTTCTTGATCATATGTTGTTTCTTGCTTCATATGAAACTTCTTGTTTCATATAAAGTTCTTCTGTCAGCCCATTATTCTTGGTACAATGACTCTGTGTACTCCTTCCATCTTCTTTTAATGCTTCCTGGATCACTCAATATTCTGCCCATAGCATCTTTTGGTATTGTAACTTGAAGTCTGAATTTGTTCTTCAGTTCCTCAGCTTAAGAAATTCTGAGTGAGTTTGTCCCTTTAGATTCTCTGACTTCAGCTCTTTGCACATTTAATTTTAGTGCTCTGTTTCATCTTCCCATGAACACTTTGAAACAAAGTGAACACTTTCCAAATGACACCTTGAAATCTTCTATTCAGCTCTTTAATTTTTTTTTCCCTTTGCTTTGGCTTCTCAGCACTCTAGCGCAATATCTATAGTCTCTTTCTACATCCATCTTAATATTTTTTTCTTCCTGTCTTTTGCCTTCTTCCTGGATGATATTCTTGATATCCTCCCATAGCTCATCTGGTCTTCATTCATTAGTGTTCAATTTTTTAAACCTGTTCTGAGATGTTTTTCAAATTTAACATATCAATGAAAAAAATTCTCAAACTGTTCCTTGGGTGGGACGCTAGCCTGCCTATGATTCTACTAAAAGTTCAGAACTAGTAATTATTGCTTATTATTAATGAATTCACCACATTCTAGAAATCATATTTAATATTTAACATAGTTCGTAAGTGGCAAAAAGAGCTTTACCAAGTCTTAGATGTGCTTCCTTCTTGCTTGTGATAAGGCCATAATCATACTACTGAATAATTTAATATTTTTCTCCTCAAATAGAACAGAGAAACTGAAGCTTTTCAAAGACCAGCATTGTTACTGCTTCAAGTGCTTGGGTTCCTCAAAGCTGACATTCTGTGAAGTAATCTTTTTCAAAATACTAAAAAAAGTCCTAGCTTTATTTTGACCTTTGGAATTCAGAGGGTTTATGAATGCAATTTTTTGACTACTGAAAAAAATTGTCCAAAATGGCAAAGATGACTCCATCAAGGGGAGGGAGGGGGCCAGCACCAGAATAAAAGACCTAATATTGAATTAAAAAATACATTGAAAAGTATACTTTTTTACTTAGTAATTCCAGAAACACATATTCCAGATTAGCAGCTTCTAATTTTTTTGTTGATACCAACCTCCATTCTTTTAATTCCCCCAACTCCTCGACCACCGTAATAGGATGCATCAACAGTTGGCCATTTCTTGTTAGGCAGAAATTCTTCTTCCTCCTTTGTCAATGTAATTTAAACAAACAAGCAAAAAAAGATATTTATTTTTAAAATATTGTTAATTAGAACTGATTAATATTTAAACATTTTTCTAAGTAACAATATTAAAATAGGAGAAGAGTAATGAAATTTAAGTAAAGGACAAGTGAACCATGTGCATTATGCTTATATGGTCGAATCTCAGGTGAGACTAAAATCTGAAGACTTCTTCTCTCCATCAACATTAAGGATTCACTTTTTATTCCACTCTTAAGATGACAAAATTTCCTTCTGAATTGTGAGCATTATTATCTATTAGTTACTTCATATTTAAAAGTATAAAATTAGGATATGTTTTAAAAATTATTTAAATCATCATTGCAGGTATTACTCTTATCTCTGTGAAATCTGAACTAAAAAGACCAGCCACTGATAAAAATTTTAAATAGGTAATAAAAATGCATCCCATATTGCATGTTGCTAAAAGTATTTTGTCAGAGTAATATTAAAAGTACTATAGCCATTTTACAGAAAGTAGTAATATTTTAACTTAATTAATTACCAGATAAATCTTCAAAACCTTTTTAAAAAATTAAATAATTGGCCAAAGAGTTATTGCTATACTTATACCAAAAAATGTATTAAATCATTGATTGTAATTGCTTGTCTACTCTTACCAAAATGTGAAAGATCTCTCCCTATAGTATATGGGGGTGGGGGGGGAACACAACACAAAGCACAACATCCAAATGAAAACTAACATCTGAACTTCATAGATATTATAAAATAAGAAACTAATTGGTCAAATCTGGGGATGAAATCAAAACACAAGAAAAAGAAAACCCAACCCACTTAACTTGACATTCATTTACCTCTGGTGGCGCAGAGGGTGGTGGCGGAGGTGGATCTTTGATAACCTAGGGAAAAAATATCAAATATTAATCTTTAAAGACATTAGAGAAAATAAGAATGTATAGAAAGAATTCAAAACTCAAAGTTATTGCCATCAAAATTGGAACCAAATCATAGCTAACCTTTCAGCAGATTTTTCAAAAGGCTATATATTGCACAGAAGGAGATTTCCCAGTGTCTTCTGAGGAGCCAACGGTAGCTGCTGCCTTTGTCTTAGGAGGCCAACTCCCTAGAGACTACACCATCAGAGCTCCCAGTAGAGTCATGGGTAGCTTAAAAGATGTCTGTCAAGAAGCATAGTCTCCCAGTATTTATGCCCATCTTTGAATCTGTGCTGCCTTGTGACTTTTGATCAATGTAACGAGGCAGAATTAACAGCAAAACATTTTTGTGGTTAGGTCAAACGTTTCTTTTGACCTAAATCCCAATGAGTAAGAATAAATTCAACAAACAACAATAGCTTTGGAACATTCAATCTAGGGAAAGGCAGTCACTCCACTAAGAATATACTTTATGATGGTCTTCATTGAAACTCCATTGAAATGTTTAATACAGTCAGGCTATTATATAATCATGGTGACAGAAGAAATTTGGCCAGTCCTAGCTGTTGGAGTCATTATGGTTGAGGTGCCAGACATGTGAGTGGAGAAGTCACTGCAGACAATTAGCTCAGTCCAACTATCAGATGACTTCATGCCTTCTGACACCTGCCAACTACATGAAAGACCCTCAAGTGAGACAATCTTCTAGCTCAGCCAGTATTCCCATATGTCTCCAAGAGCAATACAACTCCGTTTTAACTTAGGTACAAATTATTAAGGAGAACTAGATAAGACTTGGGGTTCATGGAGTCAATTCAGAATCATGGTGACCTCATGTACATCAGAATAGAGCTACACTCCACAGACAACACCACTTAACTGTGGTGTCAAGAGTTTGCCCTTCAACATGTATCCATTGGCTTTCTTTGCCTTGTGGATGGCCTTGAATATGCAAATAAGATGTGTCAGCCTATGCACCAGGGGATTGGCTAGTCTCACCATTAATATGAGCAGATTCAGTGGCAGAATTGGAGCAACCTCATTACTAGCAAAGAGTATGTAAGATAAAACAACACCTCATTAAGATTCTTTTCCAGCTGGACAAGGCCTACGGGAGCAGCAGCTATACACCCTTAGAAGAAAACCAGACACTTGACATGACTGTTACACAACTGAACCAGGGCTAACAGTCTTTTGCCCAAATTTGTTGGAGGACTAGGGAGTAGGGGAGAGTCATAACTGGCAGGACTGGGAGCTTTATAACCCTGGGCTAAAGTCATAGGTTCAAGGCTGATGTGCCAGTGAGCACATTTCAGTTGTCATCACTTCATTCTGCTACTAATCTGAATTTTGGCCTTTTTACTGGCTTAATATAGCTCTATGTGGTTGATGAGCTATCATATAAGAAAAGATAGGTCCAATAAAACAGAATATTAGTGTTGAGATGAGCAGAAAGAAGTCCAAGAGTGTGGTGTGCATGTCTGACATTGTGGGAATTGGTTTTGTGTGGTTGATATTGTTCATGGGACAGTTCCCCTCTGTGGTATGATGAAGGTCAATGTGGCTGTCACTGCTCCTTTTACATCAACTAATCACAATATTCTCACACATTCATTCCTTTCATCCTTATTTTATCATATAGATAAGGAGAGTGCTGTCTCAGTGGTTGCTTCTTTTTTTTCCGCTTGAAAGACCTAATTCTGTCTCTTCCTGGCTTATCTGTCAGTGGAGGTTTGGATGGGCTATGATGCTGAAAAAGAGTCAAGGGAGATAACCTGGGGGACAGCCCAATAGCAGCAAACAATGTGAGATAGGTAGACAGGTAGACAGATAGAGAGAGAGATATTTCATCACTTCCACAAATTTCTTCTGATGCCAAATCCAAACATTTTCTACTAATTACCATATATTTCCTTTCAATAAGATAGATATTTACTAGCAAAATCTTCCTGACTCATTGACATTTTTCATATATTGGTAACAAAAGGCAAGCTTGCATGGATAAGATGGATATGAAAAGGAATACACACACACACACACAAACATACTCCTCACAAACTTATCTCCATATTTAGTATTTCATTTACTATAAACATGAAAATTCTACTCTCTGACTGTTGTGTGTGCCCATAAGATGCCAAAATGAAGGAAACAGCAGGAGGTGGTGGTGGAGGAAGTTGGTAAGGAGTGAAGCCTGGCAACTGGCAGCTATTCTTATAACCAGAGTTGGATATATAAGAGCTGGAACATGCTGGCAAAAAGTACAGGGTGAGTAAGTGATATGGAGGATACAGGAGGTGCTAGACCATGAGGAGTCAGTGGAAGCCAAAGTCACAGGAATTAAGCAGGAGCAATGGAAGTATCTTCCTTCAAAAGGTCTATCTATCACCTCCATAGACTCAGTCAGTCCTTCATGGTCAGACCTCACCTGCCTACATTCCTGGGAACCCGCACCACTGATGCCTGTTTTGGGGGCCCAGGAGAGGGAAAATACAGAGGTAAGAAGGCAAGGGGTAAGGTAAGTCTACTGTTCTGGAGCTGAGCAAACCTCAATCATCAGCACCACCATCACTCCCAGCAGGTTCTGTGGTGGTGGGGAAGTTGTGATGGGATAAGCCATGAACACCTTGAGGTATGCCAGGGGTCATGACGGGACATGAGGGATGTGGAAGAGTGTGATCTTACCCAGGAATTTTCAAATAATAACCTCATTTTTGGAACTTAACCATGTTGCTAAGTAAGGAATATATTTATTCTCTTTCTTCATCTTTTAGTCTGGAAATATATTTTTATCCAAGATTATTTTCCTGTGAATCACTATTTCGTACCTCTTTTCATGAAATCTTAGATGGCTAACTCTTTCTTTGAGAGGAAATGAAACCCATTTAAAATCCTGTCCTGGTTAGAGTACATCTAAACTTTTAAATTATGATGACAGAAAACCTTTGACCAAGTGTAAGCAGCTTCTTGTAATTCAGGCATACTTGCATGTATAAGAAAAAAATCACTGTATGAAAATATAACTGCTTCACTTCATTGAATGCTAAATCTTTCAATTAGGTTAAACTTTGGGAAGTTTATAATAACAGCAACTTTGGAAATTAAAACCTACAGAAATTATTTAGGTTTATTAGTACTATCATGAGAATGTCTTTAAAGAACTGCTTACTTTTTGAAGGTATATATTGAAATATCATCAGGTTGAAGGATTTGATTCTGGGGAACTAAGCAAAATAGTCTGAAGTAGGAAATAGGAGGTATACATGAAGTACGATTGATCACCACAGGTTGATAATCATTGAAACTGTGTAATGAGGATGTGAGGGATTTATTACATTAGTATTTCTATAAATATTTGAACTTTTTCATAAGGTTGTTTTTCTTATTGGCTGTTAAGTCACTTTTGACTCAAGAACTCTACACACAACAGCTCTGAATCCTGCCCTTTACAGAGCCGGCCTCACTGCTGGGACACATCTACCCCTTTGACTGTGTCAATCCATCGCATTTAGGGTCTTTCTCTACTGTGCCACTATCCCTCCCCCTTTCCAAGCATGAAGTTCTTCTCCAAGGACTGGTCCCTCTGGGCAACATCTGCTGTCAGTCTATGGTATGTTCAACACTCTTCTCCAGCATCACAATGCAAAGGCATTGATTATTCTTCTATTATCTTTGTCATTGTCCAGACTCTGATGCATACGAAATAAATGCAAAGACATGGCCCAGATCAGGCACACTTTAGACTTCAGACATCATTGCTCTTCAGCACTTAGGAGAGGTCTCTGACAGCAGATTTACCCAATGCAATTTGGCTTCTTATAGCCTGACTGCTGGTGCCAAGGGTGTTGATTGTAGAACTGAGCAAGCTGAAATTGCTAACAATCTCAGTCTCTTATCTATCTATAATGATGAGGTCAATTGGTCTAGTTGTAAGAGTCTTTGTTTCCTTGTTGTGGAGCTTCAATCCATATTGGAAACTGCAGTCCTTGGCCTTTTGCAGCAAATGCTCAAGTCCTCTTCTGTTTTGCAAGTAAGGTTGTTTCATGTAAATAATGGAGGTTGTTGAAGAGTCTTTCTTCCAATCCTGATACCACATTCCTCCTCATAAAGTCTAGCCTCCCAAATGATCTGTTCCATATATAAACTGAAAAGGTATGGAGTTAGATGCATCCCTGATGCATACCTTTCCTGAACCTGTACTGTTCTGATTACTGCTTCCTGGTCCACGTATAGGTTTCACACGAGCACAATTAGGTGTTTTGGGATTCCCATTCTTCTCAAGGTTAGCCACAAATTGTTGTGATCAACACATTCAAAGGCCTTTCTTTGCACAGTCAATGTAACACAGATAGACATTCTTCTAGTATTCTTTGCTTTCTACCAAGATTCATTTGACATTGGCAATGATGTCCCTCGTGCCAGAGCAGATGATAAGTTGGAACTACCATTCTTTGGGTTGGCAAATAAAACTTACCCATTACTCCACCAGAGTTCCTTTTGCCCTGAAGAGGTAACTCTCATTTTCTTTCCTAGCATTCATCATAGTTTATCAATTTATCTCTATCTAAAAACTGATATCTATGAGGATACATTTTCTGATTGTGTTCATTCTCACTATATTGTTGGTGTTAGCGAGTTGAGTGTGATCTAAAGTGATCCTATGAATTATATATTTGAACTCTGGTCTTATCCTGTGGCATATTTCAATCTCCAAAACACCAGAGCCCATTGCAGCAGCCACTATGTCAATCTACCTGGTTGATAGCCTTCCTCTCTTTCACTGTCCCTCCACCTCCCGAAATATGTGAGATGAAGCTTTATTATCTTTACTTCAAATGAGCACTCTGGCTGCACTTCTTCAAGATATACTTTTTTGATCTTTTGGCAGTCCATGCGATAGTCGGTACTCTTCACCATCACCACAACTGAAGATATCAATTCTTCTATCATTTTTATTCACTGTCCCGCTGTCAGAAACATTAGCAAATGGCCTGAAAAAGTAAGCCAGAATCAGATGCACCTTCTCAAACTGACACCATTGCTCCTCAATAATTTGTAGATGTCTCAGACTGCAGACATCTCCAGTGCACTATGTTTCCCAATATCCTGACTGCTGGTTCTCAGGATGTTGATTATACATCCAAGTAAGATGAAATTGTTGACAACTTCTGTCTTTTCTCCATATATCATGATGTTGCCTATTGGTCCAGTGGTAAGAATTTTTGTTTTTTTTGATGTTGAGATGTAATCCACATTGAAGGCTGTATTCTTTGATCTTCTGTAACTAGTGTTTAAGTCCTACTCACTTTCAGCAAGCGAGGTTGGTTGTGCCATCTATATATTGAAGGTTATTGATGAGTTTTCCTCCGATCTTGATGTCACATTCTTCTTCACAAAGTGCAGCTTCTTGAATATTTAGCTCAGCTTATAGATTGAATATAGTTATGGAGAGAGGATACAACCCTCACATAATCCTTAATTTTAAACCACTGTATTACTAGTACTTAATAAATCAGCACAAAATAGTCTTAAAGAATGTAAGAAAGTAAAGAAAGTTAATAGGAGATTTTTAAAAAGGAGAAGAAAGAATAGAATGAAGGAGAGAAAATGTAGGACAAGGAGGGCAAAGGAAGTTAAAAGGATGGGCTAGCAAGGGAGAAAGGGAAAGGGATGAAAGAAGTATGCTTACGGTTGGTTGTTTTATTCCCACTGTCATACCCAAATCATAATCTTAGAATTCTCAACTAAAAGTATGGCATTTTTCAATTCCTCCAATACATATTTAATCAAAATTTCAATCCTCTAAAGACTTCTCATCGAGTGGCAGTCCTACTAATGCTTAAATTTCCCCAATGAAGAGACAGCTACAACCCCAGAAAGCTATTTATTCCATTGGCAAGCAACTCACAGCCTCTGAAAGTTTTTCCCCAAATGAAGCCAAGGTTCTCCTGTTCTACATTTTCCAGTCTTTAGTCTCAATCCTAGTCTCTGTCTCTCTCACTCATTCTTTATTTCTCATGTACAGACTCACATACACACATCAAATGTTCCTTTTGAAGAACAGTAATTTCAATTTTTAAAGGCTAGAGTAATTATCATATATCTCTCGAACCTATACATTGCAATAATGTCTCATGAAAAACATCTGAATCCATTCATCATCTTGGTCAGTTTCTTTGGTACAATTTTACCTACAACAACAAAGTCTTTCTTACAGTGTTTTTCCTAAAGCTACCAATATAATTTTTTTTGTGTGGCTTAGAAATTATAAATTAGTAAGCCATATTCAAATAAAACAGGTTCACCATTATTACTTCTCATTCCAATTCTAAATATTTTAACTAGTAATATAGTCATGAAATTTTTTACTAAAATACACAATACTTAAACTCAAGTCAAGCCAACCTTTGTGGAGTTGATCCAGACTCAGTCTTTCCATCAGGTTTCCAATGATGGAAATCTTTGTGAGAGGGAATTGTTTGATCTCTCTCCCACCAAGCAGCTGATTCAAATTGGTTATCTTTTGGCTGGGACCCCAACATATAACAGTGACTGCAACAATGGATTTGAGCACAGCTAAGATCAGGAGGATCAGCAAGGATTTGTTTGTGCACAGGCTTGCTATGAATCAGGCTGATTTAACAGCATCTAGTAACAGCAACATATCATGAAGGCTTGTGTTCATAATTTGAATAGCCTTTTTAAACATCAGCGTCTGCTTGCTACACTGTTATGTTCAATTCATATTTCTAGCTTGTTTCTAGCCTGCTTCTATTATAACTAACTTATCCCTCAGTAATCAGGCCAATATTCTCCAGATTCAAAGTCAGATAATTAATAGTCCAAATCCCCACAATTAAAATCAATGAATCACCAAATTATGGAAGGTTTTTCCAAATCTTGTTCCCATTTATAATTTTATGAATTCCCATAAAGTGCTTTGTGAGTTCTTAAACTAACAACAAGAAGAACATTCTTCCATTTTCCCTAAGTCTGAGCATAATATACCTGCCTAATTATACCATGTTATGCGTCAGAGAGTTGTACAATGACTAGGGAGGATAGAAGAAGAATTGATGCCTTTGAGCTGTGGTCCTGGAGAAGAGTATTGAATGTACCAAGGACTGCAAAGAAAACAAATAGGTTCATCCTGGAGAGGGTTAAACTGGGTGGCTCCTTGGAGGCAAGGATTCTGGGACTTCGTCTGACATACTTTGAACATGTAAGGAGGGACCTGTCCTTGGAGAGTGACATCATGCTTGGTAGGGTGGAGGGACAGCGTAGGAGAGGAAGACCCTCTATGAGGTGGATTGATTCAGTGACTGGGGTAATTGGGATGAATGTATCAAAGACACTGTGATTGGCACAGGACAGAGGAGAGTTTAGGGCTGTCGTACATAGGGTCGCAAGCGACTCAACAACACATAACAACAACAACAACAACAACAACAATTATACCACGAATGGTCAAAAGGACAAAAACAAAAAAAAAAGAAAGAAAAAAATCTCTCGAAGGAAATACAGCTTGGGTGTTCCATAGAAGCAAAGATGAGTTCATATGTTTTCGAACGTTCTCAGAAAGGTGCTAGTCATTGGAAAAAGACATGCTGTGAAAAACAGAGGATCAGCAAATGAGAGGAAGATCCTCAGTGAGATGACCTGACAGAGGCTTGCAGCAATAGGCTTGAGCATCACAGAGATTGTGAGGATGGAGCAGGAGAGGACAATGTTTCAATCTGTTGTTATTGCTAGAATTACAGCCTATTTAACAGTACCTAACAATAACAACATATTCACTTCCTGGTGAAAATATCAACTGTTTTTTTTTGCCTATTATCCGCTCATCTTGAAGTCGTATATAAATATCTCAGAACATAAATAGTATCCACATATGTGGTCTATATTATGTTCTGAGAAATACTGAACATTCCTTCCATGACTCTGCCTTTTCCTGTTGTTTTTGCCTTACTCACAATTACATACAACACTCGCTTTCAAACTGAAGGCCTCACCGCTGGCAAACTCAAAGAGGACAAAATGTATCCTTACATTCTTTTGCTTTACTGGAGACCCTTTAGCAGGTATCATAAACCTAATCTAGAAAATGAAAGCCTACTCAATACATCTGAGTTCACTTTCTACTTTAATGGTTCAAATAATTCAGAATGTTGTATTGGCCTCTACATATCTCAGTTCTAATATCTTTTCCATAAAAAAAAAAATAAAAAGCCTATATCTAGTGGTAAGAAGCTGTGCTGCAATCCTAAAGACACACAGTTCAAATCCACCAGTTGCTCCAAAGGAGGATGGGCAATCTCCTCCTGTGAGATTAACTGCCTCTGAAAACTGCTTGCAGCTCAGCTATGAGTTAGTTCTGACCCAATGACACACAACAACAACATTCCAAATATGATGAACTCTTCTGGCTTAGTCATGATGAGCTGCACCGCCAATCCAAAAGCATGCGGTATAAATTTACCAGCTACTCCATGGGAGAAAGATGGGTGTGACATGACATACTACCTCTGAAAACACACTGAAGGGTCAGCTATAAGGTTCCGACTCAATGGTATATAACTATAACAGCATTCTAAACACACTGATTAATAATTCCTCTCTGATTTTTCTAGATAAAATAACCATGTATTAGCATGTTTGGTTCTATTCTGTCTACACAGACCAGTTTTTTGACTTTGTATCACTTCATGTACAAGTCTTAAATTTCTATAAATATATCTAGCTCTACAGTTGAATCAGTAGCTCATGCTTTTATGTTTATTTTGCTGCAACTGTTTTATTGCTCCTTGAGAGTGTAGCTTCTTCAGGAGTAACAATCATTTTGTTCTGCTTACTAAATACCGCTGGTGCCTAATAAAGTGCTCTTAAGAGAGTATGAACTAAAAATATGGCTGAATGTGAAATCAAAAGAATATGAAGCCATAAATGTTCACAAAAGATAGTATCAAAACCTAAATTTAAACAAAAATTACATCCAGATATGTATGTTGATGTTGTTTGTTGCTGAATCAATTCCAACTCAGAAATAATTATGGAAAACTAATTTGCTCTACAAACTTTCCTCTAAAGCACAACAAAAAGGGAGGGAAAGCGATGGATTATCTCCAAGAAATTAAGCTACTGACAATTCCAAAGACAATGAAATATCACCTTTTTCTTTCAACCAGTCAAGTTAGAAAACGAATAAACTCAATAGCAGATGGGAAGACATAGTATCATCCAAGTTTCTTCACTAGGGAAATGAATTAATTGTAGGTCCTTTCAAACATAAAAATTCTAATGGAAAGATTAAAAAAAAGTATCACAGTATTTCAGCCAACTTCTTTAGTTGCTATGACTTTGCATTAAGTTTGTTCACATGACTATATACACTGGCATTCACCTTATCTTATAAAGTGTATTTCCCCAACAATGTGTAATTAATCTTTTCAATTACCAAGTATATGGCTCATGAACAAATTTAAAGTGATTTTAACATACAAGTAAACATATATTTTACATTATTAACCATAGAATCAAAGCCTCAAACTCCACTACACAAAATATAGGCCTATTATATTTTAGAGACACATCATAACACTTAATATCTTCAAAAGCTGAAATAGAACTAAGATACAATTTTGTATTATCATTACTTAACAACCACCACCCATTATGTTTGCATTTTTGTTATGTGCCATTTAATCGCCTGCAATTCATAGCAACCCTATGTACATTACCTCTGAACCCTCTCATCAACTCTGAAAGACCTAATCCCATTTCTCCAGTCACTGAGTCAATCCATCTCATCCTGGGTCTTCCTCTCCCCTGCTATCCCTCAACCCTTCAAAGATGATGTCTCGCTGCAAGGACTGGTCCCTCCTGGTCACATGCCCACTCTTCAAGGAGTGGCTTCGTTTCACCCTCTCCAGGTCAGACCTGTTTGTTCTCCTGGCAGTCGACAGTATGTTCAACACTCTTCTCCAGTACCACAACTGAAAGGCATCAATCCTTCTTCTACCATCTGTTAATTACTGTCTAGCTTTCAGATGCATAGCAAGTAACTGTGAAGACTATGGCCTAGATAACTCACACCTTGGTCTCTAGAGTGACACCATTGCTCTTCAGTACTCGATTGGTCCCTGACAGCAGACTTTCCCAATACAATTCACCTTTTGATTTCCTTACTGCTGGCGTCAAGAGTGTTAACTATGGGACCAAGAAAGGCAAAGTCATCAACAATTTCAATCTCATCTCCATCTATCATGAAGTTGCCATTTGGCCCAGTGGTGGGAATCTTTGTTTTCTTGATGTTGACCTTCAATCCATATTGAAGATTACAGTTCTTTACCATGAGGCAAATGTCTCACTGCCTTTTCAATATCAGCAAGCAAGTTTGCATCACTCGCATTACACAGGTTTTTTTATGAGTCTTCCTCCAACCCTGATGTCACATTCCTCCTCATAAAATACAGCCCCCCAAATGATCTGTTCTACATAAAGACTGAAAAAGTATGGAGACAGGATGCATGCCTGAAGCACACCTTTCCTGATCCTGAACCATTCAGTGTTTCCCTGCACTGTTCCAACTACTGCTTCCTTATCCAAGTATAGGTTTTGAATAATCACAATTAAGTGTTCTGGGATCCCCATTTTTCTTATGGTTAGCCACAATTTCTTGTGATCCACACAGCCAAATTCTTTTGCACAGTCAATAAAACACAGATAGACAATCCTCTGCTACTCTCTGTTTTCAGCCAACAACCATCTAACATTGGCTATGATGTCCCTAGTGTCACAGCCTCTTCTAAAGCCAGCCTGCATATCTAGCAGTTCTCTGCTGATGTACTGTTCCAGTCATTTCTGGGTAATCTTGTTTGTGTGTGATATTACTGATATTGTCAATAATTTCCACATTCTGTCAGCTCACCTTTTTTTTTTGGAATGTGAATAAATACAGTTCTTCAGTCAGTTGGCCAAGTGGTTGTCCTCCAGATTTCTTGACATAACCTGGTAAGTGCGCCCAGGGCAATATGTTTGCTTAAATATGTTAATTGGTATTCTATCAATTCCGGGGCCTTGTTTTTTTGCCAATTTCTTCAGAGAAGCTAAGACTTCCTCCTTAATCACCAAAGGCTATTGATCATATGTTGTTTCATTAAATTCTTCTGTGTTAGCCAGTTCTTTTTTGTTATAGTGACTCTGTGTACTCCTTCTATCTTCTTTTGATGCTTCCTGGGTCACTCAACAGTCTGTTTGGCACCCTTCAGTATTGTGACCCGAGGCTTGAATTTGAAATGTGGAGCGAGTTAATTCCTTTTGATTTTATGATATTAGCTCCTTGAACATTTATATGCTTTGTTTTCTCCTTCCATGCTAGCTTCTGTTCATCTCCTTAACTTCTTGATTTTTTTTTTTTCATTTTGCTTTGGCTTCTCGGTGCTCTAGTGCAATAGTCAGAGTCTTTTCTGACATCTACCTTGGTCTTTTCTTTCTCTTCTGTCTTTGTAATAACATTCTGCATTCTTCATGAATAATATTCCTTATATCCTCCCACAGCTCGTCTGGTCTTTGCTCATTAGTCCTCAAGCCTTCAAACCTGTTCCTGAGATGGTCTTTAAACTCTGGTGGAATAGACTCAAGGTCAAACTTTGGTTCTTTAGTTTAAGTTTGAACTTGTATATGCACAGTTTATAGTCTGTTCCACAATCAGCATCTAGCCTAAATTTCACAGCTGACATTGAGATTCTCCAGCGATTTCTTCCACACATGTAGTAAATCTAATTCCTGTGTAGACCATCAGGGGATTCATGTGTATAGTCGCCATTTATATTCCTTTTAAAAAGTGACTGAAATTGATAGATCATTGATGGTACAGAATTCTATCATTCTATCTCCAGCCTCAGTTCTGTCACCAAGTCCATGCTTTCAAAATACTGATCCTTCTTCCCTGTTCCTAACTTTTGCTTTCCAATCACCTATTATTATCAAAACATCTTGGTTGCATGTTCAATCAATTTCTGACTGCAAAAGTTGGTAAAAGTCATATATTTTTTCTTTCTTTGGGCCTGGTTGTTGGTTCATATATTTGAATTTTAGTGGTTTACTGGACTTCCTTGTATGCATCTGGATATTTTCCTGTCACTCACAACATTGTATTTCAAGACTGATCTAGAAATGGTCCATTGCCCCCCTCACATTTTCATCTACAGTGCAGCAGATCATATGATTATATGATTGAGTACCTGATTCAAAATACATCATGCCAACCCATTTCATTTCACCAATGCCCAGAAAGTCAATATTTATATGTTTCATTTCTTCCTTAAAAATCTCTAATACTCCTACATTCGTATTTCTAACATTCCACGTTCCAATCAGTAGTGTCTGTTTGCAACTGTTCCTCCTCGTTCATGATTCCCAGTGAGATGGTTCTGCCTCTGGTGCCTTATCTGCTAGTCTACTGTAAATGTGCTCTACTGTACACAGAGTTTTCTGAGGATTGTTACTTCAGGAGTGGATGCCTAATCCTTCTCCCTAGTCTGCCTTAATTTGGTTGCTTGTTTCTAAAGTAATATTTGAAAGACAAGAATTTTGCCCCAAAGAGCAGATAAGAGAACTTTCTCATTATTCAGGTAACATGTTGGTCCTGCATGTGACCCCTTTAGGTACATGTGTTTTGTTCCTACCCTGATCCCTGCTCTGCTAGCATCCAGCTCAGTCCCCTTCTTTGTCCCTCCAGCACCACGCACATCTGCCCCTAGCCAGTTCTGGTTTGAAAGCTTAGGCAGCCACCCATCTCTATCCACCCACTACCTCTCCACGCCCCTGTGATACTGGTGTTCCTGTGCAGCACAGGTGGGGTGTCCTCCTGAGGAATACATCCCTCATGATATGTACATTTTTTATTTCTCTTATTTTCATATACTAATTTTAAATATAAAAAAAAGAAGATCTACCAACAAGAAGCAAAACCGTTCCTGGGAGAATGAATTCCTGGGCCTAAGGCCTTGGGACAGTAATTTCAAGATCAACTGGTTTAACATAGTCCACAAAGACAATGTTCTATATCCTAACTTGGTGAGCTGCAACTGATGTCTTAAGTGATGGAGGGCAGACATGTAAGGTGCATATGTATGTCTCTCCTTGTCTAGAACAAAGAAAAGAAAAGAAAAGCCAAGATGCCATTTGCATAAAGGACAAAATGACCAAGCAAAACTCAATTTCTAAACCTCTGATACCTGAAGAACTAGGTGGTGCCCAACCACCACTACTGACTACTCTCAAAAGAATCACAGTAGAGGATCGTGAATAGCTGTCATAAACTGACTACAACTCAGACTGATTTTAAGCAGCAATGTTTGAATCTTGCCCTGACCTGCAACATCCTCAACATCCTCTGACATGTTCAAGCCCTCCCTTAATGTATCTCAATCCATCTTGTTGAGGGTCTCGGTCTCTTTCTCTGACCCTCCACCTTCTCCAGCATGATGTCTTTGTTATGAATCGTACTCAACTTGATGGCACCGAACAACAACAACAACAGGATTTAAACCCAGAATCTAGGTCTATAAACCTACAACTTTTAGTTCAAATTACCTCTGCCATATTGTATTCTCTTAAAACAAGTTTAGGGCTTCAAAGACAAAGGATACAGAGGGAAAGACTAAGATATGTTGGATGCCTATTTCTACCTAAGAAGAAATAGGTATGAATGGATGAATGGATGGATAGATACATGTTGTGTCATCTAAACCTTATAATAGCTCTTAGATATCATCATAGCTATTTTATAAAGATAAAGCTAGCTAATTAACATGCCCTACATCACTTAGTTAGAAATGCTGGAACAGAAAATTAAATCGTTTTATTGTGATGTTTCAAAATACTCCTCTCTGCTACACTATATTGCTTCATAAATAAGAAAGGAGGGTGAAAACTGTCTTATGCCAATATACTCAAATGCCAAAAATGGCAAATTTTTTTGTTCAGCTAACATCCTTACATTTCAGAAAAGCTAGTGCAGTAAAAAAAGGAAACATGCTGTTAACACTATTATACTAAAAACAACAAAAAAAAACACACCCACGAAGAATAGTCCTAAGAGTCCCATTTGTACATTAAATTGTGCAGGAGCGCATTCATTTTAGAAAAGGAATGTATTCATATGTACCATATTTTATGAGAATTTGCAGATTTGAAAAGGCATAACATTGCCTAGTTGCCAGGATTTCTTTCTTTTTTTCCCCCCACTTAGCATCCTTCAGCTCTGTATCGAAGATTCTGGAAAACACTTCCACCACTTTATGAACCATATGCAGAGTTTGATTTGTCTCCAATTCCCCCCCCCCCAATTTGTTATTATCATCATCAGGGAGGATCACATCTCATCTACTTAGCTGCTAGAATGAAGATTTCAGTTTGGAGGAAAGCCGATTTCTTAAAAAAAAAAAGTTTGCTGCTTCAGGCAACAGTCCTTTTGATCTGCTCATTAACACTTTTCAAATGTTCGAGTGATGTGGGCATTCTTTGCGCTAGAAAATGTCAGCACTGGAGCCTGCAGCCAGCTTGATGGAATCATATGTTCCGATATTCAGAAAAAAAGTGAAAAGAACTGTCAACAGTGAAGTGCTTTGCTTTAAAAAGGGGAGGGGGGAGAAGATATTGTACAATGACGGTGGATCAAGTAGTATTTCAAAACTGATTTTTTCCAGCAACAAAAAGAAATACCCAATTCATCAGGCAGCGTTAACTAAGTGCCAAAGAAGAATGCATACACCATAGAGAAACCATCCTGACTCTTCTTAGATTTGGTTGATTGATTTTCCTTGTATTCTTCTCTCCCTTTTTTGATAAGATCAGAGGATGTATGGGCTTTTCCTTTGAAAAGCACAAACACAAAAATTTGTTAACATTAGCACTTAGGAAGTCCTTTTTTTCTCCACGCCAAAAAAGTCAAATGCTTCTAATACCAAAGCTGAAACATGTTTTGGGTGATCTCATCTTCCCTTTCCCTTTATCCTTAACAGTTTCACCAATGTTACTTGGAGCAAGTAAATAACTGACCAGAAATGTAGACAATAAATAAAATCATGCATGTCAGATGAGGACTGGAAAGATTAGTGTGAGAATGTACTCTGCCAGGAGTTAAGCAAAGGTGCTGCTGTTAAAGCAAATAAACCAGGACTCAAAAAGAGTTTGATGCCCTGTTCCATAAGTGATGCTGTTGGTAACATCACCATGGAAGCAGCAAGTCCTAGCATCACATTCTATTTCAAGGAGGCAACCAAACATAAATCACTTTAATTAATGGTGCAAGGAAAGCATATTAAAATTTAAATTACTTCTATTTTATTGTGCATTCAAAAAAAAAAAAAAGCAGGCTGCTCTCAAAGTAACTCAATAAAGGCACCAGGAGCCCTCCTCAACAATAAAAGGCAAGTGCAATGTAGAAGCATTATTACTACTTAGAAAGAACAGCACAGCTGTTGCTGGCTAAGAAAATGATTCTACAGCACTCCAGTCAGATAGATGCTCATCATGAAAGTTCAACTTATTTATAAGCAAACTGAACTTTTAAAAAGATAACCTTTTTTAATGGCTTCTTAAATTAGGATTTATGACTTCTTTATGTAACGTCTTAAATGCACTAAGGAGAAATGAGCTTGCAATTTTCCCTTGATGACGGAGAACTTTGGCCAAGGACACTAGAGCAAAGTGAACATTTATCATTTCCAAGATATTCAGATATTTACTTGCAGCTATATAATACACTCTAATTGACAACACTCCGGAAAGCCTTTGTTTGCCACCTCATTAGCCTTACATCTGTAATTCTGCAGAATGCCTGGTATCACAAATGTTGCAACCGTAGGACTGTCATTTCTGCCATCTGATTAGTAAACAAATCTTCCAAACACACAGCCTATTCCTCCAAGCTGAGCAATTAATGAAAACATCCATATTGTGTGATATCTTACTCATAATCCATTGTACTAAAAGTTAGGCTTTGTTTGGTTTTTAAAGCTCTCTTTTGCAATTTTGCCAACACCATTTGTTAAAAAGGCTGTCGTTCCCCCACTTCACTGATTTCATCTCCTTGTCAAAGATCAGTTGACCATAGATAGATGGGTTG